>NC_142573.1:28398972-28747944 GCF_041283825.1 Pyrus communis
CCCCACCTAGCGCCGTCTAAGCCTTGCCTAAGCATTGGGCATCAGGCCACCGCCCCAATTAGTCCCTAGGTGTTTGAAAGTTAAGAAAGTGCGCTTAGACCCGCTTAGGAGTCCGCCTAACCCACCTAAACTCGCATAGGCACCTGCCTAGGTCGCGACTCTCACTTAGACAGAAAATCAATAACTTTCATTATGCATTTGATTTTTTTAATAAAATATAAGAGACTTGTTGAATACTTGGATAAACACTCCTTCTTTGCTTGTTCCCCATGTATTCAATATATTCTAATACTTCATAATCTGTATGTCATTTTAGTTTGCAATTTATGTATCATAATACAATTATGTATTTTTTTAAGTAATATAGACACTTATTTATACAATATAATAATTTTATTTAAATCCGCCTACCCCTCCTAGTGGACTAGACGCTAGGCTCCAACCTGCCACCCGACTAACGCCTAGATGGTTTATAACCTTGCCTAAAATCATATTGCATTCATTATTGACCTATGCCTAATTAATAAAAATATATAATTGATTAGGTCCAACACAAAAAATAAAATAAAAAAAAGGCATTGATATATGATTAAATAGTAAATTTTTTAATTGATTTGTGGCTAAATAAGAATTCATAATTTTCAACATTAAAGTAATGCTATTTTTTGTTAACTACATTGCAATATTTGGGAATTTAAGGGAAAATTAAGAAGAAAGGATGAACACGTAGATATTAGAGAGAGAGAGAGAAATAGGATTTGTATTAATTGAAAGAATAAAGATTACACACTTTGTTTTTATACTAGTAAGCCTAACAACTCTAACCAAATACTAACAAACTTGCTAACTATATTTCTAACTGTATTTCTAACTTGTACCCTTAATACTCCCCCTCAATCTCAACTAGGGAAACCCAGTTTGAGATTGGAAGAACATATCTGCAATTATTACTACAAAACCAGAAAACAAAACACAGAGTTGAACAATCTGCAATCTTGCAATCACTTGAAACTTCAAAAGCTGCTCTTGATGGAATCACTTCTTAGTTAGGCATCAAACCAATCAACAAAAATCAACAGATCCATCACTTATCTTCTTTCAATTATGTATTCTTCCACACTGAAACAAGTCATCAAAAGCATGCTCAGGAAAAGTCCAGAACATAGACCAACAGCTGTAGAGTTATTAAGGCATCCACACTACAACCATAAGTCCTTCAATCTCTACCATACATTTAATGTTGCAATGGATCATCTGTTTTTCTTCCTGTATGTCCACAAACCATAAAACAGAACACAATTGCAACAATGTGAGTATAAAATAGACTGCTGAGTCTTGCAATTTGAGACATCTGCTTGATCTTTATAGCTGCAATGATATGGAAAAGCTAGAACATGTCCTGCAACAACTTGGTAAAACACAATTCAAAACAAAAATTGAATTGGAGATTGGGCCCATTGTAGATGATAATCTGCCTTGTATCCCAACCAATGATGCAATATCAGAACTTATTTCAAAAGCAGAAGTTGAATCTGAGAGTCAGCCAGCTGTGGATGATACCTCAAGTTTCCCATCGAATGATGCAATATCAGAAGAACCCAAATCAAATTCAGAAGTAGAATATGAGCATCCACTTGTTGCAGATGATACTTTGTCAAATTTCAAAATCTTTTAAACAAACAGCGGAATGAACAACATATCTTCTCTGTAGTTTCTGGGAACACAAAACCTTAACAGGAGCTTCAATCAACGAATAACCTCTTATAAAGTTGTAACACACCCTCATACCGATTATAACAATTTCTTGCGAGTTTACCCTTCGTGGTATTTACCATTAACAATCTCATTCAAATGGGCTTCGGCCTTTAATATTTACAAAAATAGAAAATTAATAAATTATAGTGTGGCATCGGCCTTAACTATGGCACCACGGGATCTCCCTTTGTGAATTTTACCAAAAAACAACTTTGTTGAACAATGGCATCGACCTTCACAATTTCAACAACTGAAAATCAACATTTATGTAGGATTAACCTTCGTGGGATTTACCTACTCAAAACACGAGATTACCCTTCCTGTGATTTACTTTTAACAACTTCTTCTACCCTTCATGGGATTTACCTATTCACATCATGGAATTACCCTTCGTGGGATATACCGTTAACAACTTCTTCAAACTTCAACGTATAACCGAACTTACTTTAGATTCATGCTAACAACTGAGTTGGTTAGACTCGACATTATAGGTTGTGATAGGAAAACATATTGCACAAACTCCTCAATAAGCACTTCTCAGACATTACACTTCTCTTTTTTTTTTGGCACAAACCATAATCCGAGCAACCACAAAATTATACATGCCAGAATACAAGAATTCACACCCATTTCTCCAAATATATCAAGAGTTGTAGAAAGATCAAACCCAATAAATTTGCAGAATATTAGTGAAGTAGAGAAAGAATTGGACACCACCATACAAATCGCACAATCAAGCAATAACCAATATTCTTGAATCCGAAATATCACAAACATTGATTTGAAATGAAGAATCTTGAAAGAAAATATCACAAATAACTGGAAGAACCTAGAAAATGAATGACTCCATATCAATTGAATGACTCCACATATCAACAATTTTCATAGGCAAGAAACATATATGGCCTTGTGCCCAAATTTTAACCTCAAGAACTGATCAATTTTACTGAGAATCAAAAAAGAAATGACATGATTTCACGATTGTCTGCAGCTTCCAAACGCATAGCCATTGCTTCAAGAAAGAACATCTTAGGGGAAAGAAATGAGGCCTCTGAACCAGATTTTTCAAATACCTATGTTGAAAAAAAATCCCAAAGCCCCAAGAAACTAGCTAAGAAAAAAGAATCTCCAGCACCGACAACACCCAACTCCGATTTGAAACAAACTTTGCATCGATCTTCACATGAAAAATTCTGAGCTGGGTTTTTCGGCAAACACTTAAACTACACATAGGTCTAATCTTTCTTCCATAGCAAAGAACATAGTACAGATCAAGGAATTTAGTGACACATTTCTTCAAACAGTTAGAGAGCACAGAATCAGAACCTGAAGAGCTCTCAAAATTTGCAGTCCTGAACAAACAAACACCACCAAAGAATTCAGAAAGTGATTTGAGCAGACCACCAAGAAGAAAGAACCAAATCTCCAAGTCTCCGATCTCCTTGTGGCATTTAGTTTCGTTCATGCATTTTCACAAACACCTTGATGGCGGCAGAGGACGGCACGGTCACAATCTACAACAGCAGTGCAATCACCGATGGAAAAAAACAAGCATAACCCATATTCAATGAAGGTTGGTCTTGCCAAGATGCTTTGCGAATTCAGAGTTGTTTGAGATCCTGCAAGTCAGTAGCAGCTCCTCTTCATCACATCGAACGGATGGCAGCGGAGACTTCAGTTCTTGGAGGTGGTGAAGGCATCAGTGGTGAAATCTCCAAACCCAACAATCACAGAAATCAACCCAAGCTCGCGGAAGCACCGAAAATCTAATGGAAATTTGGAAAGAAACTAAGCTAGAAACAGATGAACAATAATGAGAAATGGAACCACCATAATCTATGGCGTGAGCTTGGTGGCTCTGATACCATGTTAACTACATTGCAATATTTGGGAATTGAAGGGAAAATTAAGAAGAAATGATGAACAGAAGGATGAACACAGAGATATTAGAGAGAGAAAGAGAGAGTTTAGAGAGAAAAATATGATTTGTATTAATTGAAAGAATGAAGATTATACACTTTGTTTTTATACTAAAAAATCTAACAACTCTAACCAAATGCTAACAAATGTACTAACTATATTTACCCTTAATAATTTTTCTACCAGTGTACGAAAGTGTGATGTGAGTCCAAATATACTCTGATTTCAACTCTGGTGTAATTAATAGGATGTGAATTTGAGATTTCAATCCCATAATTCATTTAAGATCTAAATTGTGGCCAATTGGATATGACATAATTCGGTTTGACTTAGTGCGTGCGCGTATGTAATACATATAAATATTTTCAGAAATATATTCCATAATTGTATATATGATTAATTTTTTTTTTTTTGAAAGATCAGTAATTTGAATATATTATAAGTTTAAAACATTAAAGAATCTTAATTAGTGTAAGTTTCTGTTGTAATACACGTGTTAACTTATAGCCCTCTGTTTTAACTTGTACATGGACCCCTAGTTTGGTTCTGCTGAACCCTAAATGCATGCATGCACGTGTTAATGACTCGTACACTTCAATTGCCTCTAGTAGAACCTGAAAAAAGAAATAAGTATTCCTACAAACTAATGCATACCAGCACGGCAGGAATGTGCTAATCCAATAAACCAAATTGCAACACACTGAAGGCAACATAAGAGGGAATAAAAAAACAATCAAATAATAAGATCGTGTTTTTATTTGTTTCGTATCTCTGTGGATTTTCTGAGTTTTTGTTGATGCAAACTAGTACGACTGTCTCTTTCAGCTTCTGGTAGCTAGCATCAAGCAAACAAGCAACCGCTATGGTAGAAAGGGAGGGGTGGCTGCAAGTAAGCTTTTAACCGGATAGGGAAAGGGAGTAAATGTTACTCATTGAAAAATAATTATAAGGCCTGTTTTCTTTTTGTAATTGGGCAAAAGAAACTCAAAAGCTGAATGAGGTGTTTTTGGAAATTGGGTCCCAACCCAAGGAGAGAATTTTCAATGTGATCTGTACAAGGGATGGTACATCACATGTCATTAAACAAATAATGGGATATGTGTGCTAAAAAGTTAATAACTTAAAAAATAAAATTTCCTACCATTTCTATTAAAACACATGATATACCACTTATGCTGCCGTCACAACTAAAAATTTCTTCAACCCAAGGGCCAAAGCAGTGGCCTTTCTGATCTCATCTCCAATCAAAAGGTATCAAAATAAAAAATAAAAAAATAAAAAATAAATAAACTAAGTAAAAGCGAAGAAGTCATAGATATTGGAAGGTTACCACTCGAATACAATTCTCCATCTGATCTCTATCTCTGCTGCTTATCTTCTGATTCTGATACATTCCCACCTTCATGATCAACAATATTGCAGACCTATATGAATAAGAAAAGGATGTATGCTTTCTCAATTTGGTAGCCAAAAAAAAAGAATCAAACACGTAATTAGCGAACTTAACAATTTTTTAGACTCAGCCTTCTTTGTTGGCAAAAATTTGTTTTATTTAGATTTTATGCATGAAAAACCACGTTATAAGTAAAACATGACGCTAAACTAACAAGAATATATAATCCATTTGCTTGTAAATCAAATGTATATTATATCTAATCCGATCCGACTTAGTATTATATAATAGCATTATAAAATTGAAACCCGAAATTCTTCTCTAGCTCGATTATGTTATTCTATAATAAGATAGAAAGTATGAATAATCCCCAAGTATATACCGTAAGGAGAGTAGTACTATTTCTTATATTGCAAATGTAGTATTAATTAAATTACCACAAAGTTAGATCAAAGGTCCTTATGCAAACTAAAGTTTCGCCCTTTCCCTTCTAATTCTGAAGGTGGAGAAATTTTTCAGTATGCTCGGTACACTGAAAAATCTTTTGTCACTCTGGAATTAAAGCTCTCTCCAATCCATTTAAGTCAAAGGATAATGTTAGGGAGAACAAATTTTATGCTATTCATATCATGTTTTTATACCACATTTATATACCACCTTAGGTGGCATCTGATGTGGACAACCACATCATTTGAAAAATTTGCAAAAAAATGAAGGAGAAAGACTCCTCGTATACTACAATCATCATTTAATAAACTAGTTTTTCTTAATTATTAGTTTATTAAATAATGAACTAAATTTAAAAATCTGATTAATTCAAATGATGTGGCTATCCACATTAAATGTCACCTAAGATGGTATAAAAATGTGATACAAAAACATGATATGAATATCATTACTCTAAACCAAATGATGTGATTGTTGATGATTGGGTTACTAGTAAGTATTGATTAACGTGTTTATTTCTTATTAGTGACACATTATTTTTTTTGTAAATTTAATTTAAAATTTTGGTACCCAAAACACAAAAGAGAAGGTAAAAAAGTTTTCCCGGGCTTTTTTTTTGTTTTCTTTTTCGGTAAGGGCTTTTCTTTTCTCTCTCTCTCTCTCTCTCACGCCAATTGTAATTAATAATTGAGTTCAGTTGCTTCTCTCTCTCCCTCTCCCGACTGTCACTCTCTAAGAATAATCCTAATTATAAAAAGAGTAATACTATGGAGATTAAATTTGTAAACTAAATTTTAGAAACTAAATGACATGTATGTTGATTGGTTTATTACTTAAGCGTTGATAAACGTACTTGTTCTTATTGGTGACACATCATTTAATTTGCAAATTTAATCTTATTAACATTAATCTTATAAAAAAAAAAGGGTAAAGTACAAAAAACTATATCAACTATTGCTGTCATGACACTTTCATACCTCATCTTACGAATTTGTGCCAATGTTATACCTTCCGTTAGCCTGCCGTTAATTTGTCAGTTAAATGCTGACGTGGCTTGATCCAGACCCCACTTTCTATTAAAAAATTAAAAAAAAATCATTTAATATTTTTAAATATTAAAATAATAAAAAAAAAAGTTGAAACAAAAAAAAAAAGAAAAAAATCAAAACCTTCCCATCCACCCCCCTCCCCCCTTCTCTCTCCCCATCTTCTTCTTCCCTACGTGATTCAACCAAAAAAAAAAAATTTGCCCCAACCCCCCGAAGAAGAAGAAGAACAAGAAGAAGAAGGAGAAGAAGAAGAAGAAGAAAAAAAAATAAAAAAATCCCAACCCAGTTCGTCCCTCCCCCCAAAAAAAACAAACCCAGTTTGTCCCCCCCCCCCCCCAAAAAGAAATCCAACCCCCTGCCGGAAGAAGAAGAAAAGAAAAAAAAAAAAAAAACCCAGATCCCGTTCGCCGATTCCGCGAGGGGTGGCTGTAAGGGTGGGTGCGGAGGGTGGATGCGAGGGGAAGACGAACTGAGATTTTTTTTTTTTTTTTTTCTGGGTTGCAGGTAGGGGCTCGGGTGGGGGGATGGGGGAGAAGAAAGAAGGACGCCGGGGGGGGGGGGGGGAGGGTGGGAAGGGATAAAGTTTTTTTTTTTTTTTTTTTTTTTTTCTTCTTTTGTTTTCTGGGTTGCAGGCTTGCAGCAGAAGGGGATGGGGGAGAAGAAAGAAGGACACTGGGGGTGGGGGGCGGGGAGGAAGGGTGGGAAGGGATAAAGTTGTTTTTTTTTTTTTTTTTTTTTTCTCTTCTTCTTCTTCTTCTTCTTCTTCTTTTGTTTTCTGGGTTGCAGGTTTGCAGCAGGGGATGGGGGAGAAGAAAGAAGGATGCCGGGGTTAGGGGGGGGGGGGAGGAGGGTGGGAAGGGATGAAGGTTTTTTTTTTTTTTTTTTCTTCATTTGTTTTCTGGGTTGGAGGCTCGCAGCGGAGGGATGGATGGAGGGAAAGAGTTGTTTGGTTTTTTTTTTTTTTTTTTTTAACTTTTTTTTTATTATTTTAATATTTAAAAAATATTAAATGATTTTTTTTTAGTTTTTAATAGTATTTTATTAATTTTTTAATAAAAATTGGGCCCTGAATCATGCTACGTCAGCATTTAACCGAGAAATTCACACCAAGCTAATGGAAGGTATAACATTGGTACAAATTCGTAAGATGAGGTTGAAATTGTCAATTTTAAAAGATGAGATATGAAAGTGTCGGGACACCAATAATTGAGGTAGTTTTTTATACTTTAGCCAAAAAAATAAGAAACCACCTTGAACTACCACCTTCATCAATTTTCTCCACCAAAAACTAATTTTGCAGTCCATTTGAACGCTCTCGGTTTCTCACTGCCTATTCCTCTCTCTCTCTCTCTCTCTCTCTCTCTCTCTCTTCCTGTTGCTTCAAATTTGTCGTAACTCCGTCTCCCCCCCCTCCCCCCCCCCCCCCCCCACACACACACATCGTCCAGAACTCCTCCCTCTCCCCTGTAAGTAACTCCTCTCTCTCTCTCTCTCTCTCACACACACACACACGGGTGCATTTGCTTGCTGCATAGTTTAGATCATGAGCTCTCAAAATGTTTCATGATCTTTGATTTCTTGGTTGTATTTAATCATGGTAATATTAACTGGTAGCAGCTGATTTTAAATTTTAGTGAACTCAATCTAGAGATGCTGCTTGTGATTATATATAGGTTTTTGGGCCAATCCTCCTAATAGAACGACTGTAACTCTAAATATTAGCACCATTAATTTGTTCGAAACTGATAGAGATTTTACCACACATGTAAACGAGTTAAAAACTCCTATATTACTTGCAAGAATGACAAGGTTGTTGTAGTATAAACGGTTCTCGCAAGGTCGTTCTCCACAGGGATTATTAAATAATTCGAAACAAACTAAATTTCAATTAATTACTGTAAAGCAGAAAGTTGAGATGATTGGTTTTATAACCTACTTAAATTAAAACGAATTTAATTAATAAAAATAAACTAATATGCAATATTAAAGATGAAAGGAAAATAAAAATGTTTTGGAAAAATCAAATTAAGAAAACACTAGGGTTTCACCATCACCTAGCAATCCTATGTATTTTTATCAATTACTTATGATCTATACATGCCACTTTGAAGGTTATGTTTTCCTAATTTATATTCTACTTGGAACCTCCAACATAGAACGTATATCTAACATGCAACCCGTCCGGATGTTCGGATCAAATCTAAACATGAGAGACTCATTATGCTTTATGAAAACCCTTTGAAAAAACATGCAACCCTTAAGATGTGGTGTTCATCTTAAGTGAAATTACAATTATTAATCACAAGAAGCCAACATCAATTTTAGGGAACCTTCCGACCAAAATTGCATCAAATTACTTTTCTAAAGATCCTAATGGTGATCAGGCATTAAGACAATTAGATAGTTTTAATCACGGTGATCAATAATTCAAAGTATGCATGCAATCAATCATAAGCAATTAAATAAAAATCACATATTCATGCTAAGGCTTACGGCTTCACCCTAGCAAAAGGAATTAGTTACGCATATTCATAATTGAAATCATAGAAAATATTATTAAAAATAAACGGAATGAAAACACCTTAAAGTCGAAAATCTTCAAGAACCCTAGCCAAATTCTCTGTCTCCCAGGGTAGCATAAAAGAAAAACCTCCTCAAAATGAGAACGGCCAAGCCCTTTTAATGTCTCCCTAAAGCTAACACACAAACCCTAACCCTCAAGTATTTTATTCCCACTAAGAAACTAAATAATAATAACATAAAATAGAAAAAAAAATTCCTAATTAACCTAGGAAAAACTGCACAGAAACTGTTCAGCCACGTTTTAGCCTCAAATCTCCTCAAAATCTGGCCCAAGATAGCTTGTTTTAAAAATAAGAACATTCTGAACACATCTCCAGAAGGCCACAAATTCATCCGAGGTCATCTTGGGTTCCAAAAACGCAATTCAAGCCCAACACGTCACTATTCTAGCACTGCGCATGGCTCCTTTATTTTATTACCAGAAAATCATCGCTTGGTAGAAAAAACTGATATTTTGACAGGATCAAGCTAAGTGACTCACGAACGTCCTCCAATTAGAATTACTCCAAAATTCGTCCATTTGACCATGTTTTGCTCCAGAGGAAGTCGAAAATCCTGTATTGGAAATATAATTCAAAGTATCAAAATTCTTCCAAATTATTAACCAAAATATACTAAGAATATGGTTAAATATATAATATAAAATATACTCATCAGAAACCCTAACACAATTTTCTTATGTGTTCAGATTCTTTTCACTATACTATGGGGACTGCTCACATACTTTTGGCCACCCTCCTCATTTCGTTGTTTGGTGTCCGCGGGAACGTTTTTTCTCTAGAGAGAGCGTTTCGGTCAAGGCACCCAATTCAACTGGATGAGCTTCGAGCTCGAGACCTTTCGAGGCACGCCCACGTCTTCAAAACAGTTGTGGGAGGCTTAATCAATGTTACAGTCGTGTATGAGGATTACTATGGCCATCCTCAACACATCGGGTAGCTTTTTTAATTGACTTTAATCATTTTTGGATGGTTTTTATTAAGAAAGCTCGCTATTTGTAATGCCCATTTTCCAATGAATGAAAATATCATACTATTCTCTAAAAAAAAAAAAAGTTAATAACCAGTTTAGCTGCATGATGTTATGACTCTCTCTAGGGTGTATGTGACGAAAGTTCAAATAGGCTCTCCGCCAAGAGATTTCTATGTGTTGCTTGACACAGGGAGTGACTTGTTCTGGGTCTCCTGCAGTAATTGCCCCCGATTCACTGATCTGGGAGTAAGTTTACATTTCTTTCTTCTTTTTATCCTCCACTGTTTGCTATCAATTTAGCAAATCCTAATTCCAAACGTTTAACGTACAATCTTGCATGTCTGAGAAGCCTGTTGTGTTTGGCTCATATATTTATGAGTTGGCAACAATTTTGCAAGTGTAACTTTGTGAATGCTGCAAGGAAATGGCACCAGCCATTTGTGACTTTGTGTTTTGCTTTCGGTTGTGGCATGGAAGTCTTCGTTCAAGGGAAGACATGGTGACTGCCACAAGCAACGTTGGAAGCAGGAGCAGGTCTTGACTATGTGGGATTGCATGCAATTGAGCATTCTTTCTTTTCTATGCATTAAATGGCAGATGGAGAAAAGGGTTGCACTCTATAGGCTAGGTACATCAATGAGTGTTGAATATATGCCATGTGAACTCGAGACTTTTTGGTCTTGGTGGTTGGCATAATTGCTGGTGTATGCCTATAAGTGAAGGCAGTAGTCTTGCATTGGGATATGCTTGCCGAGGGAGAAGGCTTGCATCAGGGAAGCATCCAAAGAGATGGTGAGAGCATTTGGCTCTACCATGGGCACGGGTGAGAGAAATCAAGAGAGCTAGAGTGAAAGGTCTCTTGTGAAAGAACTCTTGGGGTAGAGTGAGGCTCTTGGGAAAATTCTATGAGTGGGTGGTGCAAGGGATTTGGGATTAGATTATGTTGATTTAACTCACGTGTACTTGTACTATTATTCCATAGTGAAGAGCAATATCTCTCCGGGGTCGTAGGCAGGTTTTTGCCGAACCTCGTAAATTTCTCAGTGTCTTTATTTCTTGTATTTTATTCTGTGTGTGATTTGGTGAGGTTATAATCTGAATCTCCTTTCCACACTAACGAACGGGCCAAGGCACAACAAAGCCAAGCTTATTCAAATGGCTAGTGCCAATGACTTAGCATTTATAATGACTTAGCCACATTGTTTGAAACCAGAAAAAAAATTAGCCCAAAACACTACAAAAATATTAAATCTGTTGTAGAAAGCTGAACTAGACGCTAGAATGCTTATGTAGAGAGAATCCGAGAGAGAGTCTGTAATACCTCAATTGCCGAAGAGGAATCCTAATCTTATGTCATGGGGGAGAGAGGAATTTGCATACATGCTGACTATTTTGTTCTCAGTTTATTAAATTGTTTTCTCTTTTCATTTTATTTGAGTGAGGGTATTTGTTGAGGCACAATACACATTTGAGACACAAAAATTTGACACAAAATTGAAACCTTGTTGTAGCATTGAGAGATAATCCAAGCTTACTGTTGCATTGAATCTGTTTGTATATTTCAATACTATATCTTGTGTTATTTGGGTTTGTCCTAATTGTTTCTGCAACATGTTTCAAAGACTCCATTCAGTTTCTATGACATTGTCAATTAATCCACTGGGGGGGTGCTCCCTTGTTCACATGCAGGCAAATGCTCTCGTCAAAGCCACCGGTGCAACTATGATATGACATATTCCGGCGGAAATCGCATCACTAGTTTTCTCGTATCAGATGTGCTGCATCTTGACACTATTCCAGTGCGATCTTATGTTGCATTGGAATCTTCAGCACCCATTGTTTTCGGGTGAGTATCATTTTAACCTTTCTTTTTGCATCTGTTTATTCACTATAACTAGTAAGGTGGTAGGCTTTAGGAAATTAGCTAATGTAATGAAAATGCATGGTAGGCTATTGAGATGAAGCAAAACCAATAAAATGCAAACCTTTATGCTTTCAGTTCATAAAAACCACTAACACAAGCTGCAATTGATCTGCCATCTCTCTAATATCAACAAGCACTTCCTCCTTTGCATTTTTTTATTTGGCCAAAACCTCCCTTGCCTTAATTGTCTAACTCCATAGCACAGAAAAGTTACATTGCCATTTCAAACAAAAATTCAAAATTAGGAGAGTAGACTTTCCATTTCTAAAAGCACAATCAAATATATGTGTCAGACAACCTTGAACAACGGTGCAAAGAAAATTATTCAACCACTACATAAATGTGCACACATTTGAGTATGTAAAAACGCTAAAACTTAACTCAAGATATGAAGTATTGTGTAATCTGCTGCTTAATAAGTATTGGAGGTAACAATGCTATACTATGTTCTATAACTATTTCAATCCTATATACTATAACCACTAATGAGCAAAAATTGAGGGGGGGGGAAAAAAAGGCTGTCTTCCTATTGACAAAGCTAAACGGCTTTTTGCATTGACTGCTAGCATAAAAGGATCGGCACAGGTCCAATAACTTTGTGTGTGAAATCATGGCATGTAACAAGAACCACGTTATATACCAAAAATAACTAGAATCAAACAGTCGTATCATGATAAATATAGAGAACGATAAAGAGAGTACCAAGCAGCAGAGCCATGGTTCTCGTATTCTCATTTGAAGTGTAACAACCGAAACTGGAAGCCTGGAATCATGAAACCTTCAAATAGCTTCTCCTCAACTTAGAAGCTGATTTGACAGATGAACCCTTGTGTATCCGTCAGAGCATGTATTACACAACAATTCGCTTTGCATTAAGTAGGAGCAGTATGGCTCCTTACCTACTTAGCAGCATGGCACAAAATAGTATAACCGAGTTGATCAATCATATTAAAATATGAGAGAGTCGAAAAGAACATCACTGCAACATCCACACTCAAGAACAAGTAAAGCATGTGTAGCTTCTTAATTAGTGCGTCCGAGTTGCATGATTTACTGTTCTTAATGGGTAAGGGAGTTTACCAAAAGTACGCATGCTTCCACTGCAAAATGTAGCGGTAAAACTGAAAAAAACCATAACATGATTTACAAATAAAAATATCAAGAACAAAGGAATCAAAACGGAAAATACAACAAAAGAGATGGAAAAACAGAACCAAGAACCCTAAAACTAGACAAAAGCAAAATAAACAAACCAGATTTCTCAATTACTAACATAACTAACCACCATCACCTGTCCATGAGTTTAAACCTGAGTTCTTGAGATGTTTGAAATAATTTTGGGGTTCAAAGGTTTATAAGCTTAGATGTTGTTCGCAAATGCTATGAATATTGACTACTAATAACATTAAAAACGATGTAATTTAATGTTATAAAAACTAGCTTTTTCTTGTAGGGATTAGAGGTTAATTGCATTATTTCCTTGAATAATATTGGAAACAGGTGTACTACTTGTTAGCGTTTTGAAAATGGAAGAAGGAAAAAATGCACTGAGAATGAAGAAATGCTGCTATTCTCTCTGCAAGTTACAGAGGAACCTTTTCATTCTTTTGTAAAGTATATTTTCCACTCAGCACACACAATCGTGCAAAAGGGAATAACTCTGTTAACAAGGCTTAGCTGGATACACACACCAACAATACAATCTCAGCCTTACACTTGTCATAATCTAAGACTAAGTGAATACACAATTAGAAACAAGGCTTATTTACTTTAACTTTACTTAGCTCACAGCTTATACACTAATACTACTTCTGTATCCGGACTTTTGGCTGGGACCCGAGCCTCAGTCAATGGGATATTTGGCTTTAGCCAAGGTCCCATGTCTGTTCTATCGCAGTTGTCTTCACGAGGAATGACTCCCAGCGTGTTCTCCCACTGTTTGAAAGGAGATGACTATGGTGGGGGTATACTCATACTTGGTGACATTTTGGAGCCGAGTATTGTTTATACTCCCCTTGTCCCGAAGTAAGTTTCTATCCTTGTACTTCCATTTAATTGTTTCTTTGATTTAATTGAAAGTTTCCGTGAGTACCTCTTTTGTTTATTTAATATAACAAATTTCTACCTACTGTTTTCAGGCGGCCATATTATGCAATCTACTTACGGAGCATTGCTGTTAACGGGAAAATTTTGCCGATTGATCCAGTAGCGTTTACAGTATCACATGGGCGAGGAACTGTTGTGGACTCGGGAACTACTCTAGCATATCTTATAGAAGAATTATATGAACCTTTTATACATGCTGTAATTCGAGATCCATTAGTTCTTTTATACGAAAGGGTATAGTAATACGATTGATATAGGTGACTCCCTTGTATTTGGCTGTGCAGATAACTTTGTCTTCTTTTAAACATGTGACTCCCGTGGTTTCAACGTCAGGAAACCAGTGCTATCTCACGTCCATCAGCAAGTGCTCTCTCTCCCCTTAACAAAATTGAGTGAAATTTGTCTCCATTAATCTATGTATACCCCCTCGGTCTTCAAAAGAACCGAATGACATTTATGTCCGTTATTTTTCAGTTTAGCTGAGGCATTTCCGTCAGTCAGTCTGAATTTTGCTGGCGGCATCTCGATGGTGTTGAAACCACGAGAGTATCTTATTGATGGCGGTTATTATGTAAGTTTATCCTCAACCTCATTCTGTAAAATAATTCTTGTTTAAAATAATATTCATTGACTGATGTAATGGAAGTGTTACAGAATGGCCTTCCTTCGTGGTGCATGGGTTTCGTTAAAGCTCACAAAAGGCTCAACATGCTCGGAGGTAATTTAACCTGTGCATATGGTGTTCAATTCTTTAGTGAATTTACAAAACACTAGTTAACATGTAAAATGATTTAATATGACTTCTCATGTCTCTTCGAATGCAGATCTTCTTCTAAAAGATAAGATTGTCGTTTATGATATAGTTGGTCAGCGGTTGGGTTGGGCAAACTTCAATTGTAAGCTAAATTATGTTCTAAATTCTTTTCTTGTTTCATTTCCCATATAGTTTTGGAGCAGTACTAGTGTGTCATATTTCAAACTTTTTCTTTTCAGGCTCCTCGCCCATAAATGTCTCTGTTGGTATTCATATTCATGCAAGACAGCGGAGTGACAGCAGCTTATTAGGAGGAGACATGAAATTCCAGCAGCTAGCAACTCGAGTAGCGGCTCTTTTGAGCTTAAATTGGGTGTTATAGTGGTCTGATTGCTTTTGAAATTATTGTTGTTAATTGAATTTTAGCTGATAACTAGGCTAAGTCCAATTTGCCTCAAACCCGCTGGAAACCCTATAAAAGGGTGGCCTCAAATCATCACCTCCGATGCTCCGCCGCCCCTATAGCTGTTTGGGCTTTGTTCTAGGCCTCAAGAGAAGTCTAGTAATTGTGGTAATTAGAGGAAAACATTTCACAATTGATGGATTTCGACCAAGGATACCCGCGGCACCCATGGTGGGTTTTCCACCAAATTTCAACTAATTTTTTCCTAATTTTGGGTGAAAAGGGTAGAGGAGAGGTTAGGTGGGTATTTCCAAGTGAGGGACGATAGAAATTCCGCCGTGGAACGCCGCAATTTAGCGCCGGATTGCTGTCACGGGTCGGGTTGGGAAGAACTCCCGTTTCCAACCACCCCCCCCCCCCTTTTTTTTTTTCTTTTTCTTTTCTCTCCTTTTCCTCCTTGCTTTCCCATCACAGCCATCCCTGCTCAAGAAAAACTGGAGCCTTCTAGACTTGAAAGCCAAAATTACAAAAATATCCCTAACTTCAAACATTAATAACTTCTTTGTTATAATTCTGTTTCACGAACGGTTTACGCCTACGTGTTCATGAGGTTGAGCTCAATTCAAAAATATAAATTGTGACCTCAAAAAGTCTACGGATTTTAAATAATAAATTTCCGAACTTCAAACTTCCCAATTCTGTTTTCATAACCATAAATCGATTTATTTTCGATTTCCTCCAATATTCATAATTATGAATATCTAATTCATATGTTTAAATTTTCAGGATTTACATTTTAGCAGCAAATGCAACGATCAAGAGCACAATGAGAAATGCTACCTTTAGTGAACCTTTCGCCATATCTATTAAATTTGTTGATAGCTAAAGGGAAAATTTATGATCGTTGTGGACTTGTAGTGCGCTATAAAACTTGATTCTAAGATACTAGTTTTTTCCAAGTCTAAGATTATATATAGTTCAAACAATATAATCTACCGAACCATAATGAGAAAGAAATCGGCCAAATCCAATTGCCAACTTATTAGTTCTATTTCATACTTTAAATAAAATGGTGTCCAAAATTAATCAGATATGGAATTAAGTTATATGACATAATTTATGAGATTTCTTTAGTTTCTAATGTATGATATTTTAGTGTTTTTTTCACACCAATAATTATATATCGTTGTATGCAATATTAGATGCGTGCCATATTCATAAGTGACTAGGCTCCCAATACAAGTAAGACCTGAATACGATAAATGGCAAATATGATACCTTTTTTGGCACCCACTCTTAATTAAGTTTACCCAACTAAAAATTTTTGTCATCATATTTCTTAATTTACCTCTATTTTAATAAGTTCACCCAACCAGCCACCACCCATATCCATACCCATGGCATCTCACGCCATAACCCATCTCTGTCTCTCTCTCTGTCTCTGTCTCTCTCTCTCTCTCTCTCTCTCTCTCTCTCTCTCTCTCTCTCTCTCTCTCTCTCTTCATTCGTCTACCCAATTTGCGATTCATTCTTTCATTAAAAAATCCGTTGTTTCAGTTTATTTGTTTGCTAAAGAATTGCATGTTGAATTTAGTTTCAATACTATATCGTTATTTGGTATTTGCCCTAATTGTTTCTGCAACATACACTCCATTCAGTTTCTATGACATTGCCGACTCATCCAGTGGGGTGTGCTCCCTTGTCGACATGCAATGTGCGGCAAATTCTCTCGTCAGAGCCACCGGTGCGACTATGATATGACAGAAAATACGATAGATATAATTAATAGTATTAAAACTGAAAAAAAAAAAAAAAAAAAAAACATGATTTACAAATAAAAAAATATCAAGAACAAAGAAAACCAAAGCAGAAAATATTGTAAATACCAGCAAATAGTGCAACACAATACACTACCCCAAAGATAATCAAACAAATGTGTGAAGAAGAACTAGAAAGATGAATGAAAACACTCTAATCTCAATTTTCTGCATAAAAATGGACCTGGTACATGGATGAGGAATATACGTGTCCTATCATGGTCCCACATTTTACATGTTAGAAATGAATCCGACATTGATGAAAAAATGAACTTTGTATAAATAGTTGAGCTACTCTTTATATAGTCAATTGATTTTATGGTAAAACTCCACCTTTTTATGCTATTAAAGTCAGCTATCTCGTGTATAAAGTCCAACAGGCACACGCACTACACTTCATCCAATTTGCGTTGTTTAAGTGTTTGGCTTGAAAATCCGTCACACGCGAGGAGGCATATTGAGAATAAATCTCACATTGATGAAAGAAAAAACCTTGCATGAACTTGTACGTATGTAGGTAAACTACATTGAAGACATGTTACTACCTCGACATTTCCTCCGAAAACATACGTAAAATCCAATTCTTATACAAATCATAAATTTAGCTTAACCACTGGTTGTCGATCAGTCCATTGGTGGACTTATGGCCACATCACTATGATCAAATTCTTCGATGTAGTTTATATCCTATAAGTGATATGTCTTTCATTTAACATAAATTTCTTTAGTCTTGGACTTTTGTCAACATGCAAGGGTTCATATAGAAACGAGAGAGCATCCATGCAAGGATGGTGACGATTTCATGCAAGAATGATGACGATTTTTTCCCCTATAAAACATGAATGATGACGGTTGGATGAGGAAGACTAACTTGATTTTTTGCCCATTCTTTTGAGTACCTCTTAATATTTTTCAATTAAAAGTTGAATAAACTTGGCTTGGGAGTGGCTTATTCTATAGTTTTTGATAATTCCACATCTTACCAACAAATTAATTCCCACGAATCCCCTTCCGGTACCTGGATCTATAAATTGGGCAGTGAAGGACAAAGCCATTTCACCAACCAAAACCCGACCGACAGGTGCCGGTAACACCAAACCCATTGGAATTAGCCAAAAATTATCACAAATCCCTCTCTACCTCGTAGGTCATCTCTAACCGAAGATTGTCCAGATGGCTCGTTTTAGCCATCTGGCTCTTTAAGAAATTAATATTTTAATAAACAGTGCAGGATCATATTTCTTACCATCTCCAACCTAGGGTCAAAGGGTCATAGGGGTCGTTTTAGCCCTATCACTAAAAATCATCTCCAATCGAGAGCTATAGGGCCAAACATAATTTATTATTTAAAATTTAAAACTACAACTAAAATTTTAAAAATACAACTTAAATTTAAAACTATAACTAAAATTTAAAAAATACAACTTATATATTTCAAGTCAAATGTGAGAGGTTTTATTTAGAGTATAAAAAAATTAAAAAATTAAAAAAGGAAGTGGGTGGGAGAGTCCCACATTGGTTGTGGGAGAGGAAGTATATAAAAAAAATGGAAGTAGGTGGGGCCCCACATCGACTATGGAAGGGATTTGAGCAAGCTCTAAAACCTATAAAAAGAACACCCAAACATACTTTCTGGGCCTATAATTAAACAAATTTTGTAAAAAAATAAAAAATAAAAAAAAATAAAAAAAAAAACCAAAAATAACGGCTAGCTAACCACTGCTTTTTGAATTCCATCCCTACCAGGGCCGCCTGGCTGGCCCTTTGGCCTTTTTTGTCCAGTGTGGCTTGGTCCTCGGTTGGAGATGATTTTAGGGCTATTTTCGATCCTCTGGACCTTTAGTCGGAGATGGCCTTAACTATTAGTTTTATGTTGGGTGGCAACCGCACCTATCTTAGCCCTAGACAAATCCCAACTGCTACATACATACCACTTTTTCTCAGTTGATGCCAAGTCATCTTAAAAGCCATGGCTTGAAGTTCAAACCTCATGGGCTTCATGTTCAATGGGTTGGTTAAATTATATTCCCCAAAGTGCTCTCAAGGAAAGAAAAAAAATACCGAAAAACAAGTGCATTGGTCAATGACTCAATTTACCAAACATCACTCATCTTCACTCTCTTATCCCAAATTATTATTAATATTTTGAAAATCACTAGATGCTAGCCGGATGGTGGTGAGAGATCTAGCATCTATAGCGTAGACGGTTTCTTTTATTTTAATAAATTTATTATGCAAGATAACTATGGGTATATATATAATATTCTAGGGTTTTTTTATTGGATTTGTCACATAAGCTTTCAAATTTAAATTTTATGTTTAAAATGTGACATCTCTTTTGAATATACTCTTAGACTGCATATATGCTTCTACAATGCTCTTGATGCCAGATCTCCTTCTACAATGCTCTCTTTCTCCCTTCCCCACTCTATTCTCTCAGAGTTATTGTTAACTCTTTGACTCCTCTTCTATGCATGCATAGACAGTGAGATGCAAAAAAATCTTCGAGGCCGCCTAGCTTGGTCAAGCGATCGCCAAGGTGGCCGACTATACAGCTTTTTAGAACAGTAATTATTAGATAGGAATTGTCCAAGCCCCATTTGATAGGCCAGTTGGAACAAGAATAAGATTGAATCCGACTAGATTTAGTGCCAATTTGGGATTACTTTTTTTTCTTTTTTAAATTGCTTATGATGTGCTTTAAAAATAATCAAATGCAAAATAAAGCAGTTGAGCATCTGATAAACTATATTTTTGAAAGTGTTGAGAGTATGAAAAGCAGTGTATAAGCATTTGGTAAATTTTAATGTAAAAGTGATATAAATGTATATAAAGAAAAAAATGGACATGATAGTGTTGGCGATGACAACGAGAACGACAACAGTGGCAAGGGCAATGATTGTGGTGGTTGGGCTACAAAAATAATAATGGTGGTAGGGGTGGCGATAACGGCGATGGTGGTGGTGACAGTGGTGGTAACGATGGTAGTGATATTGGTAGTTGTGGTGGTAGCAGTGGCGAGCATGTTGGTGGTGGTTGTAATGATGGTGATTGTGGCACGTTTGTGGTGTGATGGTTGTGGCAACAATGGTGGTAGTAATGGCAATGGTGATGTAAGAAGTTAGGATTTGTAGTTGTAGGTGTGGTGATGGTCACTTTGTTCTCTAAGGGTAAAATGTGTCCAGAGTCATCTTTTAGAATTAATGAGCATACTCCAAGAATTAAAAATATTCATTAAAGGCTCAATTCCGTTTTTTATTAAAGTAACTTTTAAAAGCAACTTACAAACTGCTTTTAAAAGTTGTTGTCCGGAGGCCATTATTTTTAAAATAAGTAGGATATTTTATTTTTTGGATAATGCAAAGGAGACTAAATTTGTAGATAAATTTTGTAAACTAGATGACATAGAAGTTGGCGATTGGATTATTACTTAAGTGTTAATAAACGTGCTCATTTCTTATTTGTGACATATCATTTATTTTGCAAATTTTATCTATAAATTTAGTCTCCATAGGATTACTCTTTATTTTTGCTAAATACCTTCTTCCTGTTTTACTTTAAAGTGAAGCAGGTTTTGCTAGAATAAAAAAAAATATCAAACTGGGCCTTACCTTATATGTGAGGCGGTTATCCAATTTAATAAGTTCAATTCCACATTTTCTAATTCAACGATGAGCCTAATTTGTGAAGGGAACAAGGTATGTGCATGGCTGTTGAAGGATGTCCCAAAATATCTATTAATCTAGCTCCAAAGCCTCTTTCTCTCTCCTAGGTTCTCTTTCTAGAAACCCAGATTCAAAGCCTTTTCTCCAGCTTCAACTTTCAACCGCCACTCCTTGCTCTTGCTCAGGGTAGGCGGCAACCCATTACTTTCTCCTCTTTCCAGTCTCCTTCTTCCCTTCTTCTCTCCTTCCCTCATGTGCCTTTTGCTTCTTTTCCTCCCCTCTTCCTCTACTTCATCCCCCTCCCGGCATCCATCTTTTCCTCTCCTCTTTCCTGTCTCATTCTTTCATTTTATACCCGGTTCTCTCTGAGTTTATCTCAGTTTCCCTGAGTTAAGTCTCAACTATCCACTGAGCTTATCTCAGACCTAGGCTTCATTCCCCTTATTCGGCATCTTTTGCCTACTTTTATTGTTTTTTGTCCTTTAACTTTTTGTCATCCCTCCTCCTTAGCTATGATACTACATCCCCATCCCACCATGTA
Organism: Pyrus communis; assembly: GCF_041283825.1. Taxonomy (NCBI): domain Eukaryota; kingdom Viridiplantae; phylum Streptophyta; class Magnoliopsida; order Rosales; family Rosaceae; genus Pyrus; species Pyrus communis. The sequence continues at coordinate 28,420,302 of NC_142573.1, forward strand.
CTCGGATAGGCAAGCTCCGATCAGGAATTGGATACCAAATCTACTACCTTCATTCATTTCCCATCCTCGAACTGACATGCCTATGCCGGATCCCCATCGAGGCCAAGTGTTGGGTATTTTATATACCCCCTTAGCCTCACCCTCCACCCGTATGATACTTTGTTTGTATATATTTGTAGGGGTTCGTGAAGGGGACTTGGATCTGGTGTCTACTTTCTAGATTCAAAGTTTTTGGCTTCCTCTGAGGATGTGATGGCGGGGGCGGCAGCAATTTGGCTTTGGTATGCCTTCGGGCTTAAGCTTATGTGGCCATCTTGTTGTATCTTGGGCCTAGGTTGCTGCTTTTATTTTGCTTGGGCCTTTTACTTTCTTTGTTGTTGTTTACCCAGTCCTTTTTGAACTTTGTGCTAGTTTTTATCTTAATGAAAGTTGACTTTGTAATTAAAAAACAACAACAACAACAACAACAATGAGCCTAATTTGTACGTGCATCATGCTTCATAGAATATATTCACGGGAAAATTAGATTCTACCACTTCTTTTTCACATTTTTTAAACTAAACATTTGTAGTATTTTAAGTTTTGATTAAACTTTTAAAATTTTAATTAGGGTGCTTTAATTATGTCCACTTCAGCATTTTCTTATTTAATTCATTATCTTTTATTAATGTAAAAGGATATATACTCATTTCCAGTTTATCTCTTAATATCTATTATTAATTTTTAATTATCTCCCTAAAAATTAGAGAACAGTTTTCTGCTTTTTCGTTTCTCTCACCCAGTTCATCAAAAGAGAGATACAGTCGTGAGAAATTTTGTAGGGGAGAGAGAAAGAGAAAGAGGGAGAGATGGAATAGCTACTAAAAATAAGCTGAAATTTGTTAGGGGAGATAGAGAAATTAGGTGTTCATAAACAATGATCTATTTTATTGGCTTACGAATGTTCCGTGATCATCTCTTGACATGGATCATTACAATTTATTTTTCAAATAGAAATGTACCAATGTCAAATTGAAACATACCAAAGCCAAATTAAAATGTACCAGTATCGAATTAAAACGTACCAATGTCGAATTAAAACGTACCATGCAACTTGAAACGTACCTCATGTCAAAGTGAAGTGTATCCACTATAATATCTAGAAGGCAATGTGCCAATCGAAGTTAACTTTCCAAACGTACCATGCAACTTGTAACGCACCTCATGTTAAAGTTAATGTACCCACTATAATATATAGAAGGCAATGCACCAATCGAAATTAACTTTCCAAATGTACCATGGTACGTGAAAAATTATGAAAACATGGATACAAAGTGCGGTAAAACAAAAGGCTTACACTATGGTATCAATATTCAAATTTGAAGGTGTGATATAGCATACCACCATCAAAGTTGGTGGAGAACAGTCATTAAATTAACTTAAACAGTGGTACAATATACACATCGATTGGAAGAGTTGGTGTGTGCTCCAATACAGTGTGGAGTTGGAAGAAAAAGGTACGTAAGAAATAGAAGAAAATATCAAGTTGTTTTTAAAAATTGTAAAAGAATTTATGTTGAAATTGAATACTGAATCATAACCACTAGAGATTTTATAGTTAATTTTATACAAATCATATAATTTTGTATTATACGTGGTGCCTAAATTGTAGGAAGATGTTTAATCAAAATTCTAAAAGGCATGGATGTTTAATCTCAAATTTTCAAAAGTTAGGCATGTGTATCAAAACACCCCTATATTCACTGACCAATAATGATCAGAATATGATTATTATTTAATCCTACGGATTGGGTAATACCGGAGGACTTGGGATTTATGCAAATTCCAAATGGCATATATATGAAATAACATTTTTCCTTCTGTATTTCGGCCCAAAATATATACGGAATTCAATCAAAGATATCTTAAAACTTGTATTTGAAGAAGAATTATTTAATTGACAAGGATTCTCATATATAATATGATTCATTGATCCAGTACAATCAACTATATCTTCTTCTCTGCTTTAATTTATTATTGATTTAGTCTTCTTCTTTTCTCCTTTTTCCTAAATAATCCAAATCCAGTTCTATAAAAGCAATGATTGCCTTCAGAATGGGAAAAGGATTCTCGCCGGATCCTTTTCCTGGGGATCTTAGAGATCTCATGATCGTGACCGTTTATCATATATTGTGCGATCAGTTTTTGTTAGTTATTATTTATATTTAATTTTAAGGATAAATCTCATTTTACTATCCTTAAGTTTTGTGGTTTTCAACATTTGGTACATACAATTTTTTTCATCCCAGAGTCATACCTAAAATGTTAATTTTGGAACAGTCTCATACATTCGTTAGTCTAGCTATTAAATCAGCAGTTAACTGACGACTGGCACCTACGTGGACAATAACTGGACACCACGTGTCAATATAAGGCCACGTGAATATTAAAAATTAAAAAGGTCGTTCACCCCCTCCCTCACTCCCGACCCCCTCCTTCCTTCTCCCTCCCTTCTCTTCCCTGCACCCATCCTCCCCGTCCCTGCACACCCACCCATTCCCCTCTTTCTCATTCCCTTCTCTCCTCTGCAGTCCACCCGGAGCTCTCCCACCCCTCCCTCCGATCCTTAACCCTAACCTCAAAAAATTCAAAACAAAGAAAGGAGAAAGAAAACAATAGATTCAGTACCAAGATCAAGAAACCCGAAAAATATAGATGTAAAAAACGATCGTCATCTTCCGAGGACAAGCCACCGTCGTTGAAATGACCGAAGGTTCTTCGTCGTTGAAAAAATTGAATTTTTGTTTTTTATTTTTTTGTCCATTTTTTTGGTTTTTTTTTTTTGGGGGGGGGGGGGGGGGGGGAGGGTCAAAGATTGGGTTTTTGGGGGGTGGTGGTGAATTGTGAGATTTAGGGTTTTGATTGGACTTGATTTCGCAGGCGGATAATGGTAGTGCTTCGGAGAAAGCGACTCATGGGGTGGAGAATTCAAAGGAGCTATGCACGCTTCCGCCAGCGGCGGCTGCTGATCCCGAAGAATGTGGTCCTGAAGATGCGCCGGTCGCTGGAGATGGTGTGAATTCTGGAAAGATCGAAGCTGCTGCGCCAGTTGTGGCGGTGACGACACCGATCGCCGAAGGTAGGTTCTTGGCGCGTCAACTTTGCATTTTTGTGTGTGGGACTGCAGAGGAGAGAAGGGAGAGGGAAGGAGGGGAATCAGTGGGTGTGCAGGGAAGATGGATGCAGGAAAGAGAAGGGAGGGAGAAAGGGGGATAGGGTGAATGCCCATAAATTTTTTTTTAATTTTTTAATATTCACGTGGGCCTTATATTGACATGTGTCGTCTAATCATTGTCCACGTGGGCGCCACGTCATCAGTTAACGGTTGATTTAACAGCCAGACTAACGGATGTATGAGACTGTCCCAAAATTAACACTTTAGGTATGACTCTGGAACGAAAAAAATTTCATGTACCAAATATTGAAAACCACAAAACTTGAAGGTAGTAAACTGATATTTACTCTAATTAACTCTCACCCACTTTTCACCTTTTATTTCCAATAAAAGAAAATTTGTGGGGTTTTTTTTGGTGTCATTTTCTTCTTTTGCTTGATTTCCCAACAATGTGGCGGTTCACTTATCAATGCCAACTTTCACATAACATCACCCCATTTGCTTACACCGCAAGAATTTAATTCACATAATATATATATATATATATATATATATATATATATATAAGAATATGATTTAGATAGACCGAATACATCATTGCAGTGAAATGTTAAATTCACCAATATAACGTTGCGTTTAATTAAATAATATGTGACAATATGTTATTAGACCAAAACACTACTGGAGCAAATTGCTCTCCAAAAATAGCTGCCGGCATTTCTCTTTCAGGAAATGACGTTATCGGGGACACTTGGTGCTCTCAGTTCACGGCTCAAAAGTTGTCACTGTGTTGAGTGTCTTTGGGAAGCTAAAATGCCGTTGCCACTTAAATTTACACTCCAATTACAAAAGGCTACTTTAGTAAATTCAGTAGTAATTGTCCCACTTTATTTTTATATTCTGCTTCATTAACGCAGTTATGAAAATAATAAGGTTTTAAAAGATGCTAGGCTCTAGTCGGGTGGTAGGTTAGAGTCTAGCCTCTAGACGGTTAGGCGGGGCATAGGTCTGGCGTCTAAGCAGACTAGACGAATTTAAGTAAATATATTATATTTTGTGTAAATAAGTGTTTGTTTATACTTTAAATATATATAATTTTATCATAAATTACAAAATAAAATAACATATACATTATGAAGTACTGGAATATAATGAAAACATGAGGAACAAGTATATAATGTGTATTCATTTAAATATTCAACAAATCTCTTACAATTTATTGAAAAAAAAAATAAAACGCAAAATGAAAATTATCTGTTTTCTGTCTAAGTGAGTCACAACCAAGGCAGTCTGAACAGGCTAAACGGGTGCCTAGATGGTCTAGGCAAGTGCCTCATCAAGTCTAAATATCATTTCTTAATTTTAAAACGCTTAAGCATTAATTGGGACAATGATCAGTCATTTAACGCCTAAACAGAACCTAAATGACGCAATTTTTAGAACAAAGGAAAATAGCGGAGAAAACGATTGAAGGAGATGCTGGTTCTTCACTCCACATTGGACTAATCCCACTGACTCCTCTCGTCCATTTCAGTGCCCCCTTTTCAACTTTTTTTTTTTTTTTTGACAATTAAAAGTTAAAAAGTTAAAACTCCTTTAAACGAGACCACATTTACACCCTCAAATAATTTAAAATGACAATTAAAAGTTAAAACTCCTTTTCTTTTTGATAGAGTAAAAGACCGCGGATGACGTTTAAACGAGACCACATTTACACCCTCAAATAATTTATGCTACTTCAACTAATATCATATCTTCATATAAATAAAATCAGTCAAAATGTAAAATTATTTATGAAATATTTCGTTGAATCAATTTCGATGTAAATGCAGTTAATTATATCTTCATTTAAATAAAAGCAATTAAGAGGGAAAATTATTTATGAATATCACGTTGATTCGATATACATGTAAATGGTACAATAAGTCAAAATTATAATGTACCCATTCAAGTTCTTGTTCAACATGTTTAGATTTTCAACCCACAAGAAAATCTCTGTGTGCCAAAAATGAACCAAGTTTTTCTTTTTGAGAAATATTATTGGCATTTAAAAAATATAATTCTACACTCCTCACAGGTGTATCTTTCTTTTCTAATATAAAAAATTTAGAGTATAAATAGAATATAATTTTTGAAGTGCTAATAATAATTCCCTTCTTTTTTCTTTTTTTTTTCACTTGTTTGTTGTTTTCACGTAAAAATTTAAAAATTAAAAGGAAAAGAAAAAGGGTTGTATTTGGATGTGACTTGCATGTGTATACATCAAAGCCAAGCCAGTGAAACCAGCGAAGCCAAGCCAATGAGCCGAGTACCGGTTAGGGTTGGTGGAAGACCGGCATTAGCCAGTAATACCTAATGCGGAAATACTAGATATTCTCACCAAACCCCGGATTAATCTTGTCCCTGGATTTGATCTCATCAAACGGCTGATTCATTTCGCAACCCTTCGATGGTTGATGACCGACGAAAACCATATCGAAACGGAGGCGTCCGGTCAACCGGTGAGGTAAATTAAATAGTATAAATAGGGCATAAGAGGCACTTGGGACATTTGTAGTCGATTGGGCTTCTTCCGCTTTCTCTGCATAAGCGGCTATTTCGAAAAGCACGGCCTCGTCCTTGTTCCCTCCAACTTCCTCCACTTCCAGATCCCCGCTTCAAAGGTACCATTTTAGTGCTTTTCTCTGTTGGGTTTTCGTTTTCCTTGTCCTTGCTTTTTTTGCGGCTTGAATAAAATGCATGCATATCTGGTGGTTTGTTGTTTTTTTTGGGGGGATTGTATGAGTTTTTCTTTGGAATTATGAAAGATCTGGGGGAACTTAAGTTGGTGGTTATTTTTGTTAGCATTTTCTCTTGTATTTTGTGTTTGACAAGTTAAATTGAAGTGTTGGATTTTATTTCAGCAAGAATTTGCAGATCTGATAATCTATAGATTTATGGTATTTTCATTTTTCACTGTGGCTGTAAATTTATGTATTCTGAAGATTCTTGTTAGTTGAACCCTGTTTAATGGTGAATATTTTAATAAACCCCCCCTTTATTCTTGAAGATGAGCTTGATGTGGTAGTTGAGTTCACTAAGTTATTCTGGTATCAATCTTTTTGAAGTGCAGATTATATTGGCTTTATATCTGAATTGATGTGATGCTTTTGTGATATGTTCGTTCTAACTTTGTTCCCTGCGTATATGCTTTTCTGGGAATATTTACTTTTATTAAAGTTAAAAGTATGGTCGATTTGATGCTGTAGTTGGATTTACGGCAATTGCGAGTTTCGTGATATGCGTGTTTTAAATCTTTATTCTTTTGTCTTGTTAAAGCTATGAGTTCTTTTCGTTGCATAAACTATTGGGTTGACATTGATATGGATTTGTCTTGGTACACTGTTGTGATGTGTAGAGAATGGAGACTTTCCTATTCACATCTGAATCCGTGAACGAGGGTCACCCCGACAAGCTGTGTGACCAGATCTCTGATGCAGTGCTAGATGCCTGCCTTGCCCAGGACCCTGACAGCAAGGTTGCCTGTGAGACATGCACCAAAACCAACATGGTCATGGTGTTCGGAGAGATCACTACCAAGGCTAATGTTGACTATGAAAAGATAGTCCGTGACACTTGCCGCGCCATTGGATTTGTTTCTGATGATGTGGGTCTTGATGCCGATAACTGCAAGGTCCTGGTTAATATTGAGCAACAGAGCCCTGATATTGCCCAGGGTGTCCATGGTCACTTTACCAAGCGACCTGAGGAGATTGGTGCTGGTGACCAGGGTCACATGTTTGGTTATGCCACTGATGAAACCCCTGAATTGATGCCCCTTAGCCATGTGCTTTCCACCAAGCTTGGTGCTCGTCTCACTGAGGTTAGGAAGAATGGTACCTGCCCTTGGTTGAGACCCGATGGCAAGACCCAAGTCACTGTGGAGTACTACAACGAAAATGGAGCTATGGTTCCAGTCCGCGTCCACACTGTTCTCATCTCCACCCAGCATGATGAGACTGTCACAAACGATGAGATTGCCGCTGACCTTAAGGAGCATGTCATTAAGCCTGTTGTCCCTGAGAAGTACCTTGACGAGAAGACAATCTTCCACCTTAACCCCTCAGGCCGCTTTGTGATTGGTGGTCCTCATGGTGATGCAGGTCTTACCGGACGCAAGATTATTATTGACACTTATGGTGGATGGGGAGCCCATGGTGGAGGTGCTTTCTCTGGAAAGGACCCAACCAAGGTCGACAGGAGTGGCGCCTACATTGTGAGGCAGGCTGCCAAGAGCATTGTAGCAAATGGGCTTGCTCGCAGGGCCATTGTGCAGGTGTCTTATGCCATCGGTGTGCCGGAGCCCTTGTCAGTTTTCGTTGACACATATGGAACTGGAAAGATCCCTGACAAGGAAATCCTTAAAATTGTGAAGGAGACCTTCGACTTCAGGCCTGGCATGATCACTATCAACCTGGACCTCAAGAGGGGTGGTGGCGGAAGGTTCTTGAAGACAGCTGCCTATGGACACTTTGGAAGGGACGATCCAGATTTCACCTGGGAGGTTGTGAAGCCCCTCAAGTGGGAGAAGCCTCAATCTTGAGAGATGGATCAAATACCTCCCTGCTGCTCGAAGCTTTGCATTAATTGGCACTGGATGAATAATTAGCGTGTTTTTAATTGCTGCTGCCCTACAACTTAAAAAGCAAATTGCTAATAATTTCATACTTTTTAATGTCGTTTTTTTTTCTATTATTTTTTTTTTTATATTTTTCGATTTCAATTGTGTAATATGATATCTTCTTCATCACCAGCGTCTCTATAAAAAGAAAGAGAATTTTGTCGAAATTAATGGCACTGGAACTATGAAGCTAGAGTAGTAAGTAGTTCTATCAAGCTTGTGATTGCTTGCAGATCATATAATATTTGGTGTTCCTGTAAAGTTATTATTTTGTTCGAATTCCCATTGTACATGACATTTAATTATGCAATTCTGAACATTGTAATCGGAATCATTTATTATTTTTATTATCATCAAAGATCATATTTGGAAGAAAACCATTAAATTTGGAGATCTTTTAGTTATTCATATGCATAAACCAATTGACGGTTCATCATGAGGATATTACTTATAAAAAAAGACGTTAATTGGTTTGATATGTATGGATGACTAAAAGATTACCCAATTGAATCATTTGTTGTAAATATTATCTTTAGATAATAATAACAATAAAGAAAATGAACAGTTCCGCTTGTAATATTCAAATGTTAAAAATTCATTAATCGAAAGTGAGAATTTACTAATAGTAACAATAAAGAGAATGAAAATTTTCGATTGTGATGTTCGAACGTTAAAAATTCATTAATCGAAAGTGGGGAGCAAGTTGATTCCTCCATGAAGGATACACAAGCATTATCCTTTAGTTGAAGACCTACAGATTAAAGCGCAATTAGATCACAAGAGAAGGAATGTTCATGATCAGCTAACATCAACCTCAATTAATTTGTAGCAAGTGCATTACAATTGAATCTTGGAAGAAATTAGAGTGAATTTGCTAGAACTTGAATGAAAGGGGCTTCAAGTTAAAAGAGATGTTGAAAGTACGACTCCACAAATATGAGGAGGATGAGAAAAATGTTAACTTATAGTGGTTTTCTAAAAATTCAAACCGACGGAACCAATTCAATTTATGTTACTGAAAATTTGTATAGACAACATGGTGGATTATTAGGACCTTCGATTAATAGGACTGAAGTTGGCTTTGCCAACAATTAGATAAATGGGGCACTCCAAAATGGTAAGTAACTCCATGTGTACTCATTCATTTAAACTCATGATGGAACAACTTTTGTCAATTGATTTTAATAAAGATAACACCAATGTTGACATTTTAAAGAAAGATAACACCATGCAAAATGAGTGGCCAAAAAAACCTTTGATGCTTATTTACAAGAATAAGGGTGATATATTAAATAACATGAATTATAGAGGTATTAAGTTAATGAGTCAAACAATGAAGCTTAGGGAGAGAGTAATTGAGCACAAACTAAGGCATGAAACACGGGTCTCAGACAATCAATTTGGGTCCATGCTAGGGTGCTCAGCCATGGAGGCAACTATCTCTTACAAAATCGATGGGACAATATAGAGATATGAAAAATGATTTGCACATGGTTCTTATATATTTAGAAAAACGTATAATAGGATCCGAAGAGAAATTATTTGGATAATTTTAGAGAATAAAGGAATACGAGTATCATATATCCAAGCAATAAAGGATATGTATGATGGAGCAAAGACTGCATAAAGAAATTTGGAATGACAAAACGAAAGCATTCCCATAACCGTAGGGTTCACCAAAGCTCAATTTTAAATCCTTACCTTTTTGCATTGGTAATTGATGAGTTAATGGGATGTATTTAAGATGATATTCTATGTTGTATGTTTTCCGCAAATAATTTAGTGTTGATAGGTGCAACTCGGTTAGGATATAGTAAATGCGAAGATTAACCGTTGGAGTGAAGTGTTGGAATCTAAAGATCTTTGCCTAAGTAGGACATAGATAGAGTATATGGAGTGCAAGCTTAGTGGGAACGAGGGTTCAAATGAGATAGGGGTAGGGATTGAAGATCTGAAAGTACTAAAGAGCGAACGCTTTCGCTACCTTGGCTCTATCTTGCAGAAGAACTGATAATTGAATGAAGATCTCAACCATAGAATACAATTTGGAGTATGAAGTAGAAGAGTGCATTGGGAGTGTTGTGCGACCATCATATGCCACTAAAGTTGAAAGGAAATTTTATAGGATGACAATAAGCCCATTTATGTTTTATGGTACATAATATTAGACGGTCAAGCATCAATACATGAAACAAATGAATGTAGCAAAAATGAGAATGTTTCGTTTGATGCGTAGGCACACGAGAACAAAAACAAGGATATCCAAAGTAAAGTAGAAGTGACCGCAATTGAAGATAAAATAAGGGAAAATCAGTTAAGATGGTTTGGATATGTGAACTAATGACCTACGATATTCTGGTTAGAAGATGCGATTATAAAATAGAGGCTTATGACAAAAATGGTAGAGGAAGACCTAGAAAGACTTGGAAGACTATAATAAAAAACATGGAATACTTGGAGCTAACGAAAGACATGACACAAAACTGAGCGTAATGGCGTTCTAGGATTCATACAGTTGATATCACTTAGTGGGGTAAGGTATTATTATTGTTAATATTATCGATAAACTAATAAATTGTTCATTTATAAATATAATAATAACCTCTTTCAAATAATAATTTTTCTTAGTCTCACTTTATCTTATACTAACATATGCCTACACACTCTGTATATCTGAACAATTTTATTTTTGTTTTTAAAATGAGAATGAGAGAGGGACAAAAAGTGGGGAAAGAGGTTTTTGTTTTTTATTTTTTATTTTTTAATATTAGATATATGCTAAGGTCACATGTAGATGATGTTTAAATAATAAACAAAATTTGATTTTATGAAATTACATTGCTACTTATAATTTTTTTTAAAAGATTAAATCATCTTTTAACCCTATTTTGATTAACAAAACTTTTTTTTTATTAATATGTGATTTAGATTCTTAAGCTTTTTCCTAGAAAATATATTCTATGTAAGTTATTTTTTTCCAGGCAGAAAGAGGAGTAAATTAACCGTTAAGAAAATAAAAAATAATAATATTTGAATTTGCAATAGATATGTTCCAATTCCGTTGAATGCATAAGACCGAAAATGCAGCATTTGAAGGCGCTCAAGAAACAATGCACGGCCCAGCCACCAGTGCGTCGGAAATGAGAGATTTTTCAGTGTGATTGATACACGGAATGATACATTACGTGTTATTGTACAAATGGATGTGATATGTGTGCTAAAAAGTTAATAACTTGAAAAATAAATTTTTTCACTATTTCTATAAATGGACGTAGAGTACCACTTATATTCCGATCACAATAAAAAATTTCTCGTCGTTACAAAAGGTACCAAGAAAAAGCAAGGGTGATATGAGAAATTACTACACATGAATATTGTCCAAGATCAGCTACCAAGTATATTACAATTAAATCTTGGAAGTACTTACACAACTAATGAAAAGAGAAATGAAACTGAAACTATATAAGAAATTGCAATGATTTTTGTACTACATACAAGTTGAATGAATTTAAAAGACAAACCGACTCCACAAATGAGAGGATAAATTAAGTAGGAGAGAACAATGAGAAAAAAACATAACATATATAGGTGAAAAAATAAACTAGCATAATATTCAAACCAACCTAATCGGTTTTGTTCGACTTCAAGCGCATTTTGTTTTACGTGAATAAAATAAAAATCCACACCAACTAACGTAATAACTTGATTTTATTAATTTAAGTAGTCTCGCATGCATAACTTGTGTACTTTAATGGCAACATAATGAGAAAATTACAGGCGTAATTACGGGGTTTTCATATGTGCTTGCGAGGGGATTGAGGAGTCTTGAAGAAAGAATCTATTCATTTCGTCTTTATTGCAATGACAATGATGTACTCTGCATTCACAAACAACGCTGATATAGCAATTTTTATTTGTGTTACATTTATCAGGGAGAGGTATTATTATTTGTACTTCGGCTCCAAATTGCCCACCTACCATCAATATTTGCTTGATTATTAACTAGAAATTATCACATATACTAGTATGTTATGTATGAGGAGAAGTTGCAAAGTTGGAAAAGAAAAAACAACCATTCGAGAGAAGTATTTTACCTGAAGATGCAACAATCAAGAGCACAACGAGGAAAACAAGTTTTAGTGAACCTTTTTCCATATCTATTCAATTTGTTGATATAGCTAGAGAGAATGGTATATCAAACTCAATTTTGAGTTAATATTTTACTCCAATCTACGATTTTATATAACTTAAGTAGAGAATTGTTTCTTATAATTGTACGTCTCGGTGAGGTTAGAATCCAATCAACGAATCAATTAATGTGTGGATTTTGTAAAGGGTACCCTTTTGTAAATAATACAAAATATTGAAGTGACCATATTGGTAAAGAAATCTACTAAATCAAATTCCAAAGTTTATTATTTCTGTTTCGTGCCTTATATAAATATGGTGTCCAAAATTAGTTAGATTTGTAATCAAGCTATATAATATATAATTTATGAGAATCCCCAAACTTGCAATTATATACAATTGAATGAGGGATTTAATTTCTGTAAATGCTATTCTTGATGAGGTTGGATTCTTAAACTATTGAAAGTCGCGTATTCAAGCATGCATGGATTTCCTTTCGGGGATAAATTTCACAAAACAAGAATAGTAACTAAGTTGGCTAAATCAGATGGCATTGCCCCCATTAGCTATTTGTCCCTTATTAATTAACTAGTCTTCCAATACTTGGCAAACCAAGAGTTTGTTTTATTAACGAGGATACTTGATTCATACGTACGCATCCCTTCTTTTTTTTCTTTTTTTTTTGGAAAACTGAAGTTCATTGGCAAAGAAAGTACAGAGGGGGGCCATTTGAGGCAAACCCAATCCCGACAGGGAAGAAATGCAATACAACCTCAATATACAAGGAATGATAGATTCCCAGCCAATTAAGGAAGTAGCACCCAAAAGCCAAAAGGGCAACCAAAAGAGGAAGAGGGAGGTAGGGACAAACCTGCCAACCTCAAAACTCATTTACAGGAGGACATGGTAAACCGTCACGAGATAAAACCATCACCAAAGAGGGAGGAATCACCTTAACAATAGGGAAGATGCGCCATGAACCGTTGCACAAGCAATTAGAAAGAGTATCAATAGCAGCTTTAGAATTACTTTCGATAATGGCATGATCAATGTGGTGCTTGTGAGCCAACTTCATCCCTTCCAATATAGCTTCAGCCTCAGTTTGTTCGAAAGAAGCCCGAACACGAGATTTTGCCTCCCCACCAATCAACAAACCATCAGAGTCTCTAATGATAACACCCACCTTGGCATGCAAAGGAGCCATCCATGCGCCAGACACATTAATCTTGAAAAAATGGGGAGTAGGGGCGATCCACATTAGGGAAGAAAGAGATCCCACAGAAGAAGTATGAATCGAAGGAGGCATACAAGATGAGATATCATGGAGCAACCGATTGCTTCTGGAAGGAACATAGATAGGAGTTGGACAACAGTTATTGAAGCTGGCATAACACTATTCTTTCCATATCTCCCAACATAAGATGCCAATATAAGAAAGAACCTTGTGATTTTTGGGAGATTGGAGTAGAATCAATACGCTCCATAGCTGAAAACCACCTATCAAAGTAAGTGACAGCCTGTACATTAGGACGATAGCCAATAGCAGCTCCAAACTAGACATAACTAACTCATGGGCATAACAATAAGATATGTTCAATGGATTCTTCAAGCTCCATGCAAAAAGGACAAATAGGATTAGGATTTATATGGTGTCTGAACAAATTCAACTTTGGAGGAACGTAATTAGACATGGCTCTCCATAGAAAGTTGTTGATCTTCGGAACCATTTTAAGCTTCCATATCAATTTCCATACTCGTCTTAATCTGGTGGGAGGAGTGGGAGGAGCACACAACCCATGCAAAGATTTCTCAATGGCCCACCGATATTCACTTTTAACTAAGTAATCCTCATTCCGAGCCCAAGGCCGAATAGCCGGTCTTCATTCGCAATAAGGTGAAGAGGAATAGAGGAAATGACTTCTCTGTCATGATTAGAAATCATGTGAGATATAGTATCAAGTCTCCAAGACCTCGAATTCTTGTCAATTAAGGAGGAGACTATAGTTGGAATTGGTCCAGGTTGAATCCTTGTAGGAGTTAAGCAAGATGAGCTGATACGAGGAAGCATATTATCACTCGAAATACTAATTCGAGAACCTCCTCCAACCTGCCATTTACAGCCCTTCCTTATGAAATTCATACCTTCCAGATAGTTAGACCAAGACCATGAGGGACGGGATACACGAGTGGCCGTGAGAAGATCACCTCGAGAAAGTAGCGAGCTTTTAGAACACGAACCCAAAAAACATTAGGGTTTTCCAACATCCTCCAACACTGCTTTTCTAGGAGAGCAGTGTTGAAGTTTTCCAAATCATGAAAACCCATGGCCCCATTATCCTTTGTATCACATAGGTGTTTCCAAGCCCAATGTTCTAAAAATCCCCACCTAGCGCCGTCTAGACGCTAGGCGGTTGTACACCGTCCTGGTTTATCCTAAGACATTTGAATATTAAGAAAGGGTGTTTAGACCTACTTAGGCACCCGCCTAGATTGCATAGCCACCCGCCTAGCCCGTCTAGACCCACCTAGTCACCTACCTAGTTTGCAACTCACTTAGACAGAAAATAGATGACTTTCATTTTGTATGTTATTTTTTTTTTTCAATAAATTGTAAGAGACTTGTTCAATACTTAGATGAAACACACATTATATGTTTGTTCCCCATGTTTTCATTATGTTTCAATACTTTATAATGTATATGTCATTCTATTTTGCAGTTTATAATGAATTATATATTTTTTAAGCATAAGCAGACAATTATTTGTACAATATATAATAAATTTATTTAAATCCGCCTAGGCCCACTTTTCCAACAAGCCAGAAGTTTTGCTGGGCTTTTTCCCATCGATCTGCTTACCTGCAGCATGGGCTGACTGCAGCAGCTTTGCTGCAGGGTTGTGTCTTGCATAGCAGCTAACACAATATTGTTAGGCTGCCACGTTTCTTGACCCAATCCAATTTTTACCCTCCGTTGCTTCGCAGCTACACCCAATTACGTTGGGGTGTCCTTAGCTAAACCTCATATCCTGTTAGGCTATATATTCTTACTCGTTTGGCCTGAAGACATCCAAAGATGACCTGAACAACATTATTATTATTTTTGCTTCCACGATCGACCTCATATGATTCTGATCTATTGAATTAAATTAAATGACCAGCAGTCTATTAATTCGACATATTATTGGCCCGCATTCCATTATTTAAAAGTTAACGATTCAATAATTTATTTCTTTTCTTTAAATCGTTGACATCCTTTTGTAGTCTCGAAGCTACTTACACTTGGGTTCCTGAAGCAACCCAAATTCACTACACTTGAGGAGGCTACAAACGTACCATAGGCAAAGCTGAAAAGCTACTGCCATGATTTTCATCTGAATACACATGCATGATGCATTGCAAATAGAATACCTCGCTGAAAAGGATCTACGCACTCTCTGGCTCGTTATGGTAGAGCACTTCAATCACCAAAAATATATATTCTTGCCTGAAGTAAGACATGACTGACAGCACTTACGCTTCCAAAATTTTGAGTTTGTGAATGAATACAACTTTGAAGTTTTTCAAATTTGATAATTGTCAAGTTTTGTATTGAGAACTTGACCAAACAGGATCTCGTGGAGAAGACTTATTTGACCTACCATAGCACAAATATTGTCTTGCAGTAACAATATCGAGCACATAAGTTCACCAAAATTTTTGGATTTGATCTATGTTTACTTCACGTTGAAAATTTGAACTAACTATTGATAAAAAATACCAAGCTCGACCCATTGACTTGAACACTACGCCTGAAGCGCAAGTGACTATTTCTCAAGGCCGAAAAAGACGTGGAAGGCGTCATGGCCGTGGAAAGGGACAAAATTTCCAGTCATGGGCCTAAGGTCTACAGAGCAGATGCTCGTGATTGGAAATTCTGTCTCTTTCCATGGTCATGTTGCCTTCCGTGTCGCTTATGACCTCGAGAAATAGTCGTTTGCGCTTCAGGTGTAGCGTTCGAGCCAGTAGGTCGAGTTTGGTGATTTTTCATCAACAGTTAGTTTTGCTTTTAAGTGAGAAGTAAGATAAAGATCAAATCCAAAAATTTGGTAAACTTATGTGGCCAATATGTTGTTGCAGGACAATAATGGTGGCATGGAAAGTCAAATAGGTCTTTTCCAGGAGATCCTGTTTGGTCAAGTCCTCATTACAAAACTTAAGCAGTGATCAGATTTGACAAACTTCAAAGTTGTATTCATTCATAGACTTAAAGTTATGGAAGCATAAGTGCTACCAGTCATATCTTGCTACAAGGATGAATATATCTTTCTGGTGATTAAAGCACTCTGTCAGAGTGAGCCCGGAGTGTGGATCATCTTCAACGAGGTATTCAGTTTGCAGTGCCTCATGCATGTGTCTTCGAATAAAGATCATAGTGGTAGCTTTGTCAGCTTCACCTACTGATACATCCGTAGGCCCTTCAATAACGGCTCTGAAACTTTTAGAGGTAAGGTGGAGCTTCACTTCTTGAACTCACTTCAAGTAGTTACTTCTGGAGACTTCCAGAACGGTACAATCAAGCTACTTATGGAAAATCAAAGATCCATAAACACGTAGTTAGAACATTTGAGTTTTATGAACATGTATTGGTTTAATTTAACATGAAAACTTCAGGTTTCATGGTGTATGTTTTGATTGAAAACTTTGCGTTTTGAAGGCACTAAATTCAAATTTACAAGTTCGAGTTTAGTATGAACTTTAGATTCATAAAAGAGGTACCTACAAGAACACGGAATACAATATATAATTCAAGTGTAGTGAATTTGGGGTTGCTTCATGAACTTAAGTGTGAGTAGCTTCGAGACTACGAAAGGCTGTCAATGGTCCAAAGAAAAAAAATATATATTGAAATGGACTGTGGGCCAATAATTTTGGATTTTTGTCGAATTTATAGACTGATGGTCACTTAAATTAATTTAATAGATCGGGATCATACAGGGTTGGTCGCAGAAGCAAAAATAATAATAACGATGTTTAGGTCATAGTAGCTTTGGATGACTTCGGGCCAAGCGATTAAGAAGATATAGCCTAATAGGGCTTAAGAAGATATAGCCTAATAGGGCTTTGGCCGAGGACATGCCCAACATAATAGGTGTGGCTACGAAGCAACGGGGGCTAAAATTTAGCTTGGGTCGAGAAAATGTGATTCTGGCTGCTGTGCAAGACACGACCCTACGACAAAGCTGCATGCATTGGGCTTGGGCAAGGCTGCTAGTGACAGCCCATTAGCATGCAAGGAAGCTGAGCTGCAGGTAAGCGGGCAGAGGGTAAAAAACCCAGCAAAGCGTTTGGCTTGCAGGAAAAGTTGGACGAGGGACTTAAGGTATAGAGCAAGCTCTAGGCTTGGTAAAAATAGATCTAGAGGTGCTGGACTGAGATCGAGGCGCGTCAAGGCAACAAAACTAACTAGGGCCACATAACCTAAATGTCCAACAACATCATTTTGCGTGCGAGATGCTAGAGCAGCCAGCTCGGCTTGACACGGCTGCAAGCTAGCGCAATGGTTCGCGATTCGGCATGGTTTCTAGCTAGCAAATGTGACTCGATTTGGCGCCACGGCTCGACCGTGTTTCTTATTCTTTTTTTGTTTTTCTCAGTTTTAAGGTTTTCAAAACTCTGATTTGTGCTTCTATTTTTTTTCGGTTTCTTTGACTCACAAAATTCACACATAACAATTTCATCACGATAAGCAAATATCAATTGCGTATGCATAGACATGCTTATATATATTGGAAAATATATGCAATATACAATATATATAGTGAAATTATGAAATATTAAGTTGAAGGTTCATGCATTATCGGGAATACTTTCTTGCAAGCAGGGGCATATAAATATCAAGTCTATGTTTTACGGGAACCTAATTGGCAGAAAATGAAATTGAGCCCTTCAATTTGTAGAAGAATCTCTTCCACGAACCTTCAGTTCCTTAGTGTCTAGTTCTTTATCGTCAGCAAGAGCGTACATATTATAGGCCGTCAGCAAGAGCGTACATGTTATATGCCTATTTAACTGAGAAATTATAAGAGGGAGAGAGGGGTGTGGCAGCAAAGAGAGAGAAACTTTGGTGAATTCTGAGGTGTGTGTTATTTCACCTCACCTTTATGTAGGGAAGGAAAATCCCCTTCCCTTTAGGAATTTAGGAATTACAACTGAACTAGGACACCATCTAAAAGAAATCATAGATTATGATTTCCACAATCACATTCCTAACCTAATTAGGATGACAACAGTCATCTAGTTATTGTGATTTGGGCATAAAAATAAGGCTTAAGTGTTAAAAAGGTCTCTGTATTTTAGTCATTGGGTCAATTTAGTCACTGTGTTTTCAATTTGGCTAATTTGGTCTTTGTGTTTATCTTCGTTAGCTAATTAAGGACATTTCCATCTAATTTATGTAAAATTTTTATAAATTATTATAAACTTATTTATAAAATTATTTATTTGATTTAAAATATCCAAAAATGAAATAAAATAATTTGTTTTAGGTCATCAAAATTTTCAAAATTAAGATTGAGTTAATTAACATTTTGTGCTTTGAATGACATATCAATAAATATAGTTATTATTTCCATTCAAAAAAATAAAAAATGAAGATAATTATTAGGAAGGGGTATTGACATTAGTTGAAAAGATTCTTTTGCATTGATCTTAATTGAAGAAAATAATAGGTTCAATTAACCTGTGCTAGAGAAATGAAGATTAACTTGTACCGAAATAAGAAATTTGTTGATGTACAGAAGTTTTTTTTTTTTTTTTTTTGGGTCAAACGAGATTTTTGTTAGATTAGATGATAAATTAGTTACTAGCGGGATTTGAACTCACATCATCATGTAAGGACTCAACACCTTTCTACTGTAGTAAATGGCTACTTACATTGATGTACACAAGTTGGTTCAACGTACATTATGATGAAGTTAACCTTTAGAAGAATGGATAACTGTAACTTGCCACCAATTACTTTTTTTTTTTTTTTCTTTTATAAAATAAAAAATAAAGGATAGAGAGACTAGATGGCCTGCAAGGAGAAGTGAATAAGTATCGAAGGGCATTGATGTGGGACCAATCGAAGAGTTTGTGGTGCTTAAGATTATTTTTAAAAAAGATGTCAAATTAAATACGTTTTCTTAATTTTTAATTCATTATTAAATACGTTTTGCTAATTTTTATTGTTTTAAAACATTTTTTGTAATTAATTAGTGATTGGTGCGACCCTTCCATCTTAAAATTACAATTAAACCACTCACCGGAAAACACAAACCATGGCTGCTGCCAGGACCACGACGTCGAGCCCAGCCTCCGTCGACCTAAGTCTGGCAGTTCTTCCTCCCCGCTCGCCGGCGTTGAACTTCGTCCCAACCATGACCACCATGTGGGTTCCGTAGGCTCGACCTCTCTGTCTTCGACACCACTGTAAATACAAGTCACCCCACTTGTTCCTTTTCTTTGCTCCACCAACCACCACTGTAACATCCAATAATCCACTTTTCAAACAATAGCAGTGCAACATTGCAAACCCACAACCCAAGGCTCTTAATTTCCAACAAATTATAATAATTTGTTACTTTCATTCATTTCTAAGAAAAAAGCTGAAGCTTTGAACTAAGAAAAATGGGGATTTGAGATTTCTTCTCTGGGACAACCATTTTGTTGAAACGATATCTATCTAGACCCGCCCATGGAGCCCAGAATTAACAACGGACTCTCGATGGCCACAACTTCTTTTAGATCGGAGCTTCCAGTGCCATCTCTTCCTGAATCGGGCATCGCGGCGGGACATCCAATCCCCACCTACCCCTTCCACCTGATGTTAACCTTCCCCTTCCCTCTGTTCCCTTCGATCTCGACGAGCTCCGCCGCTAAATGGCTATGCAACTGATTGCACCGTAGTGACATCGCCGGAGCCGACGGTGGCGAGGCTTCTGAGGACGAGGAGGGCGGCGTGCAAGCTTTAATAGGACAGCGGTGGTGCTAAGGGGTTTAGAATAGAGAAAAATGAGAATTACTCGCCGTTGAAGAGTGAGGGTAACAATGGTGTCACGTCGCCGAAGCTGGTGAGAGGGGCCGGAGACGTCAGCCGACACGATCTACTCCCCGTTAGGTGAAAACCTGACGACGATGACGGGTAACGACGACGTCGGGTAACGACGACGTCAAAAGGGGAGAGATGGTGGTGTTGGAAGAACGATGACAGGACAACAAGAACAAATTTGGGTGGGGTCCACTTTATTTTAATTTTGTTTTGTTTTTAAATTATACAATAACAATTATGAAAAGAAAATAGTGTAATAAAATAATAGTTTAATTTGACATATTTGGTGAAGAGCAAAATTTTAAAAAATGTCAAAATGCCACATAAGTTGTCAAATTCAAATTTTATGTTTAAAATTTGATATCTTCTTTGGAGATGATTTGAAGGTGCTGTCAAATTTGACAGCAAGGGTGAGATCTGTCATTCCATGTCATGCCACATCAGATTTGGCTTCTTAGTTGGAAACCATTGTTGCTGCCTTTTATGACTATTAATGCTGATTTGGACAATTTAGCATCTCCAAAGGAGATGCTCTAAGTTAGCAAATTGTGTTTGGGGTGCCACGTTGACGTGTTTTGTGATAATTAACCATTATCTTTAAAAGAGTGGAGGTTATCCTTTTATAGAGCTGAAGTTGGAGGAACTTTGTTGTGTTGGCTAATGGATATCGATATGTTTAATATGGTGTTTCCATTTGTCGCGCGTCGTGATTAATCTCCAAGTTGGAGAAAAACTCCCTTCGATTATGAGGATAGCCAATAAGTGGTTGCCACATGTTGTGGCCCCCATATTTTTTTCTATAGGTTTATGATACATTCCCTTACAAACAAAATTATTTGTTGGTCTAAACTAAATTTCTTATATAATAATAAAAAATGCTATGAATACAACATTTTCAAACTATAATTAACATATACATATGATATGAGAAATGATATGTATATATTATGTTAATTAATGAGTTTAGAACCTAAAAGAGCAGGCAACACAAAAGTATCAGTAAATATAATTAGCTCATATATAAAATGATAACATAAATTTAAGTGTTTGAATAATTATCTCGTAATTTACGTACGTACCATTTAAGGGGAAGAAGAAGAATTCTTCCATCCATGTCATGGGAGTTGAGTTGTTCCGCGCGGATGGAAGCGATCGAACTCGAAGGAAGGAATGAAGGGGTCAAAGTCTCATTCACATTTTCTCATTCTCCGTAACCAGTCAAGTCTGGCCAACACCAATTTTTTTTTTCTTTTTTTTTAATTTTTGAATGAGTACGTCGATATTTTTATACTAAGAGAATGGGGAGTTCGGGTAAGCCACATAATGAGCAACCTAAGTTGATATCGATTTCGCCATCAACGAGATTTGAACTTAAAATCTCTTACTTCTAAAAAATACCACTAGACCGTAGTACTGAATAATTGAGTGACTGGCTAACACCAAATTAAAACAAAATAAATACACATTCTAAAATTCTAAATACAAAACAAAATATCTGCTCACCCATTTAATCCTAAAATAATAGTACAAAAGACTTCACCCTTGCTGGGCCCTCCTCTCCTTCCCTCTTTCGCTGTGTCCTACTTATCCTGCGCACCCTCCTCCCGCTTATCCTGCGCTGCGCTTCCTCCGCCGGATTTGGTGCTCTCAGATCTCTCTCTACACACAGCCACCCACCCCAACAGACAAGACTAGTCCCTTCCCTTGTAATTAGTTTACAACAAAGAGCAAGCAGCACCGACTTGTCCTTTTCCCCTAATTTTTCTTTCTTTCAGGTACCATCTCTCTGTGTTTCGCTCTCTCTTTTTCCCTTTCACTACTCTAATTCTCAGCTGCTGATACCGATCTATGCATTTTTCACCTTTTTTATTTTAATTCTTTTTCTAAACAAACAAAATTCGAATTTTGTTTTTGTTTTTGGTGGCGATTTGCTTGATCTCCGTGTTCAGTGGCTGAACTGAATTTGATTACTGGTTACATAATACGTACTGAAACTTGTATATTCATATTTTATCTGGGCTAAATTTCAATCTCATTCATTCAATTTAAATCTTAAAGGTGTTTTATTTTATAATTTTAATTTTGTTTTTGCTTTTGTTTTTGTGTGGGTAAAGAATCATGAGCTGCTTTGGCTGTTGCGAAGACGATGATATGCATAAAGCGACCGACCATGGAGGTCAATACATGATGAAAAATCCAGCAGGTATTAATCCAATCCACTCTCTTATATCTGCGGCTTTGTGTCTGTCTATTTTCGGAAAGTTTGTATCTTTTACTTCATTTCTTCTTGTATCTTTTGTTCCGTCGCCAATTTTATCAATTTTCGACCGAGTTGAATTTCATCTCCACAGGAAATGAGGGAAGCCATCATGCCCCAGGAACTGCACCCAGAGGTGCTCAACCCGTGAGGGTCCAGCCTATCGAAGTTCCTACCATACCATTTGACGAACTAAAGGAGATTACTGAAGGCTTTGGGACCAGTGCTTTGATCGGAGAGGGTTCATATGGAAGAGTATACTATGGGGTTCTTAAAAGTGGGCAGCATGCAGCGATCAAGAAGTTGGATGCCAGTAAACAACCTGATGAGGAATTTCTAGCCCAGGTTTAGACAAGAGAACCCGTTATTTATTTTTGTTTTTGAAACAAGTTTAAATTCATTTCGAAATTGACGAATGACGGATTCAGGTTTCTATGGTATCAAGGCTGAAACATGACCACTTTGTTCAACTGCTTGGTTACTGCGTTGATGGGGTTTCACGTGTTCTTGCCTACGAGTTTGCATCTAATGGATCTCTTCATGACATTCTACACGGTATGTAAGAGTAAGATAAAAGTGAAGCCTTAAAGATGGGATTGAGTTTAATGATTCTAATCTGGCTGCGCAATCTTGGTCGATGCATTGTTTGTGCAAGGAAATCAACTATTTTTCTTTTTATTGTTTAATCTTATTTCTCGCAAAAGCAGTTTCTTTCATTGAGTGAGACTAGACTACTTGAGAGCTGTTGTCTTAGCTGTTTCTCGAAACTACAGTATTTGACCTGATAATTTTGCTAATACAGGAAGGAAAGGTGTTAAAGGGGCGCAACCTGGTCCAGTTTTGTCGTGGGTGCAACGTGTTAAAATTGCGGTGGGTGCTGCAAAAGGGCTTGAATATTTGCACGAAAAGGCCGATCCCCACATTATTCATCGCGACATCAAGTCTAGCAATGTACTCATATTTGATGATGATGTTGCTAAGATTGCAGACTTTGATTTGTCCAATCAAGCTCCAGATAATGCAGCACGTCTTCACTCCACTCGTGTGCTAGGGACTTTTGGCTATCATGCCCCTGAGTAAGCTTTTAATAGGTCCTTCAAAGAACACATTTAGCAACGATGTAGTGCATTTGCTATTCTAAGCTAAAAATCAAACAGCCCCCTTCTTGATTGCTGAGAATCCTTTACATTACCTACTTAAGTGTTAAAGGCCAGGCAATAACCTACGTAATTTACCAATAGTGCTCCCTAAAAGTTTGGTATTAGGGTGCATGCAATGATCCCCAATATTCATTAATTTTATTTGTGGTTTGCAGATATGCAATGACTGGACAGTTGAACGCCAAGAGTGATGTTTACAGTTTTGGTGTTGTCCTGCTTGAGCTTTTGACTGGACGAAAACCAGTTGATCATACGTTACCACGGGGACAGCAGAGTCTAGTAACATGGGTACTATACCTGTGCTCTGTACACGTAGCACGTGCCATCTGTTTTTGAAATTATAGACATAAGAATATGTTCTTGTTCTTATATTGTAAATTTTTTTCAGTCAACCAAACTGATTTTTGAAGTATTTGGGTTGTCTTAGGCTACACCAAAGCTTAGTGAAGACAAAGTTAGGCAGTGTATTGATTCAAGACTAGGAGGAGAGTACCCACCAAAGGCAGTTGCAAAGGTAATCACTATATCATTCCATGCATATATGCACACAAGCATACACCCATAAATATGCAATTCTGGTAATTCTGGTAATTTCTGAACATGCATCTATTCCGTTTTCCCCCATACATTTGCATGTGGACAGTGCTTTTGCTTACCAAACATCTAAAACTTAATGCTATATTCTGTCTTGAATCTTGATTATAGATGGCTGCTGTTGCTGCCTTGTGCGTGCAATATGAGGCTGATTTCCGCCCGAACATGAGCATTGTTGTTAAAGCCCTCCAACCCCTGTTAAATGCTCGTCATGGACCTGCCGGTGAATCACCAAACTTGTGAATCTCTCAATCTCCCTCTCTGTCTCTCTCCCATTGCCTCTGAAGGTGTGTCGTGTGTGCATGTATGAGTAATTCAGCATGCAATTATTGTAACAAAGGGGATAGAGTTTTGAGGGTGGTCTGGTGGTATATTGTTTGCACAATGTTCTATATGCTTCTTTTTCTTCTTTTTTTCCTCTTTTCGAAAGAGATGTACTATATTGCTTCATTATTTGCGGTGTATTTGATTTGTTCATAATGCAAGGTGGTATTTCATGTTTTTAAGAGCATCTCCAATATATGCGATAAAATAACCAAAACTTTATTTTAAAGAGCCAAATCTATAAAAACAAACATTCAACAGATTCTACAAAAGAGTTTATGTTATAGCAAAATGAACAGTCATCTTTTAAATTTAAAGAGCAATGATTCATCAACTAATATTAAAAAAATTAATAAAATTTAGGGTGGACGTTCGAGGAAGATGAGAAGGAAGAGAGAACGTTGACTTGAAAAATGTGTGGGTTGAGTTTGAATTGTTAAAAATATACTGTTCAAAGATTGTTAAAATTCAGAGTGCTATTGGACATGAAAATTTATATTGAGTAGCGAAAATAATATTTTAACATTGTTTACCTTTTAATTTAATGTTAATTTTTGTACTAATATTATAAAACAGGTGATAGAGATTTATAGAGAGTTCTAGATTTGATAGTCTCCTTTAACAAAAGAATGTTAGTACACGTGTACTCAGTTAGGTGAGGCCATTTGGTCAATGGCAATAATTCAAAGCTTGATTTAGTAGTCAAACTGATTAGTATGAATCAGCATTAGCATTGAAAAAAATAAGTCTTAAAAAATATATTAAAAAAAAGGAAAATAAATGTGTTGTTTTTTTTTGGTTAGTTGTTGGTGTGAAACCAATGGCTGAGGCCAAGAGTTGGTAGGTGAATTGCACATCAAAATCTAGTCACTTGTAGACAACTACATTTCCACCGTAATTTTTGACAATTGAATTATGATGATTGTGGCCTCATCAATCTAAGGGATGAGTTTAATTTCACAATAGGTTAACAATAATGTAGTTCAAGTTTGTCTTTGACAAGAATCGAATCTAAGACCTCTCACTTACAAATGAAGAGGAATATCACTAAATCGTAGTAACAAATGACGGTTTAGTATGATTTTGACCAAATAAAGAAAAAACAAAAATCAAATGCTTCAAAATCAAACCCAAGCCGTTGGTTTTGGTTTTGAGCTTTTGTAAACTGCCCCAAATAAAATTATACCGACCATTTTACATCTTTGTTTTTATATTATTTTATTTTTATATGTTTAATACTCTTAGGCGTTGTTTGTTAGAAAGATTAATTTGGATATGACTATTCACTATATTTAAGACATTTTGAAGGAAGAAATAAATGATAGCTTCTCTATTTTGTCTAAGTTGAAGGTGATTTTTTTATTTTTACTTAGATATGACATGGGGTGAGGTTTTAAAAGAACAACAAAATGTGGTTTGTGCCAAATTACATTATTACTCGTGATTTTATTTTTTGATAAAAATTTAAATTGTCTTTTCACCTTCTTTTAGTTGATAAAAAAGATTTTATGCATATGTAGTTTAAATTAAATGTAAAAACCTATTTCAGTAATTGAAGTTTTATAATAATAACTTGAAAAAAATAAACTTATGTCAAGTTTTGTCTAAGTTAATATCATCGCTACAATCCGAAAAGAAAATATAAGCGGTGAAAGACAAAAGTATCCCTCCTCGACTCGCATACCGTAATACCGTTAGGCCTGCTTGCATAAAGCAAATTAATAAAGAAAATTAATAAAAATAATTTGAAAATTTTGAGTTTTAATTAAAAAAATAAAAGGTGTTGTAAGTGAATAGTAGCATAAGTGATTTTTTAGAATAAAAATATTATTTTTCGTTAAAATAAACAGTACCGAAAATGTTTCGTTAAAACTTCTAAATGAATAACTTGTGCCCCCACGAAGGTGGTGGGAGAAAATTTTCATTATGACATGAGCATTGGTGGTACATCATATGTGTTTTTATATATATGGTAGAAAATTGTATTTTTTAAGTTATTAATATTTTAACATACAAATTTTTTTATTAGTATAATAACACGTGGTATACCATTTTTGTTCCAGTCGCATTTAAAATCCTCTCGGGGAGGCGAAGGATATTATTTGAGTAAGCGAGTGAAAGAGAATAAAAATAAAGGCAAAAGAAAAGAAAAGAATAAAGAAAGACGGAGGAACGGCTGGAGTCCAAACACTCCAACCCAGAAGTTCATCTACCAACAAAATTGACAAGGCAGGCGCCAGACAGATCAATCTGCAATTCCTAGAAAGGAATCACCCATACAACAAGAAAAAGAAGAAGAAGAAGGAGGAGGAGAAGAAGGAGGAGTAGCGAATCAATCAGTCGGATTTCGATTCTAATTTGGTGTGTTGATGTTTTGAAGAACCGATCGTCTTCGTTCGTCGGTAATCGTTAGATCTCGAGCTTTTAGAGGGCGACAATGCGTGGGGATGTGAACGGAAGCACCACTGCGGCGGGGGCGCCCTCCATGGGTATGGCGGAGGCACAGTACGTGAACGCCAAAACGTCGGTGTGGTGGGACATAGAGAACTGCCAGGTCCCTAAAGTCTGCGATGTCCACGCCATCGCCCAGAACATCAGTTCCGCCCTCGTGAAGATGAATTATTGTGGGGCCGTCTCCATCTCCGCCTACGGCGACACCAACGGCATCCCTGCTTCTGTTCAGCAGGCCCTCTCCAGCACCGGCATCTCCCTCAACCACGTCCCTGCCGGTACTTTCTTTTTTAATTTTATAAATAATTAAATTGAAGACCTCGCCTACAAGATCGTGGCCAACCGTTTCTGGTTGTTGTTTTGCTTGGCCTGCTGCTGTTTTTTAATTTTTCCGATTCGATAATATCAAAATTTTCTTTTCTTTTCTTTGGTTTATTTTTTGAATTTTTTTTTATTTGATGAGTGAAATTGTGTGTGAAGTGTAACTTGATGGTAGTATTAGTATAGTGACCTATTGGTTTGCTTTGTCAATGATTTTGGTTAATCTTGTCAGTCCTTAATTCATAAAAAATACCCATTTTTACCTCCCACACACCCTTGTTAATTTTCTGCCATTGATCTTCTTCAATTCATTCAAGCCGATGGCCGATATTTGATAGAGGTGTGTGAAAAGTAAAAATGGGTGTGTGGATAGCACTACCCATTCATAAATTGCTTCAGTTTAACAATTAATTGTTTTGTTTATACCGTAAGTGCTCGAATTTATGTCACAACTATGTTTTTCATAGCAAATTGATCATTTCTCTTCTCGTATTCATTCTTGTTAATATGTTGTGATTATTGAATGTTTTGTTCTTATAATTGGTATTTTTCTATGGTATTTATCTTCAAAATATTTATTTTAGTTAAATTGTCATCAGCGTTATCATCTTCGTTGACCGCTCATTGTCTGAAACAGGTGTGAAAGATGCAAGTGATAAGAAGATTCTAGTCGATATGTTGTTCTGGGCAGTAGATAACCCTGCCCCAGCAAACTACCTGCTTATTTCTGGAGACAGGGATTTCTCCAATGCTCTACACCAGTTGCGCATGAGAAGATACAACATTCTTCTGGCACAACCACAAAAAGCTTCCGCAGCCCTCGTCGCTGCAGCAAAGAGTGTATGGCTTTGGACGAGCCTCTCAGCTGGAGGGCCCCCACTTTCAAGTGGGGAATCATCTCAGCTTGCAAATGGTAACAATTCTTATAACCCTGAAATGACACAGCATTCAATGCCTGAAACGTTCAATATAAACCCGCCTCCAGTTTATTATGAACATCCTTTGGGAAATCAAAAGCCTTCCACCAGCGGAAGGGTTGGTGATACTAAAAACAAGGGAAAATTCAATCGGAAAAACCCAAATCAACCCAACATATCAAGAGTCTCAAGTATGCCAGTTGGGAACCAAGATGACAAGAATACTGATTACTCTTACCAGTCAGAACATACACATGCAAAGCAGTTCAAGAAAGCTCCACACGAATTCTTTGGTTCTGGTGACACTCCAGTCTCCAATAGTAGGTCCACTCCCAATTTCTTCCATGGAAATTCTGATCCTTCAGGCAGTGATGGAAATAGTTTCCTAGGTCAACCAAACCAGTATCCTTCTCCTCAGAGGCCGAACAACTTCCACATGCAACCGAATTTTGGACCAGATAGTATGCTCCCTCCTAATTCCCATAGTTATGGTTTACGACCTATGCCTCCCAGACCTGGTGGCCCTAGATTTACTTCAGCCCCACCTACAAATGTGCCTGATATGAGTAAGTTAAATATCTCTGAGTACAACAATTATGCTCAAAATCCACAAAGGTTCCCTCATCGAAATGGGGAAGAGTCTAGTAGACCAAGGTCTAGCGATTCACTGAATTCAGCTAGCTTAAATGTGCCTTATAAAGGCCATAATATGCAGAGTGGCCAGGCGTTTCATCATGATTCTATGAACAACAGGTATCCTCGTGGTTCCGAGTACCGGCCTCCTCAATCCTCCCCTGCTGCTGGAAACAACATACCTAGCAATGGTACTTGGGGAGCTCAAGGCTGCACACCACCATCTGAATATGTTCAAGGCCTTATTGGCGTTATTTTACTAGCTTTGAACACCCTGAAAGTTGAAAAAATTATGCCGACTGAAGCAAACATTACCGATTGCATTCGTTATGGTGATCTGAAACACCGCAATACCGATGTAAGGAAGGCCTTGGATTACGCAATAGAGCAACAGATGGTGGTCAAGCAGAGCCTGGGTGCACTTCAGTTGTATGTTGGTAAGAATGAGAAATTATGGAAGTGTGTGAACCCTATAGGGGGTAATCTTAATCAGTACACTAAAGCAACATGGGAACGAATACAGAATTTTCTGAGTTCCTCATATGGACGATCGGCAATAATGGCCTCTCAATGCAGGTAAATGTTTATGGTGTATTATTCAGCTACTTTTGTTTCCTGGAGTGTTGAGTTTTGACAATGAGCTTTGATCATCTTTTTTCCTCTACAGATATGAAGCAGCTATTATTTTGAGGAAAGCATGCTCTGAAGAGCTTGCTTTGGGCAATGTACTTCAGATCTTGAATATGATAGTCAGCATGAAGAAATGGATCATTCATCATCAATCTGGATGGCAACCGATTACTTTTACCCTTGAAGAGACTAACGCTGAAACAGCTGCTGAAACTGGTACTTGATTTAGTCAACAACACTATAAATGCAGAGAGTGGCTTTAAAATGGCTACATCTGCAAAATATTATCAGTTTATCGGACTTTGATCAACTGGGTTTACTTTTGAAACAAAATACTGTTACTAGAAAACTAAAGGGGATGGAAACTTTTACATGTGATCCAAGTAGGATTAGATGTCCTTCCCCCCCCCCACACACACACAAAACCACCCCCCTCTCCTCCCCACCTCGCCGACTCCCTTTTTTTATTTGTTTTTCTTTTTCTTATGTCCTCTCTGGCTCTGGGGTGCTTGAGTAGCTTCTAAGGAATAGGTAAAAATGCTGCTAACGCAAGACCTATTATGCTATCAAAGTTCTTGCGAGCTGCCTTTTTTAGAAGTTGATTGTACCTGCATTATGAGGCTTTTTGTCGATTACAAATCAATGGATCGTTCTGCCCCAAGTGACAAAGTATGTCAGGAACAGCATCTGGAAGTGGTAATATCATGTTTCAGCATATGTTTGCATATGGAAGATTATATAGCTGTGGGCAAGTTTCAGCATGTTTTACACGGATCAGGGATTACATGATTATGTTGTTCTGGACATTATTATTCAACTGTCCTTGCGGATGAGCTCCATTGAAGACTATTTCATTATCAGGTTGTAAGACCAGTGGATGTGGTTCTATGTTGGTTCAATGTAGGGCTTGGTATTTTACTTAGTTGATGCAAAGAACGTTGGCAGAGGAAAAAGATTGAAGCAACTTCAGACATTGGAACAGCAATTGGAAGTATGCACAGAAGGATGCCAAGGTAAGCCATACTGTACCTGCAATTGCATGCACGTAGGAGGGATGTGATTTCTGGAACCTGGTATGGCTATAATAGTATATGCTTGGATGTTGCAGAGAAGACAAAATTTCGATCAAGCTTTTCGTATCCTATGTGACACTGTTTGTTTTGAGTGTATCTTGGAGAATATGGTTGTATAATAACACCTAGTCTTTTATTCATCCATTATATTTGTTGTCTGCTACTGGAGCTTTCATTTGTTGGGGTTCAGATGAACCGTTCAATTTGGATTGCTCCTGGAACTAAACTGAGAAATGATGCTATGTTAAATGTTTTCTAAGCTCCCCTTGATTTCGATTGGGTTCCCTTTGTAGATTTGATCATATAAACTGATTTTTCTCCTGAAAATTGCTAACTAAACTGAGAAATGATGCTGTGTTAAATGTTTTCTAAGCTCCCCATGATTTCGATTGGGTTCCCTTTGTAGATTTGATGATATAAACTGATTTTTCTCCGGAAAATTGCTATGCAGGTAGCTTAGCCTTGTGTCTTTAAACCTAAGATTGTGGCTCAAATTAGGGGATTTTGGTCTCTCCTGGCTTCGTCCTGCACGAGTCATATGAATGTTGGAGAAATTGTGTGGTATAATATTTTAGTGACATGGCGACCGGTTAATGTGTAGTAAGAAGGTGATGCATCAAGGTTAAGTGAGATTGGTAATTTGAGTGGAGTGATGATAGGACAGAGATTGGTATGTGAAGTGAGAAGCTTGTGTATGTGCTGACAGTGTTATGATGGGAATGATGCTCTACTAAATTAGGGACATTCAATTCATGCTGTCTCCAGTTTCTCTCGTACAGTTGACACCTGCAAGTTACGGCCATGTTTTTACTTTAAACTCAAAATAGAGGATTAAAATGAAAAGATTACCCCCATAAATTCAAGGCACACTCAAGGTAGTTTTTCATTTTGAAAAGCGATTAGACATGAAGGAAACTATTCTCTTCGAATCCTATCAGTTTGCCAAGGATTAGAATAAATGAGTTTTCTTCGTAAGTAATCTTCTGTCTCCAATAGTGTCATCCCTTTCACTTCAATCTTTTATACCGAATAGAGGAGTTTTCTTCTTAAGTAATCTTAACATAACCATATAAAATACTTTTGACCATTGACATAAAAAATAAAAAAGTACTTTTGACCATAGCAGCAGCCGTGTGAGAGAGCATTCGTTTGAAAAAACAATGAAACCCGAAATGACTTTCGAGTAAACAAAGTACCACTCCAAATTTCCAATTACGCCTCATCCAATCCGACACAATACCATTTCGCTTTTACCAATTCCAATTGTCTCATAGACTATCCCAATTCCCATCCCCGCCCCACCCAACCATCGTAGCCCACCATCAATTCCAGTTTTCTTCTGACTATCTCCATTCCATTGAGAGATGTTTTTTCTTGTAATGACAATGAAATTATCTTGACATATTTTTAGAGTATGAAACCTCATTCTGGACAAATTTAGTCTTCGGAGCTTGTAAAGTTCTTTATACAAAGGTTATGAATGATTTTTGTCCCTTTTTTTTTTTTAATTTTTATTTTAGGACCACCTAATGTTAAAATCCTAGATGCGTCATTGGTACACATAATAATATAACTCGAGAGTTTTAGTTTTCCTGTACTTGTATTATGACATGTAATGGATTGAGCTCATATGTATTAGAAAATGTTAATTTTGTGTGTCTAAATAGCATAATTGCTTACTAATTCTTTCACGGAAGACTCTTTCTTGTAACTAAATAGCGTCACTCATCAATGAATGCAAGAGTAAACTAATTATACTGAACCACGCAACTTTGTGTGCTTTGCTTGTCTTGATAGAAAATATCTGGTTAAGCAGTTCGATAAGTGATTTGTGCGATCTTTGTTGGACTTTCAGAACATGAAGAGTAACTTATAGCTTGCAAGGAATAATGGAGTAAATGAGAGAAACTTGTTAATGCTCCGAATTGGTAATCTTCCAAGTCAAGTCCAGACGTTTGGTTGTTGGCAATTGACTTGAAAGAAAAAAAGATTAAAAACTGACCTTTCGCGAGTCGGTC
Source organism: Pyrus communis (assembly GCF_041283825.1). Taxonomy (NCBI): domain Eukaryota; kingdom Viridiplantae; phylum Streptophyta; class Magnoliopsida; order Rosales; family Rosaceae; genus Pyrus; species Pyrus communis. The sequence continues at coordinate 28,452,690 of NC_142573.1, forward strand.
TGATAAGTCGCTCCCCTAATTATCATTCATTATCTTCTCGATCTTCCCATCCAACTCCAAGCCAACAAACAAACAAGTGGATTTCCTTAATATGTTATCTCTTAACCTAAACAAAAACAAAGATAAAACCACCACCACTGATTTCTCTCTCTCTCTCTCTCTCTCTCTCTCTCTCTCTCTCTCTCTCTCTAACCAATTAAACGCTAAGACCCTCCACTTGAAACAGAGACGTTTCCTTTCGAGAAAATATTCAATGTACCAAGAATATAACTCGGTACACTAAATATCATAATATAAGTTGGTTTAATATTTTTATTCAAATATGAGATTTAAATTAAGTACTTAATTTAACAAAGTGGTGACTGGATGCCAAATCACCATTGGTGTCTTTGACAACAATTTAAATTTTAGGATATGTTTTTGTCTTTTGACTTTCACTTTTTGTGTTTGAAATGTGAGGAAAGTATACAAAGGAAAGAATGATGATGAAAGAAAGAAGGGAAAAATTATAAAGAATAAATGAAAACAAAATCTTGAAAGTAACATAACATATATAAATTTTTTTGTATTTAGTTTTGTGTCTTCCCTTCATCCATTTGTCATCCTTAATTTCTCTCACGTACTTGTTCCCTATAACTAATAAAAAAAATTGAAAATAAAAAACAAAAGAACAAAATGGTTATCAAACAAACCTTTAAGAGCAATTCACCCGTTTTGTGTCATTGAAATGATAAAATCAATAGTTATGTGTACACGAGATAAATATGTGATGGTGAAATACACAGGGCTGTGAGCAAAGCCTAGAAGATAAGGTGCAAAAGGCAAATCCTCTGGGTCCAGAAGTGTCTGGACTGAAGGGGACAGATAAACATATTTAACAAAAAGCTAACCTTTACCGCAATTAACAAGAACCTCCATATTCAAATTCAATCCGGAGATTAAATTTGATTAATAAAGGAAATTGAGGAGGAATTTGGAGTGTTTGATTCATCTCTCTTTACCTTAATTGGCTGCTTAACTAGTCGGTCTTTTTACCCATTGAAAAGTCTATGAAAGTGATGCACATGTAGAAAGATGAGGCATTGTTTTGTTTCATGATCCCAACCACACAGGTCTCTTTCTTTTAATGCAAGCTACTAACGTAGCCATTTAAAATACAATCTATTTTCCCCATTAATTATTGGGTTTAAATAGTCATCCCGTCCCGAGGTTGAGTAAACTCTAAAATTATGTGTTGCCGTAGTGCAGGATCTAACACATTTGGCATTCAATGCTATAGTTTATAATTGGAAACCCACAAAAAGTTAAAATAAAATTTTGATTGGAATTCTTGGTTTGCAAGAAATGGTTTATTACTTTTTTTTTTTTTTGTCTGTTTTTTATCATTGGTTTTCCAGTTTTGACCAAAACAGATTAAAATATTTGTTCCTATGATGTCTTATTAACTTCTATTTCGGAACCACCGGATCATGGTTTAGATTTGAGTTAAGGAGGACCCAAATATATTCCCTCACACAAACTCCCTCCTATAAATTAGGGACTGGAATCATTTTTGGCAAGATAACCAGATACTCCAGACAGACACACCACACCCATCAGAAAAGAGAGAGAGAGAGAGAGAGAGAGAGAGAGAGAGAGAGAGAGAGAGAGAGAGAGAGAGAGGTGGTCAGAAAAGAATCTAACCCTATTTATTCTTCTTCACTGGATGAAAGCAAGTAGCAACAATAAGTGAATGAATTGTTTTGTTGGCTCACCCTTGTTTTCTCCCTTTTTTTTATAAAAAAATCTGGTTCTGCTGCTGACATGGACGTGAATGTTTTTCCAACGCTTGTGTGTGGGTGGACTTGGGAGGAGAACAAGTTGTTCGAGCTGGCTTTGGCAGTGGTTGACGAGGAAGATCCACAGCGCTGGGACGTAGTTGCATCCTTGGTCGGAGGGAAAAAGAGTGCAGAGGATGTCCAGAAACATTATGTCATTCTTTTGGAGGATTTGCAGGTCATAGAATCTGGTAAATTGGATCACAAACTCGGACAGCAGCCGCAGCAGAATTATGTTCAAGTGGATCATTGTACTCACTCCGTGTGCTGGACTGACGAAACTAACAAGTATGTGAAATCTTTGTGGATTAAAGTCCTTGATTGCTGCAAAAAATGCTTTTATTTGCTTTTCATTCATTGGTTTTCACATGTAAATTGGACAGCTACTAGAACTCGTTCCTACCTTCCTGTTAGATAGCTAGTTTAGTCTTGATCATGTTTATTCAGTTCCATGGGAGATTTTAGTTTTTTCTGATGTTTAGAAAATGTCGTGCAACAGTTTGCTGGTCCAGTTGGACTTGAATTAAATCTTTCCGGCAAATTGCTATCTGTCAAAGCTTTCTCGTTCAAGCGTGTACCCAAAATAGGATGAAGTGAAGCTGCTGGTCGTGCAAAGTGTATCAGTTTGAAAGCTCTGTCAGCAGCTTGCAAAATATTCACCCTTCTCTTCTTGTAAAACACAAGTTCAGTGAAATGCAAGTCAGATAGATCGACACTCCAAACCCTACATAGGCTACTATTTTCTGATTCATCTCATATAATATATAATCACTCACTTAGTTTCTAGCTATTTAAAAATATATTTACAAATGATCTGCATCTTTATACAGTGGTATAATTTCATACCAATGATCGATCCATCTACTTCGTCTTTGATGAGATTTCTGCTATGCAAAGATGTCTGGGAACACAGCTCATTGTAGGAAATTGTATAAGACATTTACTTATTTATTTGTTTGCTTTTGTTTTGCGATCTGCTCTGTTTAAGATACATTTTCCTTTGTGAACAAGATTGCGCCATAAATGACAAGAACATTACGAAAAGAAACTATATTTGAATATTGGGACAACGGAAACAGAATTCACAATCAACCGAAAAGATAGAGACAATCATTTTATCCAGAAACCATAATTTTGCTGTTTCTTGGGGCCTAAGCCTTGTTGTATTGCAGTGCCTATGAAACGCATTCTCAACCTCCAAACTTGTGCCGAGCAGAAAAGGTAACGAAGCCTGCAAACAGTCACTTGCATATAGGCATATATGGCATTGATTCACATAGCAATCAATTCAAAGTATATGAGTAGCTGATGACAAACGGGCAGTGAGCATCTGCCGATGAATGACATATACCTAACAACGCAGTTAATGAGAGGGACGTAAAGTTTGTTTAGGGTAACGATCCATTTTCAGACACGTAATATGTTATGTTTCGGATAGTGAATCTACATTTAACCTCAATGATAAGGAATAAGTTAAAGAGGATGAGAAAAAGGAAGGAGAGGGAGGTAAAGCCAGGGAAGAGGCAGTGCATGAGTAGAGCCACAAGAGCTCTATTTTGCTCTTGAGAACTCCATCCATGCTCTACCTCTTCCCTGTCTTATTAACTCTCCTTCCACATTACCCAAATACCTGAGTAAATTTACAGTCTAACCAACGTGTAATAATATATATACTTATACCTCTTGGTTGGCATTTGAGACTGATATTTGCCTCATCTCCATCTGCTTCTTTCCAACTTGTGTGTGGGTATAATATTTGTCCCTTACTGGTGTTTGTATATAAACCACATATAGATACACAGTACACAACACAAATGTACTACCAAAACCCAGTTCAATCACCAGCATTACCTACCATGTACTGCTAAGTATACGCACTAGTTGTAGTATTACAGTAGTACGTGCCTCTTTCTTCTGTCCTATCCTATGTACTACTAAGTATTAACTAACTGGATTAATTATTACAAAAAAGAAACAATGTGAAAGAGCTTTTCAAAAGATGAACGAATGAGGTACAAGTGACAACTGTACTACACTCCCTTCTTCTTGTACTCGCAACCCCATCATCACTACTATCACTCTTAATAAATTATTACAAAAAAGAGACAAATTAGTAAACTCACATTTAGAGTAGTTCATTATTCACCTTGTTAATTTCTTTTGGGGTATTTTTTTAATTGATACCATTTTGTTTTTTTTTTTGTTTTTGTTTCACTTTTTAAAAAATTGAAAAACTTAAATATTGTTTGGTTACTACTTTCAGTTTTCAGTTTTTAAAAAATAAAAATAAAAACTAAAATCTACTTCCTTGGGTTTTCAAATTTTGGCCTCTGAGTTTTTATTTTTTTGATTTTTAGTTAGACAAATTCGTGCATAGAACAAAAAATCAAGAGCCTCGAGCCAATGAAGATTGAAAAATTACCCAACAAGATTTCAATATTTGGCTAAAAAAAAAAAAACAAAACAAAAAAACAGAAATATAATATGGTATCAAACCGCCCTAAAATTGTTGTTGTTGGAAGTACTTTTCAAAACCACAAATTAGTAGTACCTAATGTGTAATTTCAATGATGGAAGGGGCCCACAACAATTGACAAATATGGTTGCATTGCATGTGACGATTGAGCTACCTTCATCACCAAACTCATCTAAACCCCACCGCCACGCCAGGTTGATGTTTGGCTTGCCTGTTTATCTGCAGAAGCCTCTTGTTTTTTCACTGTTTGTTTTTAACTAAAATTGTCGAGCTGATTTTTTGGGTAATGCAAGATTTTGTTGCCTACAGATCAAACTTCAAGAGATAAACATTACGTAACCGATTGACATTTTGGCAAAACTTCCATAAAAGGTTAGGAATAGCTTCTTTAAAATCTCAATAAACATCCTGAGTGTGTAAAAGTAAAACTTTGTTTCAAAAGGATGACCAGACACTTGAGCCAATTTCTGAATTTCTTCTCCTTCACCAGACACTTGACTAAGACGTCTAACAACACGAACAAACAATGTAAACCAACTCCCTGATTCCTCCAAACCCAAGACGAATTCTATAATCTCTACAAAACAAACTCAATAAACCAAAAACTCTTACACATCATTCAGAATCAGAATCTGGATCCACAATATCAGGAAATGAATCCGCATCTGAATCATTACCCAGTTCATATGCAATTCCCTTGCCCTTCTCAGGATTTGAAGCAGACGCCAAATTACTCTCTCTGCCAAGAAACCCATCACCTTTAGCCACCACCACATCATGGCTTGTAACCGTAGTGCTACCTGCTTGATCTGATGGACCATTTCCCAGCGAAACCCTCCCAAAGACTTCTTCAGCAACTGTAGTTCGAGACACTGAGGCACCTTTTGAAGACAGATCATTCTCAAGTTGCATTGCGGATTCTTGAAATTGGCAGGATTCAACCATATTTTCAGTCCCATTGACTCTCATCTCCACATCCTCAATGGGTACTTCCAGTTCCCGTGCACTTCCTCCTAGAATCTCTTTACCAAATGAACCATCTACAGCAAGTTTTTTATCCCGATGAATTGTTAGAGCTTTGGATGGCTCTCCAGCCTGCATAGTCTTGTCTAGGTCACTCCTCGGTGCTTCCATTTCTTTACCAGTTGCAAGCCAGCTATTATATAGGTCGTCACAATCTGAATCAGAAGCATCATACACCATTCCCTGTAAGTCACTTGAAAACGGTGTTCGGTGCTTTACACTACTAGAGTACATGTTTTCTGGGAGCTTGTGGCTAACTCCATCAGAGAAACCTGCCAGTGGGAGTGCCCTGGGATGTATAAGGACCTCTAAGTTCAAAAGAGCATGAGCACAAAATCCAGCAACTTTGGTTCCAGTTGCTTGCTTGCCTGCAGAAAACCACTTTCATGTGTTTACAATAACTAAGGAAATACACACAAGAAATACAAAATTCATCCATAGCCGTTTCACTCATGCATATTGCATAAAAATATATTATTCTAATTAAAGTAAAATTATTGAGATGGTTATTATCATTTCATTACGTGTCTGTTTCTTTTTCGGAAAGATGTATCATGCTTGTCATTGAGTTTTTAATTTGTAGATTCAGACCGTAGTCAGTCTCTTACTCCGTCAGTAGTTTTCCCTTATGAGTAATTAAATGTTATTAAAGAGGTGCAATTCCTTCCTGGACGTCAGTAATTAGTTGTAATACATGTCTATTTGTTGTTGATACATCCATGAGATAATCAAAATGAAAAACGAGATTTCACTTATTTTTTAAGAACTTACCTCTACGGAAAAGATCAAGACCCTCAGCTAAATAAGGGGGGCGGACACAAGAAGAAAGTAATGATGCCAAAAGTGCACGTAGAGCAGCAAGCTGAAAATCACCCCGAATATCAACAGGTTCATTCAGCTGGTAAATGTTTTTGTTATTACCAGCCTGTCCCCCTTTCATAGAATTTGTAGCTATGTTCATCAGAAGAAGATCAACATCAGATCGCCATCCTTCAGATTTCAATGCACCACCCTGAGCAAAAGAAATAGAACCTCTCACTCATTAGTAGACCTTTGAGATCAGAAAGAATGATCCACAAGCATTTTAAGTTTTACGTACACAAGTAGATCGGGAACACATGAATAAAGACATCACCAAAGAAAAAAAAAAATGAACTCAACAAAATCAGCAAGGTGGGGGGATGATTATATAGTTGCTAAAATTAAGATTTGAAGACTCCATTTTGAAATCTAGGATCCAACAGTCAAGCATCACTAGTCTTCTACTTGTGCAAGAGGGACTTCACTATTTTATGTTTACATTAACTATTTACCGAAACCGGATCCAAGACCTTGGATTGACATATATATCATACACAAAGATGCATTGAATCAACATTCTATTCAAGGACATACGGTGTACACTCTCTCCACAAAAGGGAAAAGGAAGGAAAAAAAAGGCATGGACTACACATACCACAGTGACAAGAGCTTCTAATGCCTCAAGTGCAGCGATTCTCACAGGAATAGGAGATATCGTATGGTTCTTGGGGTTCCCCTCTTCCAAACTACTAGTCTTACGCCACTCAAGAGATCCGCTTGAAGCTCCATGCTTCCTCTTTCTATGGCTAGATTGCGGTGTTTGAAGCAATTCTTCAGTAGAAGGCTTTGACGAGATTCCACTAGAAGGTGCACCACCACTCTCATTCACAATGGGACTCAGATCAATCAATGCGTTGTTAGCAACTTCCCGTGCCAGGCTTACTGTCATCCCTGATAAGCATAAAGTTCCCAATTAACAAAACCAAAAAATGATTTCCAGAAGAAAGGCACTAAATGGCAACCAAAATAAAGGGTATTGGGAGAAAGCTTTATGCAGATTTCCTAAACACTAGCTATCTTAAACAAATGAGGATCATGGACTGAAGCATCACAAGACCATGGCAATTTATCAGAAGTACAGAACACAGTTGAAGGGTGGTTACTTACTGAATTTGACTTTTCAATGCAAATTCAGGATGGAAGTAGCCATCTCTCGCACAAGATAGCAAGATCAATGCATATACTTTATTTCTAGGTTTTCTCAAAGGAATGGCTTTGTTTAGTAATAAGGCTACACAGATTAGTTCCTTTCTAGAGGGATTAGGCTTTCTGTAGTGGTCAACATATCTTGCTCCATCCCTGTCTATGTAATGTGACAGTATTTAACAGGCATGTTTCTATTCAGCACAACAAAATCTAGAATAAATATATTTTCTGAAATTACTGCATACCAACACCCATGGATATCAGCAACATTCTTGTGATTAAGTAGACCTTTATCCTCAATTCTGGCAATGCACATCTCTTTAAATACACTGAAAGCAGATGCACTAAATAAGCAGCATGTGGTAAAAGTTGACTGCAAGGAAGACAACAAGATTATCAGAAAGTTTGCATTCTAACTACTCAAGAACTAGGAAACAAAGTAAAGAAGGAAATATCTTTAAGACATATAATAGCTGAGAGAAATAGAGCCTAAAAGAAACATCTCTAGCATTCCTAAGTTCAGAAGGACTTGGCACATTGAACTCACTTTGTAGTTGGGATATCAAGTAAGCATCCCCCCGAGTATCACAAGTTCAAGAATTAATGTTTCACCTATTACCCAAACGTTCTATTGAACAAAACTTTATGTTGTTCTAAGATATTCATTGACGAATGCCACTAGAGAGAATTTATTATATTTCAAGCTTTTATATCAATAAATTGTCAGCTCAAAGGAAAAACCATTTGTTCTCTCATTGTTTCCTTCCTTTTTTTTTTTCTTTCTGGTTTTTTTTTTTTTTTTTTTTTGGGGGGGGGGGGGGGGGGGTGGGTGGTGGGGTAGAGTTGGGTTTTGCAATTAGACAGAAAATGAGGGTTAGATTATCCACACGCACAATATCGGGCAAAAGCCAACAATAGCAGGTCCCTGTTAACAAAATTTCCAGGTAAGTATTCAACTATGTCGAAGTTAAAACCCATACCAAAAAATAACAATTAAATGGGCAACCTTCAAATTATATCAGTAAGACACATCTGGTAAATAATGGAGGAAGACATTCTAGATTTACCTGCGCACACCCTCTATAATAGCAGTGAGGAATTCTAAACCATACAGGTGCAGAAGTGGTAGTTCCGAACAAATGAACTCTTGCTGTGTGGCAGTCATAAAGGGAAGCAGAGATTGTGGCAGGGAACCATCCACAATCAGCACTCTCTCAATAAGGGCAAATAAGGACCGAATAGGAACAGTCACCTATTAGTACAAATACATTAGATACTTGTGGACCACCAAAATTCATTTACATTGTGCATAAAACATGGAAAGATAAGTGGAACCTATGGAAAATATTATAGTGACATTCAGTTATCTGTTTTTCTTTTTTTCCTCTTTTTCATAGAAACGCACCTGAACAGGGTACGAAGTTGTTATCATTGTAGAGCAGCAAACCATCAGTGCAGAGATACTGGACATTGTCAAACGCTGAGAACTCTTTCTTCCCTTCGTTGAATCTTTTCCTGACACTTTGCTTCCTCCCAACTGAGGAGGGGGTTCTTTCCCTGGGGGAACCAAAAATCTAATAATTGCATGGCGTTTTGTTTCTACAATACAAATTAATACGAATATCAGTTATTTACCTTAACGCCAACACCAACATAAAAATTATCAATAGTAGTATCATAACTGTACCTTCCTCAAACCCATGAAAAACATCATTCAGGTGACCATTAATCAACAATAAAATCTTTTGAATCATTAAGGACCAGCTATCCTCATCCCCTCTTGACTTTGGTAGTAATGCCAGACAGTAAGCAAGTTTCTGAACGTTGAAACCAGACAGAAGTTATTGCAGATGCCATAATTTGGTTCATTACTAATCACTATTGTGCCAGAATATTAACACTACATTTTCCTACATAATTTGGTCCAAGCAAACAGGACTTTACCTTCAGCATATTATCACTTCCTTTTCCTGACAAAATTGTTGAAGCAATAACATCTTCAACCTGCATGAACGTACATATAGAATTCATTAGCAAGCAAGGTCTAGTGTTTAGGCGAGAAAGTCATTTCTGGTGTTTGTCCAATTAACATGGGGTCCTGAGAGGAGGGATTTAATGTTCTTGAGCATTCTTTTGAGCAACAAGAAAATCTTCTAGGTTTTTCATGTAAAGTGGATCAAATAAGGTTTACCTCTATGGTATCATTAACCAGGCTTAACATACTTATGGTATGGTGAATATGCCTCTAGAACAATTCATGAGGACATATGTCCAGCCAACCATTATTAGGTTTCTATGCATTACCTACGATGAGATTGTATGACCCTGTACAATGAGGTACTAAAGCAGTATTAATATCATTTTTCTGCTTCTAGCAGGCCACATCTCACAAAGAGAAGTGTGTAGTTGATAATTTTGTAACTTAATGTTGACAACTTAGAACTGATCATGCCCACACGATAAGAAATTAGATAGTTGTCTGATCCAATTTGGTATTTTCGGCATTTGATTGCTTTAAGAAAAGGCAAACAAGTCACAATAACTGGAATAATACAAATAAACTGCCATCCACCAAAAAGCAACTTATTTGATAATATTTACTGTACTTCGCAAAGGGAAATTCTGCAATGGAGGACAAGGAACTTACACTATCATAATGACGATTGATGCTCAATGGAAAGAAAGATATAATTGTGCATAACAATTGAACTGCTTCTTCCTGCATGTAACATGAAAACCATATCATACATAACTAACTAACATCAGTTTAATTAAAAAGAATAATATTATCTTACTGTATTATATATTCTACTTTAGACAAATGTAATACATTCACAAGGCTATACTAGGAAAGATAAGTCTGCAAAAACCATGATAAGCCTACTTCATAAAGTAATTTTAATCAATCTTTAACACCTGTAAATGAAAGTTATTGGATTCATGATGCTATTTTAGCAATGAATACTGACTATACACCAGTGTTTTAAAAAAGGCACGCCTAGGCGACTTTGGAGGCGGGACGATGATGAAAACACCTCTTTCTCACCTAGACGTGGTTGAGGTGCGCCTGAGGAGTTCCATTTTTTTTTTTTTTTTTATGGACGTTGCCTTACAACTGCCTTCAATGATGGTCTCTATTTATTCAAAAATTCATTGAAGAAAAAATTGGCCAGAAAAAAAAACGCTTCTTTCACAGTTATATAACATTAGTAATATATTGTTAAAGACAAGATTAAGTAGCTTACCCAAACAACCTCCGAATGATCATCATCTAACAACTTCAAAAGTGGTTGAATAACTTGTTGAACGAGTTTCCCGGCATGTGCAGTTCCATCCCTTTTTGCATTTAGAGATCCACCCAACCTAAAAAAAAAAAAGAAAATAGCTTCACACTTGAGGACTTGCAGAGTACTAATTTATATAGCCTTCAAATACAATGGATAAGGAATATAAATTCCAGTACAGAATTGCTGATGTCATTTATCAACATTAAATCTTAACTTGGTATTATAGCAAGATGACAGATATGAGTAGCAATGAAAATTCAAGGAATTGCTTCAGATATAATATACAACCTTGTGACGAGATCTGACATCGAGGCACAAGAGACCACCTTCACAAATTGAGAAGTTGTAGACTGCTAAATGAAACACAGAATAAGATTTAAGTTAAAGATTCTTAAGAGGGTGAAAGAGGAATAGTTCATTTATTATTCAGTTTACTCACAACAAAACCAAAAGTTCAAAGGACAGAATCCACACAGAATCTAAACCTATATAAATGCAGTCTGAGCTATATCAAAACTCCAAAAACAAATCGCAACAGAGGATCACGTGATTCGAAAGGACAGAGTGCAATGAATGAAATGCTTAGGCAGCCGTCCAAAAATATCTAAGAAACATATAATATAATCCCAAACCTTAGTATTTTATAGATCATTAGGATATTAGGATTAATGTAATTTATGTCTGGCATCTCTTTGTTTTTATAATTAATTAAGATCTATAATTCGAAAATGAGCCAAAATTGTGAGCGTGGGTCTTGCTACATCAGCAGTCCTGTGAATTCTTAGATATTGATTGACGAACATGAGAATAATTTGTTTAGTAAAGGCATGGAAGCCAAGTGGAGCGCAATTGGGCACCAGGGCCATGTTCATCATCGCAACCATACCATCAATATAAGTGCACCATAGTTTTCCTTAAAGTAGCCGGAGGTCTCATGTGTTAATCAATAATATTAATATTCATAGGAAGACTAACAAACCTAATATTGTGTTTGTTCAGGTGAATCAAAACCACAGTTGGCAATGCATTTGACGTGTTATTGTAAAACCAATGATTTCTCCAATGAAAACAAGTATAACTACCACATAATGAATGTTTAATTTAAATAAGCATTCATCTCGGTACCTGAATATGTGATAGGAATATCTGGAACCAACCAGAGTATGATTCCATGAACCGCTCAGAGCTGCATTCCCGACAAGTCACCCCCATCAAACAAATTCCTTCCCAACATTTATCTGGCTACAACAGAAAGTGATCAAAAGAATTCACAAGGAAGACAAAGAAAACTCTCAGTAGAATGAAAAAAGATAGTTCTTTCTTTGCCTCGTCGTAGCATGGTGTAAAACTGTTACTTATGCCTCTAGTTGCAACTACTAATATAAAAGGTGACTCATCCCACGACAATTATACTGGTTTGGCTTCCTCCATAAAGTGGAATTCAGGGTGCATTTTGCTAGCCTACCATTGATAGCTAAAACTGAAAGTTTGACATTCAAAATGAACATAATGGACTTTCCTATAGTACTAAACCCAATTGTTTCAGTAGACTAAGGAAAATCAAATTTATAGTTTTCAAAAATAATAAACAAACAAGTAAGTTCAGATAAACTGTAACTGTAAAAAACTAATTTGTACATACCATGTCACTGGAAACAAGCTGCGCCAAGCGACGGACCCAGGAATCAGCAGCGGATTTCCAAGTAGTGATTAGCTTTTGGTCAGTCACATCTTGTGCAGGCTCACAAAGGAGGTTGTGGGTTTTGATCGCGTAGACTACCTTCGACAGCTCCAACGGACTCCCAGACGGGTGTTTATCATCAGGGAGTTCTCTTACGAGCATTTGCAACAGACGAGGCCTTAGAGCAACATCGTACATGTCCTTGACGTGGTCGAAGGCCGCCATTGGAGCCCAAGCTTAAGCTCTGAAATAGAACATAAAAGGGAAAAACAGAGGGCCTTAGGGTTTTATGAATTTGGTAGTTAAACCCTAATGGGAGGAGCTTTAGGCTATGTTACAGTTTCAAAACTCAACCCAAGTCAATAGCTTTCAGTGTTAGGAAATTTCCTACATTGCTTTCCTTCCCAAAAGTCCTAAATAGTTCTCTGCAACTCTTTCCTCCTCCTCCAGTCCAGAGAAAGCCATGAATGGTTACCTCTCAAAGAAATACCCAAATTTACACTCTGCAGAATAGGAAGGAAAAAAAGGGAAATCCAGAAGAAACCTACCAAATAGCCGAGCAGGGTTCTTGGAGAAGGAGATGGAGGTCTGTAACTATGACTGAGAAGAGAATTAAGACTGATAGAGGAAAATATTTGGGAGAAAGACGGAGAGCTGCGTATACTACGACAAGTGAAGAACAAGGGTGTTGGGGGAGCCGCATGTTTAGGGGCGCCAAGCGGGATAAACTGGCGTTCGGATGGGCTTTAGATCCTTTTGGACAACAGCCCAGTCAGTGTGGTGAGCCCCTCATAAAGTTGTAACTTGATTAGCCCAATAATAGCAAATGTGGAAGAAGACCTAAAACATCCACATCATCCTTCTTTTGAACAAAGTAATTATCATCGTTGTAAGTAGTAACCATGATTTTGTTGAACAAATGTAGTCATATCCTAAATTTTCTTTTTAAATAATCTTTCAGGTACAAAGTATTTGGAATAAAATACTCTTTCAATAGATTCTCACATCGATTTCCCCTGCGTCGATTAAGGTTTAGCGCACGGCCAACTCTTGAACCACTTGTTTTTTGGTTGTGTTGATTGATTGCTTCTATCGCTTGCACCACCTGATGGGTTGTTGTTTCTCTACGCTTATGGTGTTGAGCATGTTTCATTCTTTGTTCCTCATCTTCTCCCTCATTTTCTTGCTCTTGACTCTCTTGCAACCTCCTCAAGTTAGACATTGTTGAAAGAACTTTCTATTATGAAAATCTATGGATTGAGATAGGTAGGAGGATGGAAGAGGGTTGGTGTGAGTAGATGTGGTGATTTGAAGGGGTTTAATGGAGAAATATGAGAAAATCAAAAGACTGGATACGAACACGGGACACTACGCAAATGGTTGAGAATTTTATAAAAAAAAGACTAAGCGATTATTATTAATGGATAAGGACACGTGACACTACGTAAATGGTTGAGAATTAAAAAAAAATTTGAGCGGATATTATTAATGGATGATGAGACGTGGATGGTTGGGAAAGCAAAGTCACGCTTATTGATCCTCGAACACATTTCACTTCTTTCAATCGGTCTAATCCCTACAACACCCACGGCCGACTTCGATAAATTGGGGTCCCTAGTCAAGCTTTCGAAGTGGGGTAGTTCTTTGACTTCTAACCCTTTGTACATTGATATGTATAAAAAAAATAAAAATAAAAATTGCTAAATACATGAAGAAAAAAAAAATATTTCTACATCAAATATCATTAAAAAATAATATTCAAAGAAGAAAGTTATACAAACATTACTTAATTATTACACGTCTAGTGTTTTTAGACACAAATGTACTAATTAAGTTTACATAATCTAATTTTTCAACTAATTCTTTTTCAATTGATAAAATAGCTACCCCAATCAATCTTTCTTGTTACATAATTGATCGAAGATAAAATTTGAAGTTTAATTTCAAAAAACTTCTAACTGGTATGGTCAACAAATTTCTATAAGCAAAAAACCCAAGCACTCTGAAGACACAAAATTTGTATATTAATTTACATACATATATATATATGTATATGTATATGTGATAAAATAAAAATTGGGAGCCCCTCAGGAGCGAGACCTAGGCAGCCCACCCTCTGGCCGGCCCTGACAACACCTAGCTCTAAATATATTTGAAAAAACAATTGGAAAGATGAAACGGTTTGAAAAAAAATGCTAGCATGGATGTGGAGTTATGAATTATATTTGGAGGGGTGTATAAATAACGTCGAAGTCGCTTAATCCTTGTCACTAAGCAAAAATTTAGAGTCCACTCTGCAACTTCATCCTTGTCACTAACAAAAATTTCTGCACCCACATCAATTGATGCCCATATCCTTCTTGCAGGAGTGGTGCCGGGATCCTACAAAACCACAAACAGAAAATGTAAATCAATCGCATGAAGTTATAAATGGTTTAAATTGAACACAAAATAGTTACCAAACACGACATTTTAATTTAATTAATTACCTGGTAGTGGTAGAGTTTACTGGATAGGACTCCAACATCAAGCTCCCAAGTTCTAGCATCCCCAATCCAACCCTGCCCTTGTTTAGTTGGATAGCCGTACTCGGCCCAGATGGGGTGAGGGAGCAACTGAAGTATCTCTTGTGCCTGGGGATTACTGTAAGCATCACATACCCTTACAGGTTTCTCCAAATATTGAGCATTTCCCGGAGCACGGTAGAAGTGATGAGCCCCACATGGGAAGTTGGCGGTGTCGGTTCTATAAATTTTTCTGTTGTCCGGAGTGATATGGTATGGCGGGCAGTTGACTAAATTTGTGGGGCTGCACCAAGCAGGAGTTTCCGGGTTTATGATCATCTCCGTGTATCTGGTCACGTCCGTGAGCGCATCCCCGTCACTGGGTTTGCCATTGTTCTTCCAACACCAACAGCCACCAATGTCAAAGAGGTAAAACTGGCTCTTGGGTCCTCCTCCTTTTTTGATGTCCAAAGTCAGCCTTACTTTAAAATTAGGTGATTCTGGAGGCTGAAAATTGACTTTCAATTGTAAGTTATGTGATAAAATGGACTAATAATCCTTTTCTTCTCAAATAATCGAGAAGCAAAATTTATTAGAAAACACTGGCAGATCCAACTTCAAACAAAGATGATTTTAGTTATAATTTGACACAAGTTAGTCTTCTCTACTTAATTAAATTAGATGCAGAGCCAGGTGTCATGGAACTTGCGAGTTGCGGCTTTAGGCAAAAATTCAGTCAGAGTTAGACTGCTTGATTCAGTGGCCTTGTGACCTTCACTGGAAGAACATCTCCTGTACCATTAACAGTTAAAAAAGGTCAAGAACTTGAAGTTTATAACACCGTTGACCATGGTTTGGTATGAAATGCTATCTAACAGTAACAGAATTGAACAATTAATCTATTCATGCAAAAAGGACTGAGACAGATACAAGATTAATAATTCATGAAAATCCTAAGCTGAATAAATTAACACCTGAAAAATCCAATTAGCTTAACAGATTCTCAGCCGTCCATTTGTGTCCTTGTTTTGTGAATTGGTAGTTTGTTATTTGTCATATGATGCAAGGAAAGCATATATCCTGTTTGCCAGTCACTACATTACATATTTTCTTAATCACCAAGACGAGCAATAAGACTAAACTTTGCGTATGCAATTACAAGTGTAAGTAACATAATTAGATTCGAGTGCTCAAAATTATATTCGGATGAATCGACTATTCTACTTACTGTTTTGAGCATTCCTCTTGTATCATAGTGATAGCCACCAGAATATCCTTGGGTTGCATCAGCTCTGAGGTAGAACATCAGCCATGGATAATTCTTTGAAGTCTTGAGTATGTGTCCGAACTGCCAGCTTCCAGCATCACGTTTCTTCTCCCATTCCACCTGGTAGAAAGATATCAAATCGAGCCCATCACTAGGGTTGGATCCCAGATCGTAAGTCCCACTAAAACCTCCTCTCAATGTAGTATTACCATCCATCAGCTGAGTCTTCTGGTGGACCACAGTGGGTTGATTCATACAGCCCTTCCCAAAGCAAGGGAACCTTCCGGAATCGCTAAAAGGTAGTGTCCTTTTCTCATTGGAAGGGCACAGCCCAGCCAGTGTCAAAGTTTCCATTTTTTAGCATAATCATCCAGAACTGCCATGGTTTTGGAGAGTCTGGGACTTGACACAGAACCCAGATACAGGTCCTTCTCCACTGCATAGAGGTCTACGTTGTTAAAAGCTCTCTGGCTTATCCCTGGGAATGGTGTCCCCATCTCAAGCAAGTTATCTTTTTCGCTCACCCTGTGTTTTAATGAAGTACCTAAGTTTAACAGATTAATTAACATAATTAATTGAGAATTACGTAGTGACCAACATTGTCAAGAAATTGGAACATTTATCAAACAAATGGTGAGCAAGTAAATAAATGATTGAAGTGAATTTTCCTCTAGTTTCTTTGTTCGTTGATGGTGGTTGGGCTTACTTGTGAGATTAAAGCGATCAGCAGCTTTGGGGCTGCCCATATCAGGTGCTTCTGCTCCAACTTCATTGCAGAAGTTCCTGTTCACTTGTGTTAGGATTCCTACAATTGTGGGATTCCTACCATATTTGGTTTCTTATTTTTAGGATGTAATTATTCTTTCCTTCATTCTGATAGGATTGTATATGATTGTATATATACCCTTGATTGAGATGAAATAATATATCATTTTGAAAAGCATTCTTTCTTCTTGGCACCAGAGCTGAGTTAGAGAAAATAAAGGAAAGCACCAAACCCTAACTGAGTTTGGATTTGCCCGTGTCCCTGTTCAATTGCAACGAGCAAGAAATTGTTGCTGCCCGTGTCTCTGTTGAATTGCAGCGAGCAAGAAATTGTTGATGCCCCTGTTCTGTCAGTTTGTCCATATTGTTCCGCTGCCCAGTTTGTCCAATCAACGCCGCTGCAGGTTTTAGGTGGTACCGACAGCAAGACTGATGGCTGAAGAAAAGGGGGCCGGTTCTCATCTTGTTCCAGCGGCTGCTCCAATTATGGTGCAGTAAAAAAATTCAAGCTTTAATATTGGTATGGTTTTGGATGAAAAAAAGCTATGATTTATGGGCTCCTCTCATTCAAATCCATATTGCTGGAAGAAGGAAGATGGGATATCTTCGTGGGTCTATCAAGGCACCTAACGAAGATGATCCTAAATATGATGATTGGTTCTCTGAAGATCAAAAAATTAAGAGTTGGCTTTTATCTTCAATGAAGCCAGAGATTATGAAACGGTACATTCAGTTGTCTACTTCGAAGGAAATTTGGGATTCTCTTAAAGCAGCCTACTTTGATGAGAATGATGAAGCTAGAATTTATTCTTTGAATCAGAAGGCGTGGCTTCGTCAGAATGGTCGACCTTTGGCTACCTATTTCGGGGAGCTAACTGAGATTTTCTAAGAATTGGATCACTTTAATAAAGTATCCATGGAGTGTGAAAACGATGTCAAAATGTTTCAAAAATCCACTGAGAGACAACGGGTCTATGTATTTCTTGGTGGTCTCGATGATGAGTTTGATTAGGTTCATGGCGAAGTGCTGCGGAAGGATCCCCCGCTTAGCCTTCAGGCTTCTTATGCATATGTTTGTCGAGAAGCTGATCGAAATGAAGCAATGAAGACGGAGGTTGACAAGAGTGAACCTGCTGCCATGGCAACAAAGGCCCGTGGATCATCTTCTTGGTCGAACCGAGACGGGTCACAACACAAGTTAGGACAAACTCGTCCTAGCCAGACAAGCTGGGATCGTCCCCAAGGTAAGTACCCACACTGTGGCATGACAGGACACTCCAAGAGTCGCTGTTTTGAGTTGATCAGATATCCCGAGAATTGGGATAAGACACGTGATCCTCGGTGCAACAAATCTCGAGCCTCCATTGCAGAAACCAAGAATGATTCAGACTCGATAGCGGAAAAGGCATCTGCCATGATTATTGCGGTAGGTAGTGATGGTAAGGCCCTAAGTAATTCTACTTCTGTTATGAATAATACATGGATAATTGATTCCGGAGTTACTGAACATATGACTTGTGATTCTAGACAGGTTCCATCACTACAAACATCCACACAAACCATAGTCAATGTTGCTAACGGTAATGTCATCCCTGTTATTGGGGAAGGCACTGTTTCCCTTTCTGATACCATGAAACTTGACACTGTTCTTGTGGTTCCTTCTCTAAATTATAATTTGTTATCCATTGCCCAAATAACCCTTGCCTTACATTGTTTGGTTGTTTTTTGGCCCTACTTTCGTATTTTTAAGGACATCCAGACGCGGAAGACGATTGGTTATGGTATTAGAAGAGGGAAACTTTATTACTTGGAGTTGACGACTGGTAGTTCTGGCTTGCTAACTCAAGCTCTTTCTGTTGATGATTCTCAAGGGGCTACTAATAAAGTGTCAGACATCTGGATGTGGCACCGACGCTTTGGGCATGCTTCCTTTGGTTATCTGCATAAGTTATTTCCTAGTTTGTTTGTCAAGCATGATGTTTCTCAGTTTAAGTGTGATGTTTGTGAAATGGCTAAAAGCCATAGAACTTCATTTCCTCCCAGTTTAAATAAAAGTATTGTTCCTTTTATGATTGTGCATTCTGATGTCTGGGGCCCTTCGAAAATAGCTACTCTTGGTGGTGCTCACTGGTTTGTTACTTTTATTGACGATTGTACCCAAATGACTAGGGTTCTTTTGTTAAAGTTGAAAAGTGAAGTTAGTTCGGCCTTTCAAAAGTTCCATAAATTGGTTGCTGTGCAATACAACAGGAATATCCAAGTTTTTCGAAGTGATAATGGTGGCGAATATGTTAATATGGAACTTCGTTCATTCCTTGACCTACATGGTATTTTCATCAGACCACGTGCATGTATACTCCTCAACAGAATGGGGTTGCTGAACGCAAAAATAAACACCTGCTAGAAATGGTTCATGCTTCACTCATTGCGGCACATCTGCCTCTACATTATTAGGGTGAGGCACTTACCTCCGCGGCCTATCTTATTAATCGTCTTCCGTCTCGTACTGTCAACTTTCTTACGCCATTTCAGGCTCTCACATCTCAGACTAGCAGTCCACCGACTCCAAATCTTTCCCCACAGGTCTTTGGGTGTGTTGCTTTTGTTCACCTCCATCCTCCCTAACGGAATAATAAACTTGAGCCTCGAGCCATTCTTTGTGTATTTTTGGATTATGCCACTACCCAGAAAGGATATCGTTGCTATCATTCTCCGAGTAAGAAAATGTTTATCACTCAGGATGTGATTTTCCATGAGCATGAAATGTTTTTTGGATCTTCCGCGTCCTCACTTCAGGGGGAGTACCAAAGTAATGAAGTTCTGACCCAAGATAATAATGAAGTTTTGACCTTTGATTACTCTCGTAGTGCTAGAACCGAACTGCATGAAGAACAGCCATTGCACTCCACGACATCTGGAGAAGAGCAGCACATATGTGTGTTGATAATTAGTCCACTATGGAGTCCACGGCAGATGAAGCAGAACAGCAGCCCACGTTTTTTGGTGATATGTCCACTGAGCGGCAACAACCAAATCAGCAAGAAGACCAGCCCACGGGTCCTATGGAGTTTGGATTTGAAAATGAGCAGCGGTCCACTATTTGCAATGGAACCGAGCAGCAACTTCAGCAATCCTGAGTTTTTCCTCCTGACGCTATATCAAGTCCAAATATGAACCCATCTTCTGTTAATTCTCATAACCAATCGTCTTCTACACCGGGTGCACCTCCAATCCATCATCTTCCAGAGCGTATTAATCAAGGTATTCCCAAACCTACTTATGAGGCAGATCCTAAGTGTAAACACAAGTATTCTGTAAGTGAGCCAAATTCAGATTCAAGAGTGAGACATCCATTAAATAATTATGTGTCTACCTGTTACCTGTCAGAATCAAATAAGTCATTTGTAAATCAATTATGTACTGTATCTATTCCTAATAGTGTGCAGGAGGCTTTAGCAGATTCCCGCTGGAAAGATGCAATGAGCGAGGAATTGAGATCATTGAAGAAGAATGCTACCTGGGAAATAACTGACTTGCCAGCTGGAAAGAAAACTGTGGGATGCAAATGGGTCTATACAGTAAAATACAAAGCATATGGAACGGTAGATCGCTTTAAAGCAAGATTGGTGGCAAAGGGGTATACATAGAAATATGGCATCGACTACACTGATACGTTCGCACCAGTGGCAAAGATCAATACAGTTCGTGTTCTACTGTCCTTAGCAGCAAACCTAGATTGGCCTTTGCAACAGTTCGATGTAAAAAATGCGTTCCTCCATGGAGATCTAACTAAGGAGATTTACATGGATCTTCCACCAGGGTGTAATGATCCGGATACACAGAAACAGAAGGTATGTAGGCTCAGGAAATCATTGTATGGGTTAAAGCAATCTCTGAGAGCCTGGTTTGGTAGATTTACTAAGTCTATGAGAGAAATTGGGCAAAGTAATTGGGATCATACGTTATTCCTAAAACGTCAGAACGGAAAGGTTACAACTCTCATCGTATATGTTGATGATATGGTGGTTAGCGGTAACGATCACGTTGAGCAAGCAGCTTTAAAAATTATTTGTCCACAGAATTCGAAATGAAATATCTTGGTTCTTTAAAATATTTCCTTGGGATTGAAGTATCGAGATGCAAGTCTGGGATATTTCTATCACAAAGGAAGTATGTTCTTGACCTGTTGGAAGAAACAGGTATGGTGGCGTGCAAACCAGTGTCTACTCCGTTGGTTGAAGGAATGAAGTTGGGTATTGATCAGAACCAAGTACCCGTTGATAAAGGGAGGTACCAAAGGTTAGTAGGAAGGTTGATTACTTGGCTCACACTAGGCCGGATCTTGCTCATGCCTTAAGTGTAATTAGCCAATATATGCACAATCCAGAAGAACAACACATGAGTGCAGTTATGAGAATACTGAGCTACTTGAAAGGAAGCCTTGGTAAAGGAATTTTGTTTCGAAAAAATGGGCATTTTAGAATTGAGTGCTATACGGATGCTGACTGGGCAGGATCGACGGATGATAAGCGCTCAACATCTGGGTATTTCACCTTTGTTGGGGGAAATCTAGTAACGTGGAGAAGCAAGAAGCAGAATGTCGTATCAAGGTCAAGCACAGAAGCTGAATTTCGAGGCATGGCACTTGGTATTTGTGAAATCTTGTGGATTCAGTTTCTGGTGCAAGATTTGGGGGTCAAACATGGTTAGCCAATGAAGTTATTCTGTGATAACAAAGCTGCTCGTGATATTGCTCATAATCCAGTGCAACATGATCAAACCAAGCATGTAGAGGTTGACAAGTTCTTTATTAAAGAGAAGCTAGACAACAAAGTAATTGAGGTTCCTCCCATAAGAACAGAAGACCAAGTAGCAGATATTCTCACTAAGGCGGTTTCAAGTGACAAGTTCTCAAGGTTTCTAGACAAGTTGGGCATGTGCAATATTTATGCACCAACTTGAGGGGGAGTGTTGACTTGTATTAGGATTCCTACAATTGTGGGATTCTTACCATATTTGGTTTCCTATTTTTAGGATGTAATTATTCTTTCCTTTATTCTGATAGGATTGTATATGATTGTATATATACCCTTGATTGAGATGAAATAATATATCATTTTGAAAAGCATTCTT
The DNA here is from genome assembly GCF_041283825.1 of Pyrus communis. Lineage (NCBI taxonomy): Eukaryota > Viridiplantae > Streptophyta > Magnoliopsida > Rosales > Rosaceae > Pyrus > Pyrus communis. The sequence continues at coordinate 28,474,650 of NC_142573.1, forward strand.
TCTTCTGTTCCAAGCTTCCAAGGCCACTCTTAGTTCATCCCTTCTCATTCCTGGGTCTCCAATTGCTGAGACATAATCACTTTCGCCAGAAACAAAAGCACCATCAAGGACAGTAATAATACAGAGCAGCAGAAGAATCAGACGTAACAAGAACAATGACACATGCATCATCATCTTTTTCTAAAACTTTGACATCTTCATCTTCATGTTTTTCATATCATTTACTTTTGTATTGAATTTGATGGTGTGACACCAACTGGAAGCAACTATGGATCGAAGTGCTGGAAGTGGAAAAGGGTCTGTAGTTGGTTACGAGTCGAGTGGGACCTTTTATGGTCAAGGAGGCGCTAAATTAGATTTTTCGTTTCTCTAGATGAACAACCCCGGAATAACAACCAAAACTGCAATATGTCATTATCAATATCATACATTAGGAAATGTGTGATGGTGTAAATCCTAGTTAACTTGAGTTTTAGATTACTCATTATTCTAGTGATTATTTCTTGTTACACTTTGTATTTAATTAGAGGATAAGTTACTATTTTCTCATGGTTTACTATAAATAAAAGCACATGCGCGGGGAGAATTACATCATCCCTAAACATTCTACAATTTCTCTCTACTCTGGGTAAAGGGGTTTTTTAACTTTAATTTTTCAAGATGATTGAAATTTAAAATAAATCTAGTGTTAGATTACATATTGATTATGGTCCTTTGATGTGTTCTTAATTCAAAATAATTAATGTGTATTTTATTTAATGTCTCCCATTAAATATTTAAATTTATTAATATACAAATAATTTATTTTTTGACAAAAAAAAGTTTTTTTAATTTATTAATTTTATTTAAAATTCTTCAAATTTGAAAGACTCAATTAATGTACCTAAATGTAAATATCAAAATATTAGCACCGAAATGTATTATATTAAATTAATGTACCTAAATGTGTGTACCGAAATGTATGCACCAAAATGTTAGTACCAAAATGTATCTACCGAAATGTATTATATTGAATTAATATACCTAAATGTTTGTACCAAAATGTATGTACAAAAATACATGTACCTAAATGTATGCACCGAAATGTATTATCATGAAGGAGGGTATGAATTTAATGTACCTAAAGGAAGAAGGCAAAGTACATTGAAATATATTGTATAACAAAAATTAGTTTATCTAAATGTTTACAACAAAATATATTACGATTAATGAAATGAAAATGAAAATTATAATGAAATAAAATTAATACATCAAAATTAAGAAGTAAAAGATAAATAATTAAAACATCAAAATATAATTAATAAATAAGATGATTAATGTATCAAGAGACTAAAATTAGATTTTGATATTACCCCTTATTTTAGTCTAAAAGTCATATTTGACAAGGACTAGAATAAAGTTTTCTATTATTTATTTCTTATTACTGGAGCCGACATTGGAGTAGTGAGATGTTTTAATTTAATACAAGAGTGACCAGACATAATTATGTGGTATAAATACTTAATCCTCAGAACACGAACATGCCTGCCTGCCTTGTGCCTGCTGCAATCGGATCGAGCTTCAATACGTATATGTCGTCAATTTTCGCACACACCAGTGAAAGTGAAACCAATCACCAGAACGAAAACTAAAATATATATCAGCAATTAAGGAACCGGTGATGTCAGTTAGGTGGTGGATACAAATTTGATCAAATCATATGTATGGTTTAGACTTGGATTTGTCAGTAATTTTATAATCTAAAAACCTTCAAATGCGGTAAGTTTTGCTTAAGTCGGCCTACACTAAAACACAAGGCTGTTAAGTGAAACACAGGTATGAACCAGGAAGCTATATCATCTGCAATTCAGCAAACTACCAAAAAAATAGGATTATAGTATCAAAACAAGAAATGAAACATGAATAAGGAAAGAAAGTATATCAGACTACTTAATGAATTCAGGAGAGTATATGTATCTCCGATTACACGATGCAAGTACGGGGAACCCGTGTGCGTGCCAATGCCATCAATGGCCTTCTTTTTTTCTCGATTCCTTTTTGTTTCAATTACAGTATCATAAGGGAAAATAGAAATAAAAGGAAGAGATTCTAACTTACTTTGGACAAATTGTCTATGCACTTCACGTTCCTCTATAATCCTCGTACAGCACCTCGGTGCAGAATAATGTCTATCCACTTCATCTTTTGCAAGGCAAAGCTTATATGCAATGCATAAATCTTCAAAGAATAGTTTGTTAGGAATATACAACGCAAGGGCCTTTGTCTTCAACATTCCCATGCTTTCACCAGAATGAGAAAAGGAGTCTGTTTCTTTGAACGAAAAGAGCAGAATCCAGACTTAACCTTATCAAGTCTACCAGCGATGCGCCAACAGGTCAGGCAGCGTTATCTTCCCAGAGTGGTTCTGGTCAAGCTTACTGAACTGATCACAGATTTGCAGTATATCTTTCTCCCCTATCTTTCCCATCTCTTTAAGCTTGTAAATAACATACTCTGACTTGCTGAAATGAGCAAGCGAATAACATGTATGTGAAACTAATATGCATATCGAATAACTTTTAGAATTGCTCCTGTAGATCAATACAAAGACTAAAAGGAGGATCCATATAAATCAGTCTTATTACTCACATTTCTGTACCAGGATTCTGGTGTCCACTACAATAGCTAAGCATCTTCATTAGATCGATGCAGCTAGACGTTACATATTCAACTAATTTCATACCAAAATTAGAAGATTGAATCTTCAATTGCCAACTCAATTCACTCCAAACAATTTTGTCTTTTGGAGGCTCTAATTTGAATTTAGTACATTTGGTAAGTTCACAGTATATGCTCACAATGTTACATGGCGAGGCTTACACTTAATTTGCAGGATATCATTATCATTCCATCATCATACTAACGATCCTCCAGAGCAACGGTGAATACAATACTTACGCTAAACCGTCACTGTTATTCGTATCAGAATTGTTAGAGTTTGCTAGATTTGTTAGGTGAGCAGGCAGTTAATAGTTAACCGTGATGAGAAAACCATTCATCAACTCTTGTCATTCTTTACTAAATAAGCAATGATATTGTAGGTACTTCATCAGTAACATCTAAAACAGATGGCAATTAAAAAGTAGATGAAGATAGGATGGATGGATTGGAAACTCACCTGATGAAACCATGATTATTGATGTCAGCAGCAAGCAGATCCTGGACAGTGATATCCCTATGCAAAACCCAATTCATAATCCTCCTGTGCCTCTTGTCGACCCTAGCCTCCGCTAAATACATAAACGCCCGAGCCACCGCCAATGTCGAAAACAGAAGCCACACGGCGGCAAAGAGCCTTCCTTGGAGAGTCTTGAAGGCCCTGTCTCCATAACCAACCGTTGTAACCGACATAACAGACAAGTAAACAGAATCAATCCAGTCCAAATTCTCCACAAAACACAAGACCAAAGCCCCAATGCCGACGCACAAAACCACCACTCCAAGCGCCAGGCCAACCTTGAGTCGGATCCTCATCCTGCCCTTTGCCACATCGACGATATAGTTCCTGGCGGAGAAACGATGATTCCGGGAAGTCTGACCCATTTGAATTCCGGTCAGGATCATATTTTCTTGCAAGTCGAGGACAAAATTGACAACCCCACTCAGCAAAATGTCGATGAAACCGAACCCGAAGAGCACAAAGACGCAGGCGAAAATCTTGGTGAGGGGAGTGGTAGGAGCAATGTCACCGTACCCGATGGTGCACATGGTGACTATACAGAAGTAGAGGGCGTCGACGACCGGGTGGGTTTCGACACCGGAGAATTTGTCCCGGTTGAAGGAGTAAATTACAACGCCGAGGGAGAGGTAGACGAGTAGCAAGAAGACGGCTTGCCTGATGATGGAGGTGGAGTCGGATTGTGGTTTGGGGACCTGGGTTGTTGGGTGTGGATTGAGGTCTCGCATGACCGCCATAGCGGGGGCCGTCCTGCAGCGGTGGAGAGTGCCGGGTCTCTTCTGATGGCGGGCATTCGGGGCTCCTGACGAAGAGGGCTGCGGGTCTGGTTGGTGGACATGGTGATGGTGGGGTTGTTGGAGGTGGTGGAGATTAGGCTCGCTGTGGGAGGGAGAGATTTTGAAAGAGAAATCATCAGAGTCAGGGACTTGAACAGTGGGGGTGGGGGTGAGGGTGGGTTGGAGGAGTTGGTGCTGGGGCCCTGTTTGGGAGCCGAGAAAAGGCTCCCTTTCCATCGGGAAAAATAAGGGAATAGATTCTCTCTCTCGGTTTGGACCTTGGACTTTGGAGTTTGGAGTTTGGAGTTTGGACGGTGGAGGGAGAGTGGCAATAAGTAGATAAGACGGTGGTTAAAACTCATAAACTTTGCTTCAAACGTATGCTTATTTTTGCCTATTTCGATCAGAGTTTGGGACTTTGAGCATGGGCTTAGAGGAGCCCCCTCTTCCATTGAAGGGCCAAGTGACTCGTTCTACTGTTGAAAAATGAATTTCAAATCATAAATATGAATGAGTAAATTATAATTCATTATGATTTTACTATTAATTGCATTGACGTATTTTATAATGAAATCCAACATGCGTACCGTGCATGAATCTTGAAAACTGAAACAAAAACAAAAAAGATTAAGTATCATTAAGGACCTTTGTGGAAATCGCTTTAAATTTCAATAGTTCGAATTGTCTACTTTTAATTCGATAGTTCAAATATTATTTTTGAGAAAAGTGTACAACATTCATTGAAGGGAGAATAATATAAAAAAAGATAAGGATAATGTGCATACAATGACCTCAACAAAAAACTTGTTGAGATTTCAATATGGTCGAAGGAAAAAGAGTGTGCACAAACGACTTATAGAGTTAGCTATTATCAAAGATACAGTAAATTAGACACTTTAAAAATCTTTAGGATATCAAATTGTAGTGAATAAAATATACGATCATTGTATTCCAAGAAAACAAAAAACTATATTACAAATCCATATAGTTCAGTGGTTAAATAATTTTGTGTTTGATTTGAGGGAAGACCAAAATAGTGGTATCTTAGCACCATGCAATAAAATTTGCAGTTTTTTTTTTTGTTGCAATTTTTTATCGGGTGATTTTGTATGCAATTTTTTTGTCAGTATAGCAACTAGTCGTCAAAGTGGGTTTAGTGTTTCATATCATCAATAAAGAGCTAGCTAGGAATGAGAAATCGCTTTCGAAGCAATTCGCAGGGAAAGTTGAGGACGAGTCGGATATCTTGTTTGCAGCATATATGTTGACTAGAAGATGATTCGCTAATACTCAATAAGCTAGGTCATAGCTTTCACTACCTACCCTCTAGCATTGTGATTGTTACCTGGTTTACACTTACACTAGTAATGCACGATTCTTCTTGCTTTCTTGAGTATGAATTGCCCTCAATGTCGCCTCCTTCAGCTTCGGAAGCACTAAAATGATCACGAGACAAGATCCGAAAAGATTTTGGAGGAGATTCGTCAGCCAAATACGTGGGGACGGGCATCTTCGCTGGAAGAAGGGGCATATTGTAATCTGGATGAGCACACCATAATCCAACAATCGTCAAGCACTCCATTTGCTTCTTGTCAAAATTTGCACACAATCTTGAGTCAGCTGCTTCAATCACTTTCTCTTTCCCCACTCCACCACGTTCACTTCATTATTACTACTTGTTTCCAAAGCTGTACACGTCTGATTCCTTACTAGCCTTTCCTGTGATAACATATTCGGGACCCATGTACCCCACTGTTCCCGCTAGAGCTGTTGTTTTCGGCTCTTTTCCATGATCTACAAGTCGTGCTAGCCCGAAATCCCCCAATTTTGCATTGAAATTTGAATCCAACATAAGAATGCTGGATTTGATATCCCTGTGAAGCACACATTGCTCCCATTCTTGGTGGAGATAAAGCAACCCGGATGCTAAGCCTTGAGAGCAATTTTGTACCTCACCACCCAACTGAACATGCTTTTTTCTTTGAACAAATGACAATCTAAGCTGCTTTTGGGCATCAACTCATAAACAAGTAGGAGTTCTTTTTCATGGCACCAACCAATGAGTTGCACCAGATTCGGATGCTTAAGTCGACTAATGATCCTTACTTCCGCTGCATATTCCTTCAATCCTTGTTTAGACCGTCTCGATATCCTCTTAACGGCAACAAATGAGTTCAAGTCTTCTATGAAGCCTCTCCAAACACCACCAAACCCTCCCTCTCCAAGCTTTTCTTCTTCCAAAAAATCACTTTGTGGCACGAGCCAACTCACCATAGGAAAACTTCCTCGGGCGAGTCCCATTTCCAAATTCATCATCAATCAAGTCGCAAACCATAGCATCTTCTTCATCACTATTTTCCCCTGCGTTCCTCCTCTTGCACAAGATGAACCAAATCACAATCCCACCGACCAAGAATGAAAATCCCCCAACACCTATCCCTACTGCGATTCCTATATTTTTGCCCTTTCCTGACTTAGGTAGAGGACAAAAAGGATGTGGAGCTTCAATGTCAACCAGCTGTGAAGTTGAGTTGAAACTCCAGGAGTTGATCCGGTGCAGGGCAGCGATATTATTGCCGGTTGCAGCGGAGAAGCCCGCAATGAACCTATCCCGCAAGTAGTCATTCACATTAACACTGTAATCAAGATACCTCATCACTTGAATTCCATTCACATAACTAGTGAAAGCCACGCTGAGATTTTTTGCCGTGGAATAATTAATCCTAGCACTGTTGATTTTTCCATCCACAATGCTACCATTCCATGGCATGGTAATTTTAGGCATGACAGAGTTGATGTCGATACCTGCATGTTCGCCCACGGGATCGTTCATGTCTGACTGATTATTCTGGTAGATGTCGAACTCAACCTCCACGTATGGTGGGTAGGGGAGGCCCATCCTAACACGGCTTTGTCCTTGCGTTCGGTTGTAGGTGAATGAATATCCTCACATCATGATTATTAATCGTACATCGCGTTATTAATTTTTGTTAGATATTATTTGTATTTAATTTTAAATAAAATAATTTAAAATAATTTCTGACTGTACGTATAATAAATGATTAGGATGTGAGAATTCTTATGATTCTCACAATTTAAATCCGGATGGGATACAAATCCCATATGAATGACCTCATCAAGTGGTAACTTTGACAGAAAGAAGATTGTTGACCTTCTCAAGTCTCACGTTGGAAAAACTGCTAATGCGGGGACATTCAATTCAAATGTATTGGTCTCCTAGAAGGGTACATACATAGAAACTCTCTTGTAACAATTTCTAACACATGAGATCTGCTAATTGGACAATTGGTTCACATTTTAGACACTTGTCATTGTTTATTAGACGAATGATGCCATTAAATAGAGCATTAGTTGCGAATTCTTTTTTCCCGTCTATGTGACAAATATTGGCTTTAGCAATAATGTAATTTGTGAGAGTGGGTAAAAGCTTGAATAATTGTTATCACAATCGACATGTCTGGTGGTTCCATATCTATAAGTCAGTGGAATATAATGAAGAGGAAAGGTTTTGTCCGAGCATGGAAAATGCCGCGAAATTGTTGGCTAAGAAAATATCTCTCTTTATTTTCTGGTCAAAGGTTAAAAAAAGATGGAGATTAATCGGGGATTCATGTCATGTACACAGTTTCACGGGCCTCATCAACGTTAAAAGCGAGGAAGTGACAAAAATGATTTATTTCTTGTTATATATTCAATATGCAGCATGTGTGAGTGTGCAGGTGACTGGTGCGTTTATATACATTTACAAGAACAAACTGAGGAAATTGGTTAGGAACTTAAGCTTAGTGTTATGTGGCTTAAATTTTTATGATTGTGTAGAGGGAAGTCTTCTATATGAGCTGTGTATGTGGAGCTGCATATTGTAAGAATAATCTGACCTTTTTGAACCCGAAAATGAAATCATTGGCGACTTCAATATATAGTAAGTTTTTGCTCTATTACAAAAATAATATGCTCAATTTACAACACGTCTAAGTTCAATAATGAACATCATTTTCTGTGACAGTAGCGATCAGTATTTATAGAGATAAATATGATTCTCCCATTAGAATTCACATAGAACACCAATAATCTCATTATCAAACTTTAAGTGGTAAAAACCAGTTTACATACTAAGTCTCATTCCATGTAAATTAGGACAAAGTAATCTTCTTCTCATAAGACTTTTCTACACCAATTTGGATAAACTGGCTATAGCAATCACTTGCATACTCATATTCGTACATTCTCCCACTTGAGTATGAACCATGTTTCTAGCACAACTTTCAAATTATAACATAAGTGCTAATTTTTACCACCTACAAAAATATGATTAAAAACACCTAAAAGTACTTGTAAGAGAACAAAGTAATTGTAGTATAAGCAGTTCAAGTAAAGTCGTTATCTACAACGATTGAGATGAATAATTTGTATATAAAATAAACTCTTAGTTAACTACGTCAAACAAAATTTTGAAAGAATTGAAATAAATAACAAAAAGTATAATAATTGAAATTGCGTTTTGTGAAACTAGGCAGCACGGAGAAAACAAACTAATTTTAGAAAAACAAATGTGAAAAGCAATAGTATTCAGCCCTTGCCACTAACTATCCTATACTATTCTACCAATCACTTATGAATTACACATACAAGCTTTGAAGGTTAGATTTTTCTAATGCATATTCTCTACGTTATCAAGTATGAGCGTATATCTAATATACAATTGTATGTGATATTTGGATTAAATATAAATATGTAAGACTCATTAAGTTTTGTGAAAACCTTTTGAAAAATCACAAAAATGTAATAATCATGACCACAGTTTCTTTTTCGAAACTCAAAATTCATCTTCCTGTAGAAATTTGTTCTCACAAACAAATCATATATCCATAAGTTGTCTCACCTCTCTACCATATTTAGTTTAAGAAATAGTCAGTTGTGTTCAATTTCAGAAATATTGTTTTTGCTCAGTTTTAGAAATAGTGTAGCTGTGAAATCTGGTTATCTATGTATTGGTATTATTGAGATTTTATATTATTTTTTGGGAATTTAATTAATTTAATTGAATTTAGATTTTAATTAAACTAGTTACAAAGTTTGAAGTTTGGAAATTAGTTATTTAAAATATGTAGGCCTTTCGAGGTCACAATTTATATTTTCGAATAGAGCTTGATCTCATGAATGCGTAGGCTCAAATTGTTCATGAAACGGAGCTATAATGAAGGAGTTATTAATTGTAAGATCCCATATTGCCCAGGCGAGTGATCCTTATATGTATATTCCCATCCTTACCTAGCACGAGGCATTTTGGAAGCTCACTGGTTTCGGGTTCTATCGGAACTCCGAAGTTAAGCTAGTAGCGCGCGAGAGCAATCCCATGATGGGTGACCCACTGGGAAGTTCTAGTGTGAGTTCCCAGAAACAAAACTGTGAGGGTGTGCTGGGGGCCTAAAGCGGACAATATCATGCTACGGGGAGTCGGGCCTGGGAAGTGGTCCTGCCTGGTCCGGGATGTGACATAACGTTTAAAGTTAAGGACATTTTGGTAATTTTCCTTCACTTTAGAAGGCTTCAGATTTTCTGGAGCAATGTGATGTGCCACGTGTGTGGCTAAGATGAAAAGAAAAGAAGAGAAATGAGAGAGATGGACAACTCAATTGAAAAGGAGAGGAGAGAAAATGAGGGATTGGGGAGCTACCCAATCATAAACAAGAGAAGGGAGGGGAAAAGAAAGAAAAGAAAAAGAGGGAATCAGATCCCTTTAAAGACCCGCGACCTTAACCAAGTTCCAGCGACATTCCTGACGTTTTTTTGTACATTTTTTCAGCGATTCACGGCCTACCACCCCTACCAAACACCTACCCAACCTCCCCTCTACCATTTCCACCTAAAATCAGAAGAAATTTAGTTTTAGTTTAGTGAAAAACCCACTGTGGGTGCCATAGGAAACCTTGCCTGAGATCCTCCAATTGTGAAACGATTTTCTTCAATCACCACCATCATAACACTTCTCTTGAGGCCTGGAACAAAGCCCAAACATTTATAGGGGCGGCAGAGCACTCGAAAAGATGGATCGAAGCCACCCATTTCTAGGGTTTCCCGGCTAAATTAGACTTGGCCACAGGTATAAAACTTTCTCTACTCATTAAGATCTACATTTCTATGAAATTTGGTAATTTTTAGAAATAGTTGAATTTTCCGGCATGTTGGGCCGGCTGGTTGCTGCATATGGCAGCGCGTGGGCTGAGGCCCCACCTGACCATCCTAGGCTAATTTTGATGCCCTGATTCCATATTTGACATTTGTTTAGTGAAATGCTAATGATTTACTATAGTTTCGTAGTTGATTGCATTTTCGGCCGCCATTTGGTTATTATATGAATTGACGATCCAACCGTTAGATCGTCACCATAGCTTACAAATTATAGTACATAATATTTGAGGACCATAGGAACTGATAGATTGAGAATCTAACGTATGGATCTTCCCAAATTGAATTTCTAAGTTTGTTAAATCAAATGTTGATCAACACTTAATTTTAGAGATTGGTGGAGATCCAACTGATGAATCGTAATAAAATCTTAGTATGTTGTTCTAGAAGAATAGTGAGACTCTTGGGAAGTTACGGATCATAAATCTGATAGGCGGATCTTCCGGTTTAGAATTCTAGGGTTGTGGACCCTACTCTCGACCTTGATCGACAGTTGACTTTTTAGTCAACTTGTCTGAGTTATTCTAGCGTGTCGTTTATCTTAGAGTGTTGTTGAGAGCTCATGGAGTTTAGTGGGCTCACCGGGTTGATGTGTGTCTCGATTTACGTACTAGTGACTTTAATATATATGGTTTTAATTGAATTGTTATTTTTATACTTAGCCATCGTTCTATGGTCCTTAATTGTGATTTGATTGTGGATTGGAAATATTTATGAAATGTGATTTGACGTGCATGTTTGAAATGTGGTTGCCTTGTATGATTGGCATGATGTGATGAAATGTGAGGGCTAGTAGTCGACCGTTAACCCATTATCATAGGGTTTCTTGCTTCGACACTTGTTTCACATATTGTTTCCTTATTTCACTTCTTGTTATGTTCAACCCTTCTAAATTGAGTACTTGTTTCTTGTATTGTTTCTTCGAGCCATTGATATATTCCTTGGCCTTTCGCTCGATTTCATTGAGTGATCTGGGATTGGGTTTCCGTTGGGGTTCGGTTAAGTGATGGTACGATTCCCTGCTCCGTCTGGATTCTGTTGAGTGATGGTCCAAAATTTCTTCTACCCCGTGATTCCATTGAGTGATGGTTCGGAATCGTATCCACTCGGATTCCGTTGAGTGATGGTCCGGAATCGTATCCACTCAGGTTCCGTTGAGTGATGGTCCAGAATCGTATCCATTTGAATTTCGTTAAGAGGTCTGGAATCCCTTCTACTCTGTGATTCTGTTGAGTGATGGTCTGGAATCCATTATACTCCACGATTCCGTTGAGTGATGGTCCAGAATCATATCCACTCGAATTTCGTTAAGTGATAGTCCGGAATCGTATCCACTCAGATTCCGTTGAGAGGCCCGGAATCCCTTCTACTCCACGATTCTATTGAGTGGTTCGGAATCCCACTTGGTGTTTTGGTTCCCTTGATTGGTCCGGAACTTGATGTTGATGGATATCGTTGAGTGGTCTGAAATCGTATCATTTGACTTGTTGGCTCATTGGATTTGATTTCAGCTTCAGAGATGTAGGCTTTGGCCAAACTGTGTCGCTCTAGCCCTCCATTTCAATGTATTGTATGTGTTATTGATTGCTGTGATTATCGAATGGTGTTTGAAAGCATAGATGTGTGTGAATGGCACGATAACTAGAGAATATTATTGTACTTCATTGAGTGTTCCTTGAGGTGCTACATGCTTGAATTGTGGTATTATGTTGAGACATAATGGTCTATGCAATAAATGTTCGAGAGTAGTGAATGATGAACTACGAATGGCTTGATCTCTGTTTAGGGTACGCAGGCAATCAAACGAGGAAGTTAGATGCAGTCATAAAGTGTACGAAAAATTACTACGCGGTTTGATTCTCGAGTTGTGCTTTGCCAATATCCCAGAGGTGGGGTATGTTAGAGATACGGGTATTTGGTGACATCACGTGTCGATCCTAGACATATGTCAGGATCGGGGCGTGACAGTAGTACCTGTGTTCAATTTCAAAAATAATGTAGTACTCGTATTTAGTTTCAGAAATAATTAGTGATCAGTTTTCAAAACTAGTGTTCAGTTTCAGAAATAGTTCAATACCTTCAGTTTCAGAATAGTGTAGTACCATTTAGTTTCAAAAATAGTGTAGTACCGTTCAGTTTCAAAAATAATGTGTGTGGCTAGAGCGCGGGGTCTTGCGTGTTAATTTGTTTATTACTTTTATTTATTTATTTTTATTATATTAAAGTTTTGTCATTTTCTTTAAAATTTAAGTCATTTTCATTAAAGTTTAAGCCTTGAGGAATTTTGTACTAGGAATGATAGTTGTTTTGGGGTGATAAAGGAGGCTTGGGATACACCTGTCTCCGACGTTCCTATGTTCTAGGTTGCACAAAAAAATTAAAGCTACACGGATAGCTTTGATAAAATGGTAGTATATGGAGTTTAAGTCCCACAAGGTGGAGATCTGTTAGACTCGAGCCAAACTGGGTGCAATCCTTGGCCTCCCTCTAACTAGTTCATCTTTGGCAAATCGTGATTTGCTCGAGCGGAAGCTAGAAACCCTGGCAGGGGAGGAAGAATGTTACTGGCGTCAACGCTCTCAAGTGTTGTGGATGCAGGAAGAAGACTGGAACACCCATTTTTTCCACTAGAGGGCAAACAGTCGACAATCAAAGAACTACATCCTGAGAATTAAGGACTCCCAAGGGCACTGGCAAGATACGGATGCGGGTGTTGAAGGGGTGATTTTGGACTATTTTCATGACCTTTTCAAAGCATCATACTCTGGTGATGATTATGAGGTTATTGATTGTATGTAGCCCAAAATCACAGCTTAGATGGAACCCATTCTGCTCCATGATGTCACTATGGAGGAAGTCAAAGGGGCCCTGTTCCAGATAAAACCCTCCACTGCTTCTAAACCTGATGAAATACCTTAAGTTTTCTTCCAAAAATATTGGGAAATAGAAGGTCATGATATTGCGGCTGCCATCATCTCATCCTTTTCAACTAGGAAGATTCTAAAGTAGATCAACTTTACTCAGGTTTGCCTTATCTCGAAAGTGAAAATACCGACTGAGATGGCCCAACTATGACCAATAAGCTTGTGTAATGTTATATTTAAGATTATGTCCAAGGTTGTGGCAAACCGCCTTAAACTTATTCTACTTAGCATCATCTCGCCTCAGCAATCAATTTTTATGCCGGGACTCAACATATCGGATAACTCAATCATTGCATCGGAAGTGGCAAACTTACTTTCGAAACATATGCGGGGGAAAAATGGATTGCTCTCACTCAAACTGGACATGAGTAAGGCATATGACTGTATTGAATTGTCGTATTTGAAGTGGGTACTGACTAAATTAGGCTTCCCTATTATCTGGACCAATTTGGTGATGACTTTGGTTTCCACTGTATCATTCTCTTTTTTGGTCAATGGGCGTTCTAAGGGTTATATTTTGTCATCTTGGGGCCTAAGGCAGGGCGACCCGTTGTCACCATACCTATTCCTTCTATTTGCTGAAGGATTCTTAGCCACTATTGTGGCCAAGGAACGGACATGTCTTATTAGAGGAATATCAATTGGCAATGGGTACTCGGAGGTGAACCACCTCATTTTTGCCGACAATAGCTTCATCTTCACACGTGCACCTATGACTGATTGCAACTAGATTTCTAATATCATATCTACCTATGAGCGGGTCTTAGGACAAAAAGTCAACCTCCACAATAGTGAGGTGTGTTTCAGTCGGAATGTCTATAGCACCTACAAGGCCCACCTGGCTTCCACCCTTGGTGTGAAAGCTGTGATCTTTCATGAAAAGTAACTAGGGCAGCCGATATTGGTTGGTCGAAACCGAGGACTTTGTTTCGATTATATTAAGGAACGCCTATGAAAATGCCTCCAAGGCTGGAATGGCCGCCTGTTGAGTGCAGCAGGCAAGGATTTGCTGGTAAAATTGGTGGCCCATTATATTCCCCTATATCTCATGAGTAGCTTTTTATTGCCCAAATGCTTTTGTGACGAACTGAACAACTTAATTACAACTTTTTAGTGGAATAGGCTGGGCGGAGGGAACAAAATAACTAGCTTTTCTGGGACAAACTTTGCCAACCCAAGTCCGAAGGTGATTTGGTATTTCAAAATTTCCATGCTTTTAACTTGGCATTTCTCTCTAAGCAAGTTTAGCGCCTAATTTTTGGGCCAGATTTTTTGGTGGGTAAAATCCTCAAGACAAAATACTACCCCATGTGTACGTATTTAGAGGCTAAGCTTAAGCAAAATTGTTCATTTGTTTGGCGTAGTATCTGTGCCGCGAGGGGTGTTATCAATCGCGGGGCAAAATGGCTTGTTGGCTTCAGATTAAAGATGCGAATCTAAGACGATCCATGGATCCCCCTGCCTTATTCATTCAGGCCATTCTCCTCAAAGCCGATGGGGAGCACTTTGTCTTTAGTGTCGGACCTGATTGTCCTAGCTTTGCCGAATTAGGATCACGACCTGCTTGTTGCCACTTGCTCGACCATTAAGGTAAATGTAATCAAGTCCATCCCCCTGAGCATTTGCAACGGTGAAGAATGTCTCTCATGGCATTTTGACTATAAGGGAAGATTTGCTATTAAATCGGCTTGCCATATAGCTCGGGAATGGCTCATATCCTTTGTGCAATGTCAACATGGATCTTCGTCGAGGTCTGCCTCTTTTCCTCTTTGGACTGCTTCGTAGAAGGCCAATGTTCCCTCAATGGTTCGAATGATGTTCTGGAGATTGTGCAGGGATATCGTTCATATCAAATCCAACCTATCTTCAAAATGAATCCTGAACAATATGTTGTGTACTTTCTGCAATGCCTTTGGCGAGACCACATCCCACATTATCCAAGATTGCCATTTTGTCCATTGTGCATGGCTTTCCTCATTTCTTGGTCTCCTCCGTCATGGACGTCACTCCATTTCCTTTCATGATTGGGCTTCGGATTTGGCTGCCTCTCTCCCACATGACAAGTTTGAATTATTCATGGTCATTTGCTGGGCAATTTGGAATTGTAGAAATGCAAAGATATGGGAAGGCAGGTGTGACTTACCAGAAGTGGCGGCCTCTCGTGCAACAACATGGTGGCAGAACTTTGTTCGAGTGAATGCGAATCATCCATCCCTCAGTGCTGCAAGTTCAGCCCCTCCTGATGAATCAACCCTTATCTCGGTCAGGACGCCTGAAACTCAACTTTGATGGGGCTTGGAATCGGGACAACTTGATTGGAGGTGTTAGGATCATTGTTCATGATAACAATGGTAACTTTGTGGCTGCTCTCAGTAAGAACTACCCTAACGTTTTATTCCCTCTACAAGCAGAGGCTATTGCAGCTAAAGAGTGCGAGGTATGGGCGACGAACAGGGGTTTACGTAATTTATTAATTGAAGGTGATTCTCTTTAGATTATTGGAGCGCTACATAATCCCTTGACTAATTTGTCACCTCTATGGTAGATTATCGAGGACACTAAGGCTTTGCTCCCTTCAATCACTGAAGATCTTTGTACCCACATCCATCGTTAGGTCAATAATGTGTCACATCGACTAGCTTGTTACAGTTTGCCTTTAGGTAGTGTGTCAGAATGGCTATCATATCCCCCTCCCTTTATACTGGATCTTCTTGTAGAGGAAAGTTTATAAGGGGGTGTATGTGTTGTTTTGTCCCTATTTGATGTCTTGATGTACTCCTTATTTCTGGGTTTGAGGTTCTTCTTTGGAACCTCTGCTAGCTATCTAATACACTATCGATTTCCATCAAAAAAAAAAAAAAGCCTTTTCATTAGATGGTTTTTGGCTAAAATGAACTTAGCCCAATCCCTTTTTATTAAAGCTCTTTATTATTTAATTTTTTTAATGCATTTTTGAACATTGGTCCTTGTAAAAGATTATAATTTAAAGGGAAAAAAAAAAAAACCTAGTACTAGATTACATATTCAATTTAATACCTTAAAGTGTTGTTTTATTAAAATTTATATTCTATTTTTGTTATTTAATGTGTATTTTTATTTAATGTCTCCACATTTAATTTTATTAATATGCACATATTAGTTATTTCAATTATAAATTAGTATAAATGAGAAAATATTAAAAGAAACTAGAGACACATAAATATGTAAATACATAAGTGTACCGAAATGTTTGTATCGACATATATTATTATGAACCTAAATGTATGTACTGAAATGTATTATATTGAATTAATGTACTTAAATGTCAATACCGAAATGTATGTATCAAAATTATTATATTGAATTAATGTACCAAAAAGTATTATATTGAATTAATGTACCTATATATTTGTATCAATTGATATACCGACATGCAGACATCAAATGAATTAATGTACCTAAATGAAGATTATACAAATTGTATATTCCTATATTATATATAAAAAAAATTAGTTTACCTAAATGCAGACATCAAAATATATTATGACGAATGAAATGAAAATGAAAATGAAATGTAATTAATACATTAAAAATAGGAAAAAAAAAGAAAGAAATAAAACATCAAAATATAATTAATAAATGAGATGATTAAATGTATCAGGGACTAAAATTAAATTTTAATCTTACACAATGTTATAGTCTAAACTCATCTTTTTTAAGGATTAAAATGAAATTTTCTAGTTTTTATTGCTCTTTATTATTTAAGACCAACTTTAATCCTTGGAGTAAGTCCTAAATTTTCCCTTCTATTCCCTTCCCATTTCTCTCAAACCCTTGTTCTAAAATTGGGTTAAGTGTTAAAAAAAAAAAAAAAATAGCTCTAACCCCCCAAGATTTAGCCCAAAATTAGTGGTAGAGCTCACATGTGAGAGTGGAATAAGGAAAGTGGACTAGACTAGCCCAGCTTAGATGCACACACGGCCAGCATGCGCTAGGCTACTCAACTTTCTTGGCCCACCTGCGCGGGCTTGTCTTTTGGTTGTTTGATGGAAGTGATAAGCCTAACGGCTCTTTATGTGATCATGCGGCTATATTCAAATAGGTTGTTGGTTGATCCAACAGTCCGCATTCAAACCTTTTTTTTTTAGTTTTATATTTATATATTTATTAAATTCAACGATTGAGTAGAATATAATTAAAACTAACAATAAAAAAAAAAGATCTAATAGCCCAAATTTAAATCTAACGGTTAAAATAATTAAAAAAAATTATTTAACTCAAAATTCACCCAAATATAAATCTCACATTCAAAGTCTTCCATAGTGTTTCATGTGACACAC
Organism: Pyrus communis; assembly: GCF_041283825.1. NCBI lineage: Eukaryota > Viridiplantae > Streptophyta > Magnoliopsida > Rosales > Rosaceae > Pyrus > Pyrus communis. Next base: position 28,492,096 of record NC_142573.1, read on the forward strand.
CCCGATTAGAGTCAAGACGTGCTGGCCGCCACCCAAAGGTGACGTAACCAAAAGTGTGAGTGATGTAAAAATGTGGATAAATTAAAACCAAACTAGAAATTAATTAAACTAGCAAAGTGTGTGCGCAGTAGTGGGTACAACCCATGAATTACAAATGTTCAGAGCATAGATATCAACAGTAGTGCAGTTGAAACTAAATAAGTGTTTAGTACACAACCGTAAACAGCCTACTTTTAATTGAAGTATGTCAGAATCACTAGCTATTCCTCGTACGCCACCAAGAAATTCAGATATCTAAGACCTGGAGGAGTGAAAAACAGAAGGGTGAGTGGGCACAAAAATAAAGGTTTATAAAATCCATCTGTTTTCTAAACATACTAACCCATCGATGTAAAACAAGTATAGTTTCCCGAAAATCATACTACGTATAAGTATGAAATCAAATGCATGCCAACAATAAATCTAGAAAATATGCCACCGCAGAATATCTCAACGACAATAAGAATGTAATCATGTGCTAAATAATCTATACTAGCACGTAAGTCGAAGCCACCTTGATGAAGGATTATCAATGTGACATGTACGACTGCACCTATGGCTTATCAATCTATGCTAACACACAAGTCGCAATCACCTAATGTGACCTGTACAACAGGCTAGGTGTAATAATATACGCCCTAGTGCTATGCTCATGTGAAGGCTAGCGCTATGCGTGGGTCACCTACGAGTCGAAGTCGCCTAATGCAACCTGTACAACAGGTTAGCACCTAACTTGGATCTAAGGCAGGTGAACGTGCGGTGTGGGAGGTGAACAATCATATGAAGGCTGGCCTTGGCTTGGGGCGGGAGCACTAACACTGGGGTGCAGCAATGATGAGCTAACTATATGAATATAAGCATGCCATACAATTCAATTGTTCCAAACAACACAATAAACTCACTTGAACTTAGTTGTGTGTCCCATAAAATTACTATAGCATTTCACAACAATCTAATATTTACGAGCAAGTAAAATGCATATGAAATGCCATGACAATATAAAACTCAACCACAAATAGTATTTTTAATTAAGTAAATTATGCCATAATATGCATAAACCACTTTGAAAGAATTTGTGGAAACTATAAAGTTTATATATATATGAAAACAAAATGGCCACTCACTAGTATGTCGAAAGATCGTAGCCCCCTAGCCTCACTTGTCCACATACGTCCTCAGGGTAAGTCTCTCCTTTATGCGAAACAACTAATACTAATTAGTTAATAAGGACATACACCAAAAACTAGGAATAACTCCTCATAGTTTGCTCAAACAGAAGGTTTGAATACATGAAAATGTTATACTCGAAGTCACAAATCCACGTGTATCAACCACTCGCCGCCCGAAGGCCGGACGCACCCTTATGCATCGTCCAACCCACGGCCACACGTGTGGCCACGCACAAGCACGCGCAAGGTAGAAGCTGGTAGAATATTCCGTTAAATAGTAACTGCATTACCTGACGCTGTTAAAATATTTTGTCAATATTTGACGGAATATTCTTCTTCTTCTACGGTGAGCTTCTCTGTTCGCCGCTGTCAGCTGCTGCAGTTTGGTTCGTCAGAAACTGGGGATTTTTCACCGGTTTTTGGAAAAACTTTCAAACCTTAATAACTTCTTCATTTCTCAACCAGTTTTAGCAAACTTTATATGGAAATGAAGCTCATGACGAGGAGATATATCTATACCTTTTGGAAGTCCAAAAACAGACGGAAAATGGCCTTAAAAAACCTCTCAAGTCTCGGCCTAAAACTCACCATCTCGAACTTGCTTGTTTCGACGTCAACGCTTCTCCACGTCACTTGCCAACAGGGGCATAAATGTAAATTCACATACTTAAGGAGAAATTACATAAAGAATTAGGGACGGGTTGTCACATCATGAGTTTCATGTGTCAATTTAGTGATTTTTCAATATTTATTGAAATTTAAATATTTTTAGGTTAAAAAGTTCATAAAATTAATTTATGATAGTCTACATAATTTTTTTTAAAAGTTAATTAAAAAAAATAGCCTAAATACATTCTTTAATAATTTTGGACTAAAATTTTAAGCCAAAAATGTTGGAACTGAAAAGCTGTTTCCAAGTTAAAACCTAAATTTTTTGGGCTAAAAATTTTAAGTCTTACTCCAAGGGTTGGAGATGGTCTAATAATATTACAGAGACAAGGGACATGGGGGTTGTTCTATCAGGGAGTTAGCCATTTAGATTCGCTCTGAGTGAGAAGACAATAGTTTACTTTGTAGTTGATGACTAAAGCTTAGGGCCTTGGTTCTTTTTTACCTTCTTGTGCGAGTTTAGAAAATATGACACTATACTGATGATCAAGCCTTATGTGTAGCTCGACTTACTTAATCCTCTATCTTCATTTTTTTTATATTAAAAAATCCCAATTTTCATATATTGGAACAAAACCAAAATTAATTAAACCAACAGAGCAAACATCTCAGTCTATGATTTCATTCGAAACAAAATAGCTGAAGCAAATATAATAATTGAAATCACAAATATATCAAAAAAGGAACAAAAGCACGAATCTTTGAAAAAAAAAAATATTTCAACATAAAGTAAATTTAATTCTTTCAAAACTCCAACGATCGTATTCACGCGATATTAACAAAAATTGAATAAACTCACAAAATCGAATTCACAAGACAAGATCTTGCACTCCATGATTTTTGCAATATAATAAAGTGGATCATAAACAATAATTGGTCAACTAATCTGTCAATTACATGACGAGTCCATTATCATCCATCAAAAACATCTGTAGAAGCGTACTAAACATCCACGTTTGCCCAAAAAATATTAATTTGCACATGCCCTTAAAATATTAGAATCCCCATATGCACATGTCCTTAAAATATTTAGAGAGAATTGTCAATTTAGTTTCTGAATTATTATCTGATTGAAAATTAGGTCTCTAAACTATTTTTTTAGAAAAATCAATCATTGAATTATAAAAATCTGCCAATTACATCCCTAATATTAGAGTACTATATTCAAATTTTCAATCAATTTAAGTCATATTGCTTGTATATGATACACATTGGAAGGTAGATTGATAATTTTCTATAAAGAAATAGTGTATGGAATTAACTTTGGAAGATTAATTAAAATGTTTTCCAATCCTTATCAGTTTACGTACTATAACAGAATCCTTCACAAACAAGGATTTTGCACACAGCTTCTCATAAGGCTTTCCTATTCCAATCAGACTTAATCATTCACTGTTAAAATATCCAATCCCATATTCATATTCTTACATGGATAACTTGGTGATGTTTGACATTCTTATTGAAAGATGTCGGTTGACACTTGACACAAGTTAAAAATTTGTTTGCCACTTCCACACTTCACGCATAAGATCTTGCGTCAGGAATGAGGAGTTAAAAATAGTGGCCATTTATATGAATGACAGTAATGCTAGGTAAATTAAATTTATAAATTAAATAATGTGTCATCAATAAAAAATAAACGCGTTAATTTAGTTAAAAATTTCTATATTATTTAGTTTTTTAAATTTTATATACAAATTTAATCTTCATAACATGCCTAATGAAGAATTGTTCGCAGTTTATCTCAGCATGGTTTGCGTGATTTAAAATTTTTCACATATATGATGTCAGTTTGGCTTTTGCCTTGTGAATGTATATGAAATTAATTTTTGTTGGAATTGCATATGTCAAATATGGTAATACCAATTATGAACAAATTAAATATTTGGGTGAAGTGCTGATGTGCTCACTGAAATATTACTTCAGTAAAAATTATGTTTCTAAATTATTTTTCTGGTAAAATAAGTCCTTAAATTCATTAAAAATTGCTAATTTCATCTCTGCTATTATATTCAAAGCTGTTTTATCTAATTTTTCGTCAACTTAAGTCACTTGACTCACTTTAGAATGCAATACCGACATTTCTTGCCTATAAACCCTTAACCCTTCGTATAGGTTGCGAAAAGGATTTTAACAGGGAATCCTTGTCAAGTTATGAAAAGGATGTATATGTGCTTGTATATATATGTTGTAACCTTTGCTCTCACAGATGTGCGCTCAATTAAGAACTAAGCCCTATTCTTAGTTAGACCTTTAAGCAATCTGATAGAGAGGAGAAGGATTGCATTGCACTGAGCTTGAACAGCAGCAGCCATGGCGTTTTCCAATGGAGGTTCATCAGGTTAGTAAGATTGCAGTGTTCTACATGCAAAAGATATTGTGCTTTCTTGATTGTAATTACTGCGACTTAATCTTGATCTTGGCAATATAAATCTTACAATCCATATATATAATTTTAGAAAAAGGTGAAGTGTAATCCATATTGAACTGTCGTGCCAGAACTATACAAAACGATGCCTTGGCTTGTCCATGTCCACACAAAAGCAATCGCTAATTTAACACCACGTTGGACATTCACAATAACTTGACAAATATGTGACACTAGCCACCTTCATGCACTTGCAAAAGACGTTCTTTTAAATTACGACATGCTACGCGCGACTTACACGTTTTAAATGTATTTATATGAGTGAATTGACAAAAGGAAAGTCAAATCTTTAGTAAATGAATAATCTTAGATCATGCTAGAAAAAACCCCTTACAAACCAATCAAAACAACTGAATTCACATAATAAAATCGGTCTTTCAATTTCCATCTACATTCTATTGAATTTATATTAAGAAAAGAGAAAATAATATTTAATAAACAATTGATTGAATTACATTATTGCTAACTCATTGTGAGGCTAAGCCCACCCCTTTCCCTTGGTGTAGATAATATTGTTTGTTAAAAAAAATAATAATAATCATTTAACAACTAATTTAATCACATTATAACATTTTTTTAACCAACATTACACGTCTCTTAAGATGTTTTGAACGTGTTTAAAAATAGAGAAAATAATATTTAATGAACAACTGATTGAATCACATTATTGCTAGTCTATTGTGAGATACTAATTTAAAAAACTGTACAAAAATAATTAATTATTAAAAAAACACCATTAAAATGACAAAAATACCCCTACATTATTTGGTGCATTATTTTGGGTTGCTTTTGAATTTTTTTGTATTGGGGGCATTTTTGTCCAAATTTTTTTTTGTGAAACTTGTGACCCGCAAAAGGGTTGTTGGCTTTATATATAAAGATACAATTGAACCAAAATCGTATATACATATTGATAAATTCAATCCCATCAACTCGATAAGCATAACCATACACACAAGTCGGTGTGCACATAATATATATGACGGCTTATAACCATTAGTGAAGCTAGAAATTATCGAGGGAGTGACAAAATTTAAAAGAGTGCAAGGTTTGGTTGCTCACACCGAAGAGTGCAAGGTTTTGACAATTCATAGCAAAAAAGGTTATCTCCACCAAAGCAATTGCAATTGGTAAGTCAATGTGAGAAATTTATTTTAGCTACGAGTTGAAAATTTTGTTGCTCTTATTTTTTTTGTCAATTTGATATGAGTACACTATTCACTGTTGTTATTTATGTAAAGTTGAATTATAACAAGTTCATTGTTGGTGTATTCAGCGTACCAAGCAGAAACATCCATGAACGTCTTCCCCCGGTTTCGCATGTATCACATTTCTAAATTGTTTACAAGATTGACAAAAGTGGATTTGTCAAAGAAATTTTACTATAGCGAAAAGAAATTTGATTTTTTAATCAGTTTTGCTCACCACTTAGAACTTCAGTTGCATTGTTTTTTTTTTTTTTTTTTTTTTTTTTTTTTTTTTTTTTTTTTTTTTTTTTTTTTTGAAAAGATACGATGGTAGATTTTATTTTATCAACATAGTCACAATACATTGGTTTCCAACGATTTCCTAGAGACCGGAATGCGATTCCTCAACCAGTAGATCGATAATGATACTTGGAAGGGAATCCAACCATTCACTACAATGACCTAGAGCTAGACCATTTTTGTTGAGACGGTGAGCAGCAACATTTACTTGGCGACAAGTGTGGGAAATAGTGGCTTCAGTAATTGTGGCAATAAGCTTTTTACAATCCTCCACAATTTGTCCAATGATGGACAGATTGAGACATGAATCCATAAGTGCCTCCACAATCTGAAGAGAATCAGTTTCAACCAAAAGAAAAGAGAATCCCCTATCAACTGCACAAAGCAAACCCCCCTGTACCGCCATGGCCTCCAATTGGAGTGGAGAGAAAACATGTTCAAAGCTTCCGTAATGTCTTGCCACAAACACCCCGTCACTACTATGGATAACGGCCCCAAAACCCGCAACCTTTCTTTTAGCGTTCCAAGATCCGTCAAGGTTCATTTAGAGGTGTCCCAAAGGAGGTGCAACCCACCTGGGTATGGTGACATGGCCACAGCTGCCAGGATTGCATTATCAATAAGAGTTTTGTTGAGAGAAGTTGTATCTCAGTTTTGTTTATAGATGTAACCGTCTCAAATCCGATAAATGCTTAAATGAGCTCGAGTGAAAAGTTCTTTATGGGTTTAATGTTTAATTCCTGATACCATAGTAAGGTGGTATTCTGGCTATCACGATGAGAATCCTTTATAGATGCAAAGTTTGCAAAGTTTAGGAGGTAATGTTTCTCTGAATCAATGTTACCTCAGGGGTTTCTTAAAGCTCTGTCCTAGACCCACAAACTTATTCGCATTCAGCTCTGTTGCTTATTTTATTCTTTAAAGTTCATTTACTTTGGAAACATTTATCGAATTAGAAATTCTTCATGAAAATGATACACAAGACATAAAGATCCTTACACAAACACATGTTTATCATCATAGTCACAACGGTTATCAAATTAGTACAACGGTTTGGAGGGGAAAAGTCCTCACCCCTAGCGGAGAAAAGTTCCTAAAGACTACACAACATACTTGACCAAAGTCATCAACTCTGATGGAGGTTCTGTTACTAGACTAAGGATATGATACACCCACCTTACTGCATTTCGAGCACGATACTACATTGAAGGCGAGTATTTTGATCAAGATTCGCCACCATCGCCGTCCACAAGTAGAGGAAATGGAAGGAAACAGAGACAGAAAATCCACAAAAGCATCCCATCACCTCAAATGAATGGACTCCGATGCAAATTTTGTACTAGTTGTCTAGCAATGAGAAGGGTTAATGATGGGGCACTCCGTTGCAACTTCAACTTTCAAGCCACATGAGTGCCAAATGGTAGAATGTTTAAGTGAAGAGCTGTTACCATCACCGTTAGTGAGCATCAGATGAGGAAGAAAACGGTGATAAAGGACCCTTCAACAAATTTTACACCCCGCGTAAATCTTATCCTTCCATGAAAACTGCATGGAGAGTGCTTCAAGGGGATGAATGTTATAGAACAAGTTGCAAGAAGCAAGGGGACATCTTGAGAACATGATGGAAATTACTATACATAACATAACTTTTCAGGATTGGAATTTTCTTCAGTGACAAACCAAGAGGAAAACTAGGATTTGAAAGGCAGGTTAAGGTGAAAACAGGCTTCATGGCATAAATGAGAGAAGAATGAAGGAAACTGCGACCTAAGGGGCTTATTTAAAGATGAATCATGAAAAGGTCTCACCGTTGAAAATGAAAAATCGCCAGCTTAGAGATCGATGCGGGTGAGAATCAAGGCTAATCAATGAGACTCGTGGTTGTTTCTTTAAGAAGTATGCAGCAAAACAGAGGCATTCATCATCATGACGATTGAATTCAGATGGACACATGATGGAAACCGAGAATGACTCAACTACCTCTCTTTATTGAAGCGGACTAGCTCGCAAGAAGTTGAAAACTAAATGGTACTTATTCCAGCTTACTCCGAAAGACATGGTCTTTGGATAATAATCCATCATTAAGGGGAACGGGTTGCCTCTTAAACGGATAGTTAGGACAATTATGGGACCATGATTTTTCCAGGCTGAAGTAAGGCTAATCCAAATACAGTTACCTTAGAAGTTCGACCATAGACTCGCCAACTCTAGGCGGAGTTGTATTAGACAGAGTAACGGTGCCACCATGCTTTTTTCTCAAGTTACGTGATCTGATTTGAAATTGGACTCAATTAGATCCTATAAGGCTTGGAGTTCCTACAATCTAGGAATTGGTGTGTGTCGCAAGTAATCACAACTTCTAAGTGGACGCAATATCTACTTTTAGATATCCTTTAGAATTCTCTCAAATTAAAACAAGGTTTATATCTTAAAAAGGTTTCTCTCCCCGTGGTATAAATATACCCATTTAGGGTTTATCTATGTAACGCAATCTAAACATTTCAATTCTCTTGCCCATTACTTGAGTCTAAAATAATTCGTTAATTTGACTATCGGATATCCTTTGGTTGGCACGCATCTCCCAGTCTCAGACTTGTTCACTGTGGTTTATTGTTTTGCAAGTTACTTGAGTTTGTACTCAATCACCACTCATGATGGTGCGCAAATTTGGTTCCAATAGTGATCGCCCATCGTAGATATACCAAGCATGATCACTCTTAGAATTGGTCATTGCAGATATTCCAAGTAAAACCATAAGCATAATCTAATCATGTAGGCAGTGATCACCTATGGCGGATATACCAAACATGATCACCCATCAAATACGTAGGGTCCCTGTCGCGAATATACCAAGTAGGACCATCCTTGTACAACTACTATCAGATCAACACATAACTTTTCCTACCTCAACACCTATGATTTACAACGTAAGCACATACACTATCAATTCTTTATGACAACTAAATATCTTGTCAAACAGGCATACAAGTTCTCCTGAATGCTTCCATTAGGGTTTCGGGCTTACATTTTCATACTAGTAATCATACATATCATTTCTCATCTAAAAGTTTAATAAGCACATATATCACGATATGGTGCCACTTGCACGTAAACTAAGGGGGACATTCCTAAGATGGCTTGATGACTAGAGTAAGCTTACTAAGCCCTATTAGGTCTCTAGTAATACTAATTTAGTAGTTAGGAACAAATCGGAACGGTTTGACCAAAAGTAACCCTCGGTCGATTTGGTCAACGATACGATCAACAATCTTAATCATCCAATCTAGAAAATTTACCCACCGGATTTCTGACCTATAACTTCATAAGAGTCTTTATATGTTTCTAAACATCAAACTAAAATTTCGTGACGATCTAATTGTTGGATCTCCGCCAATCGCCAAATTTAAGTAGCAGTCAACGATTGGTTTTACAAACTTAGAAATTTAATTCAGAAGATCCGTACATCAGATTACCAATCCGTAAGTTTTTGAAGTCCTCAAATGATACGTACTATAACATATATCAAATTGGTAATGATCCAACGGTCAGATCGTCGTCTAGTACAAAGGTTAACAATTTAAAATTTCTTTCAATCCGGAATATTCTTACATTGAATTTTCGATCCATAAGTTCCTAAGATCCTCAAATAACAATCACAACAACATATTAAAGTTTCACATCGATCCAACGATCGGATCAACGTTAATTACGAAAATCGAACATTGCTACCATTTTCAGTAAATCGAATAAATAGAACCGTTGTAAAGTGTTTCAACAAAGGGACCTTAGAATCGGACCCAGGACATGGAGGACATCTCACTGTACAAGACTCCAATTTGCCAAAGTCCCCCTAAGGGCCACCATGCGCGACAGTTTTGGAGAATGGAAACCTAAGTTTCCGACTATCTTCGATTGTCCCCAAATTTCACACACTAGTAGTACAAGACACAAGGATGAGTTTTCATACCAGAGTCGAGGACTAATTTGGCCTAAAAACGCCACAATTCGTCAAAACCCTAAAATGGGTATACTTTGATTCGATGCCAAAACGAACTCTAATGCCCCCAATCTTGCTTGGGCCTTGATCCTGAGGTTTTGAGGAGTTGAATGATGGTGGTGATTGGTGGTGGTGCGTTTAGAAACAGGTTGCCACAAAATAACCCACGGAGACGCCGACTTCATTCTTCACAAAACGAGAGTCAAAACTCATTAGGTTTGGATGGAAATTAAAGAGGGAGTGGCAGGGTGATGGTTGCAGGTGATGTATGGTTCTCGTCGGAAAAATCGATGGAAAACTGTTGGAACAGTCATGGAAGTCTAGGTTAGAACAAGGTCGCGATAGAAACAGGTCGAAGGAGGGTGGATCCGATACTGGGTTCTCTCTCCTCGATTACTGAGCCCTCTTTTTCTCCTTCTTTGATTGGTCCCCCCTTCTCCAGAAAGTGTGGGGGTTTTCCTAAACCCCATGTTACTATTTATATCGAACTTCTAACATCCATAACTCTTCGTTAACTCTCTAATTTATGAATAGTTTTTGCCTATAAGAGTGACCTCGTAGCATATGAAACCAGTCTAGATTACAATATCCGGGCCTTTCACAAATTCACTTTTGGGGCCAATTCCTTCTTCCCTTGGAAACCTAACAAAGTTGACCTATTTTAGGGCTGGTTTGGTATTGCTGTGCTTTGAAAAAAAAAGATGCTTCTGCTGTGCTGTGAGAAGAAGCAGTTGTGAAATAAAGCAACAAAGTGTTTGGTAAACTTTTTTGTAAAAGTGCTTTTGAAAAAAAAAAAAAAGCAGTATTATAGTGTTTGGTAAACTTTTATGTAAAACAGATATGAAAAAAAGCCAGTTTTTCAAAGCTAGGTTTTGCAGCTTCTTGTTTTTGGCTTTTTTTCACCCAAAACTGTGAAAAAAAGCTGAAGTTGAATGTTTACCAAACACAAAAACAGCTCCCAGCTTTTTTTGATACCAGCTTTTTTCAGAATCACCTCAGTACCAAACCAGACCTTAATCTCCTCCAATAAGCTCTCAGGCACCATTCCTACAGTTATTCAAGGTTACAGTTCCTATACATTTTTAAACAACCCCTTCCCCTGTGGTACTCCTTTGGACAAAAACTCGGGGTCGGACACAAAAGCATTGCTTGAGAAAGAATGTCTAATGGGTGGTGGATCAATTAGTATGGTCTACAAAACGAATTTTGAAGTGGCGTCTCAATTGCAGTGAAGAAGCTCGTGACTCTGGGAAGAAGAGAAATTCAAGATGAATTTAAGCAAGTAATTGGACGGCTGGGCAACAACATAAGGTTAATTTTTCCATTTTAAAATTAATTTATGCTGATGTCAGCAAAAAGCATAAGGGAACTCTAACATAAGGGATTTTGTGAAATAATTTTAAAACTTCAAGGAGGTGTTTATGATATGTGGAAAACTTGAGGGGTTTTGAGAAAACACAAAAATCTTCAAGGGTGTATGTGTAGTTATATGATGCCATATAGTCGATATTATATTACAGAAAAGACAAACAACCAACAAATCCCTACCTAAGACTGGACCCCAACGAAAAATAAAAAATGCTTTCTTCCAGGAAGTTATCTGTGTATATATAAAATTTAATTTTCTTGGAAAGCGATGTTAGAGTTCATTAGATGCATAGTATAAGTACACTCGAAAATGGCCACCAAGATTTCGTTGACAAAGCAAAACTTTGGATGCACAGCTTTTGGCATCCATGGCCACATTGACTTTATCCCCCTCTCCCCATAAGGTAAAGGTGGAACTGCAAGAGAAGGAAAGGGACGGCTTTTGTCACGAATAATATTAATTATAATAATAATAATAATGATTACAATGCTTGCACAAAAAGCAATACCAAACAGCTAAAACACACAGTGCTCCTATTAATCTGAAATTAGTCAAAGCAAGCACACCACAAATCCCAGAAAGCTGTTGAGTGCTGGCGACTTCTTGAAGCTCAAGATACCCTTTTGGTAAGTATCTCATTTCATGCTCTGTGTTTCTGTGTTTTGGCATATCATATGTGTTCTCTTCTGTCTGCACTGCTTAACTACTTTCTTTTACTGCTACAAATGTTTTGGTTTTGTATTGGGTTTCTCGAGTTGCAGAGATTTGATTCTGGTCCCGTCACTTAATAAAGTTGCGGTCTTCTTACTTCTTTGGGGACCCAATCATACCTCAAGAAACATCTTTACAGATCAATTTCCTAGTTTTTCCAGTAAAACGAAAACGAACAAATACCCTTTTTTTCTTCTTCTGTGGGATCGTTTTGTTTACTTGTGATTGCATTTTTTCTTCTTTTTTAATCAAAAAAGAGAGAAATAAATTACTTACCAGAAGGGGTGTTTGCTTGCAAAAGTAGTGAATTTTGTAGTCTACGGAAACAAATGTTTAGATTCGCTGATGAAATCCTGCCCGAACAGTATATTTGTCTGCTTGCGATCGACATTCCAGTAAATTAACATAAAACTTTTCATCTTCGAATACAAGACAAGTATGTAGTGTTAAATTTTTTCAAGATTTAGTTTTTGTTTCGTTTACTTTGTCAAATGAATAGTTGACGAAAGAGATGTGCCGACTCAATTCCCCTGTTGTATTTTTTTTCAATCTGAGGCCTGCTTGCAGATTTGGAAGTAGTCATGGCCTGCTTACAGATCTTTAGCTGGTCCTTTCTGCACTGCCAGCACAAATTCGCTGGCTAGGCTTTTAAGTTTAATATAACAGGACTGTGCTTATGCAGGTGCAGATTGAGGTATAACAAATCAGGTGTCAAGCATCTCAAGACTTCTTGGGGTTGGTAACATGGCCGAGGAAAGTGGCGTGGATGGGGCTATGCCTCAAGAGCATGGGGATATCACTTCAAGAAGCCAAGTAGAAGAAGAGAAAACCACCGGCACGAATGGGGATCATCAAGGCTCAGACAAGAGCAGCGGAGATGAGAAACTTGAAAAAGTTCCATTTTCCAAGCTATTTTCATTTGCAGATAAGACTGATATTATATTGATGCTCGTCGGCACAATTGGTGCCATTGGGAATGGCTTGGGGATGCCCCTTATGACGATATTATTGGGGGAGATGATCAATTCTTTTGGAACTAATCAAAACAATACAGACATAGTTAGTGCTGTTTCCAAGGTAAAGTTATATGCTGCAGAAGCCAAAATTTAATCTTTATGTTTGTTGAGACATCGAGTTGAACATTCAATAACGGTTTGAACTGCTCTTATGAGGTCAAATATTGGAGTTCCAGAAAATCACATCGATTTTTTTAGCTCAGGTTTTTTGTTCAATTATTCTTACGGGATTCTTTTTTTCCTTTTATTTCTTGTCAGTAAATTTTAGGGGATTCATTTGATAATTATTCTTCCTCTGGTTATTCATTAAGTTGTTAGCCTGAACTTGTTGATAATCACTTAGTTATCTTGGTACATTGTAGGTCTCTCTAAAATATGTCTATTTGGCAATCGGGACAGGTGTGGCGGCAAGTCTTCGTAAGTACATCTCATACCCATAACCACAAAAGTTTTTCATGCATGCCGAGAGAAACTCATACACATATCAAGCATTTGAATTTTGAACTGATAAAGCTGTATTTCTTGTTCACAGAGGTCTCTTGCTGGATGGTAACAGGAGAAAGACAAGCTGCAAGGATAAGGGGTTTGTATTTGAAAACAATTTTGAGACAAGACGTTGCTTTCTTTGATTTGGAAACAAATACTGGAGAGGTCATTGGGAGAATGTCTGGCGACACTGTTCTCATACAAGATGCCATGGGCGAGAAGGTACTACGCTGGCTGCACAATTACAAACCCTAAATTCACCCCAGGGAGAATAAAAACCTTGAAATTTTTTTTCTTAAAATGTAACTAAAAGGTCATATTCGTGCACTTGTTTGTGCAGGTTGGAAAATTTTTACAACTATTTTCAACATTCATTGGAGGGTTTATAATAGCATTCATCAAAGGATGGCTTCTTACCCTTGTCATGTTATCCTCGATTCCTCTGCTTGTGGCATCTGGTGCAACTATGTCCATCATTATATCCAAGATGGCAACCCGTGGACAAAGTGCTTATGCAAAAGCAGCAATTGTAGTTGAACAGACGATAGGCTCCATCAGAACTGTAGATCAATCTGGCCTTACAACTATTGGAATAATTTTCGATTGTTTGGCCAAGAGTATGATGTTTCTCATCTGCTTTCTATGTAGGTTGCATCCTTCACTGGAGAAAAGCAAGCAATAACAAATTACAAAAAATGTCTTGCGGATGCTTACAAATCAGGTCTTTACGAAGGTACTGCTGCTGGAGCAGGTTTTGGCATGGTTATGCTAGTTGTGTTCTGCACTTATGCCTTGGCGGTATGGTTTGGTTCAAGAATGGTAAGGAATAATGGATATTCTGGGGGTGACGTGTTGAATGTGATTGTTGCTGTTTTGACTGGATCCATGTAAGCTCCATTTCTTTTTTCTTCTCTTTTTTTGTGGGTTATTATAGTACCTATGTTATCATTTTTTTTTTCTCTCTTTATGCTTGATTTTAAATACTTGTACATACATGCAGATACATATATACATGAGTTCCTCTTTTGATTTTTCTTTTTCTCCTCTTTTTGTTTAAATATATTAACTATTTTGGATGAATTAGGTCTCTGGGGCAAGCATCACCGTGCTTGAGTGCATTCGCTGCTGGTCAAGCTGCAGCATTTAAGATGTTTGAGACTATCAGTAGGAAACCAGAGATTGATGCTTCTGACGAAAAAGGAAAGACATTGGATGACATTCGTGGAGATATAGATCTAAGAGAGGTTTACTTCAGTTATCCAGCCAGACCAGATGAACCAATATTCGATGGGTTCTCTCTTCATATCTCCAGTGGCACCACTGCAGCTTTGGTAGGACAAAGTGGAAGTGGGAAGTCAACAATCATCAGTCTGATAGAGAGATTTTATGATCCACGAGCTGGTGAAGTGTTGATAGATGGCATAAACCTAAAGGAATTTCAGGTGAAATGGATTCGGAGTAAAATTGGTCTTGTCAGCCAGGAACCCGTACTGTTCGCATCCAGCATTATGGACAATATTGCGTATGGAAAGGATGGTGCTACCATTGAAGAGATAAAAGCAGCAGCTGAACTTGCAAACGCCTCCAAATTTATCGATAAATTGCCTCAGGTTCCAACTAATTCTATCTAATTATGTGTGTGATCATAAGAATATTATTAGTTCATTTGGCCTTTAATTATTCGTGTTCAGGGCACTAACACCATGGTCGGTGAGCATGGAACTCAGCTATCTGGTGGGCAGAAGCAGAGAATTGCTATAGCAAGAGCAATTTTGAAAGATCCACGAATTTTACTTTTGGATGAAGCTACAAGTGCACTTGATGCAGAATCTGAGAGGATAGTTCAAGAAGCATTGGATCGGATTATGGTCAACAGAACTACTGTTATTGTTGCTCATCGTTTGAGCACGGTGAGGAATGCAGATGTGATTGCTGTCATTCATAAAGGAAAGATGGTTGAAAAAGGTATTCTACCTGATAAAGTTAGCACGTTCTATTTATTAGTTCTTGCATATGTTTCCCTTGGTTGGATATGTTGTATCCAGTTTATGCTGTTTGTCAAGTGTATTTGGCGGTCATAACTATGCACTGCTTTCAAGAAATCTACACAATAAACCCTGATTTTGACTTGCTTTCTTCTGCTATAACACGTTGCTTTTCCCACCGAAATCTCTTGTAATCTCCAGAGCCCAGGCGTAGTGTTTGTACTTCTGGATAGAATTTCGTTTTACTCGTGGCTGCAATTTATTATTAGATCCCAAGTTCCCGCCAGTTTGTCATGTGTATAGGAAGACATATCAGTTAAACATATTTTTGTCCATTGATCAGGCTCGCACTCAGAATTACTCAAGAATCCTGAAGGAGCATACTCTCAACTTATACGCTTGCAAGAAGTAAACAAGGGTTCAGATCAAACAGGAGAAGTTCAAAACAAATCTGATATAACTGCTGAATCTTTTAGACAATCAAGTCTAAGAATGTCGTTACGAAGATCCATAAGTCGGAATTCCTCTGTAGGAAATAGCAGCCGCCATTCATTTTCAGCTGCCTTTGGTTTACCCACAGGACATGCTAGCATGCATGGCACTACATTGGCAGAACCAGAGGCCGCTGCCCTGGCATCAGGGCAACCTCCAAAGGTCTCTCTCCTCCGCCTCGCTGCCCTCAACAAGCCCGAGATTCCAGCACTTCTTCTTGGAACTTTAGCTGCAACCGCCAATGGTGTTATACTTCCAATTTTCGGTGTGCTTATTTCCAGGGTAATAAAGACTTTGTATGAACCACCTCGTCAACAAAAGAAAGATTCAGAGTTTTGGGCAATTATTTTTATGGTACTTGGTGTGTCATCATTTCTGGTGATCCCAGCACGAGGATACTTCTTTTCGGTTGCCGGTAGTAAGTTAATTGAACGTATCAGATTGATGTGTTTTGAGAGAGTGGTTCACATGGAAGTTGGGTGGTTTGATGAGCCTGAGAACTCAAGTGGTTCAGTTGGTGCGAGGCTCTCAGCAGATGCAGCAACAGTGCGGGCCCTTGTTGGAGATGCGCTAGCTCAGATTGTTAATAGCATTGCGACCGCAATTGCAGGTTTGGTCATTGCTTTCATTACATGCTGGCAGCTGGCATTTATTATCCTCGCAGTGATTCCTCTGATCGGAGTCAACGGATATGTTCAGGCAAAGTTCATGAAAGGATTCAGTGCCGACGCAAAGGTATGATCAGAAGATCCATGAACTAATAGCATATTTCGTATCCAAATTCTTTTGTTCTGAGGTCTTACGAAGTTGTATAATTATACGTCTGCAGATGATGTATGAAGAAGCAAGCCAAGTTGCTAATGACGCAGTTGGGAGCATACGAACAGTTGCTTCTTTCTGTGCTGAAGAGAAGGTAATGGAACTGTACAGAAGGAAATGTGAAGGCCCTACAGCTGCAGGGAAAAGACAAGGCTTGATCAGTGGAATAGGATTTGGAATGTCTTCCTTCTTTCTATTTTGTGTGTATGCAACCAGCTTCTATGCGGGAGCTAGACTCGTCAAGGCTGGCAAAGCAACATTTAGCGACGTTTTCCAAGTAACTATTCTCTCCATATTTATCTACCAGTTCTATTCAGAAAGTGTTGAAAACATACATGATATACATTCAGACCAAGTATACGGCTGATTTTAAGATTTGTATTTGATTGCAGGTTTTCTTTGCTTTGACCATGGCAGCCACGGGAATATCTCAGACGAGCAGCTTTGGTCCTGATTCTAGTAAAGCCAGGAGTGCTGCTGCTTCTATATTTGCAATTATAGACAGGAAGTCTAAGATAGACCCTAGTGACGAGTCTGGCGTGAAAATGGATAATGTAAAGGGAGAGATTGAGCTTCATCATATAAGCTTTAAATATCCATCCAGGCCAGATACACAGATTTTCCGAGACCTCAATTTAACCATTCACTGTGGCAAGGTAAAGATTGCGTCAATTGAGTTGGATTGCAATTCTTCGTTTATTTTGTTTTCATTTCATGACATGTTGATGAAGCTTAAGCCATATTACAGTGTTTTCTTTTATTTGTGAATATCGTTTGCAGACAGTTGCCCTGGTTGGAGAAAGTGGGAGTGGAAAATCGACAGTTGTTGCGTTGTTGCAACGATTTTATGATCCTGATTCAGGTCATATCACACTTGATGGAACTGAACTTGGAAAGTTCAACTTGAAATGGTTGAGGCAGCAGATGGGGCTTGTGGGGCAAGAACCTGTCTTATTTAACGACACAATCCGTGCCAACATTGCATATGGAAAGGATGGTGATGCAACTGAGGCAGAAATCATAGCTGCGTCGGAGTTGGCCAATGCACACAAATTCATTAGTAGCTTGAATCAGGTTAGAACATTTAATAAGTTATTATTTTTTTTGGGTAGTTTATAACAAGATTGTTTCAAAACTAATCCGAATGCGTTGTGCAGGGGTATGACACGGTAGTAGGAGAACGAGGAATACAATTATCTGGGGGGCAGAAGCAACGCGTAGCCATTGCACGTGCAATAATCAAGAGCCCCAAGATATTACTGTTGGACGAAGCTACAAGTGCACTTGATGCTGAATCTGAGAGAGTGGTTCAAGATGCATTAGACAGGGTGATGGTAAACCGGACAACAGTAGTGGTTGCTCATCGACTATCGACAATCAAGAATGCTGATGTGATCGCGGTGGTTAAAAACGGAGTGATCGTAGAAAAAGGAAAGCATGATAAGCTGATCAATATTACTGATGGATTTTATGCATCCTTGGTTGCTCTGCACATGAGCGCTTCAACTGAATGAGCTGCTTTCTTGTACACTTTTCTTCTTCTTTCTTCTACTTTTTTCTCACCAAACACTAAAGAGAAAAATGGCATTGCCACGCCACCTATCCGAATGGGCAAATAGTACAGAAATGCGTAATGGTTGTATTTATTTCTCGTTCTTTCCTTTCTGCCTTCTTGTTTTTATTTCATTTTTTTTTGTGGTTCCAATCCTTCATGTAGTAGTCAATGTTAGTCGATGAATAAGAAAGTACTTTTAGCTCGTAGAAGATGGCTTTCATTTTGTTGGTGAGCTTGTCTGAAAAGAAAGTAATACCACAATTTTTTTACATTATTTCAATTCTAAATGTGTTTTTTCATCTCAAATTCTCACAATATATTTTGAGAGGAATTTCAAGTTAGTTTGATGAATCCAACATATATACCGAGAAGCAAACATTGTTGTCAATGCTCAATTGAGCTAAATAGTAGCCTTACTTTTGTATTTAATTTTGTAATTTTATTAGAATTACGATGGATGTTCATATTATTGCATTATAATAGCTGCATAAAAAAATTGTTTTTTTTTTGTCCTAAAATAATAAATATGCAAGTGAAGTTTTGTAAATATCCTGCCCACTTACGTAATTGGGTATTTCTTTATGCAATGATGCAATGTATGTTACTATATTCGAAAGGATCCAAGTTTTACATTACCTAATCAGCTAATCTGCTTGTCTAGGTCAAACATTTTGGCAATCTTTGAAGATTCAACTCCTGAAACTTGCATGCAATCCGTGGTCAATATAAAAATGGGGCATCGTCACCCGTGACGACTTCAAACAATGATTATTACTAATTAATTAATTCGCTGATGTGTCCTGGTCGTCATGATTAGACAATTACCCACCCCAGTAAGTGTCGGTGAGACCGTGTGAGGATGATCTTGACAAATTTTTATTATTTCTTTTATATATAATATATGGATAAATTATACAAAATTATTATAATTAGGATTGTATCACAATTTCTTATTTTATGTTTTAAATATTACAATATTATATTGTAATTTATAAATTTATTACAATATCGGACGTCCATTAATTACCCTATCAAATCTTGACTTCGTTCGCATCGAGATAATTAATTTTATTTATAGCACTTGCACCTCATTATATAACAAGGGTTACATAAGTTTGTAAAGTCTTATGAGGTCTAATTCATTAATTAAACATCATTTAGGGTTAAGTAATGATTTTACCAACTTAAGTGATCAAGTTACTAGAATTAAATGATGATGTGGATAAATATTAAAATTGATTTTTACTAATTGTACTAAAATATAAACAATTTAAATTATTAAAATACATTACGAAATGAGCCTTAAAAAATGTTTATCAAGATATGCGTCAAAAAGGTGGGTCCCGAATCATAACTCACCCATATATATGTCATGGCAAGATTCTTGGTCACATAATCAACCCATTATTTAATTGCACCAATACATTTTAAAAACTAAGTTAGATTTACGCTTCAAAATAGTCTTCATGCACTTCTCAGAATCCTCTTACGTTGAAAATAGGAGATAGTACAAGATGACTTTTAACTTTGGAGTGGTACTATGAATAAAATATAC
The DNA here is from genome assembly GCF_041283825.1 of Pyrus communis. Taxonomy (NCBI): domain Eukaryota; kingdom Viridiplantae; phylum Streptophyta; class Magnoliopsida; order Rosales; family Rosaceae; genus Pyrus; species Pyrus communis. The sequence goes on from NC_142573.1 coordinate 28,511,873, forward strand.
TTTTAAAATCAGCACAAACTGCAACAATAGCATCCAGTCCTTGCCAAAGGCGTATGTATGTACATACTGAACAAAGGGGCACAGGAACACAAAGTTTAACTAAGCATATGTATGATCAATCCTTTTTTCAAAGATCAAAACAGACAGAAACCCTTCTACCAAATATGACCCGAAAGAAGAAACATATCTACACCTATCCTTGTAATGCAGTAGAGAAAAGTAGCATTCTTGTTTTAATATCGTAATACAAGTCGTTCTTCATCAAGCGAACGTCTGTCCAAATAAACTACATCTTGATTACAAGATTTCTACATAAACTTTGACAGAGACTCCCAAAACGGAAAGAATCATATTGCGAACATTCCCGAATAGAAGAAAGCTTCCATAGTTTAGTCCGACGCTTGTCACTTCCCTACAATCTCTCAGAGCCATTTGCTAGGGATCCTAAATTCAGGAGGAGCACCCACGCCACCATGTTTAAATGGGTAACCATAGACCAGCACAAATATTCAAGAATCTCTATGCTCTTCTTGCATTTTTAGCAGCAACAGTAATATTTAAGCAACATAATTAAACTTTTATATCATATCATTTTCTATGGATAAATAGCTAATTAATTCAACCTTATGGTGAGGTAAGACTATCAATTCTACCCTGAAAAAAAATTATTTACGCAACAGTAAAAAGTATAATCCATACTGTTATCCAAGCAATCCATACATTTTAAGCTTAAAAAACCATCACGCAATTTCACAATAATTTCACTTGAATGGAGGGACTCTATTTGAGGTTTAAGCAAACATCAAATTTTTTTCCCTCAGATTCCTTTAGGTGGCATCTTTTTTCTCTTTTCCGCCCAAAGGTAGCATAGGGTTAAATGTAATGGGAGCCATCTCCAAACTAAAATATTATTGGGTCCAAGGAAATCATCTCACAAGACCCCTCCCCTCCTTTATAAGTGCTGGCCCTGCAATTATTTCACTTATAAAGCATTGAACAAGATAGCTGATTATGCCGCATCACAGATGATATTATAAAACAATATTGTTCAAGTCATAACGTGACCAAGAGATGCATGGTCATTTACCTTTAGATTTGATATCAAGGGTTGAGTTTTTTTTTTTTGGTTCAAATATCAAGGGTTGAGTTTAGAGCATCTCCAATGGAGATGTCAAATTTTGAACATAAAACTTAAGTTTGACAGCCTACGTGACATTTTGATATTTTTTTTTAAAGTTTTACTTTCTACCCTATATGTCAAATTTAATTATTATTTTATTATATTACAAAATAAATTATTAAACCAATAAAAAATTAATTAAAGACATTTAATACTTGTTAAATCGGACCGTTCATCAAATGCACCAAAGAGACATGAATGCATTGGTCAACACCAGCATTCATTGTAATAATGATTAAATCCATAAAAAATTAATAAAAACAATTAATAATTAATTTTGAAGCTGTTGTCAAATTTGACTGCAACCTTACTGCCAATTCATATCATCGCCACATAGGAATTGATATTTCAGTTGGAGAAAATTAGTGTGAATTTTTTTTACTGTTATAACTTATGTGGACATATCAATCCAAAAATAGATGACCCTTCCTCAGTCCCCAGTAGACCAAGAGAATAAAACTCTGATATATACATTGAGGACTCCAAATGCAATAGAAGACCGTGTTTTGAGGATTTTTATAGACCATGTCCGGGATCATGTCCTATCCAAACTTTTATAATTTCTTTTTCTCCTATGCCGCAATACAAACTTATGAATTTGTTATGAAACTGATTACCCTAAACCATGCTTTTTCTACTGAGTCTATTAGAGATCAATAGAGATTAAAAGGAAAAGAAAACTTAATCAACATTAACTTCTCCTAGACAAAGCTACTAGTAATCTTCACTGTCATCGCTACAGGAAACAAGACCTGTCTTGGCAACAACACTGGACTTATCAATACCACCATCAAGCGTCTTCATTACCCCTAAAGTATTTTGTGTATCTACATGTGGGGTTTTCGTTGTGTTTGTACGTTCTTCACTACCTCCCTGATGGATTTTAGCTTTCTTTGCTTGTGGCTGCACCTTAATAATCATACCTAGTCAACGAGGAGGTGGATTCTTCTTCTCAGCTGATTTTTGTTCCTGCAAGCAAAACTATCACTTCCAACTAGTGGAGGATGGCATATATCCTCTGGCACTCTCATATTCCTCATACTTATGTACCAACCTGGATTATAGGAACCGAAGATGCTTGCTTAAGCTCTTGCACAGTGCTAGACTTCGCTGCCAACGCAGCCTGATAAGAACAACTGCTGTAAAAATTGTCACACAAGAATAGTGAAATATGTTGGAATTCATGTTTGGCCTATTTATACTAATCCCTATCATACTTTTTCATACCCATCAATAAGGATATGATATACAAAAATAGAAAAAATAGGCCTACATTCAATTAATAATCGGTAGAGCTGAAAAACCACATGACCCTTCACTCTTTTTGTCAAACCAGGAGAGCAGGTGGGTACTAAAGCATTATTTCAAAATTGAACTTTGAACGTTTTTAAATTTAAAGCATACCTATATAAGAAATTCTAAAATTCCCCAGTTATATCTTTCACTGTACGTATCACATTTCCCAGTCATATCCAAACTGAAATTCAACAAAAAGAAGAATTCAACTGGTACTTCAACTTTCATATCGGATACGTACGTATCTCACCATAAGAGAGCCATATCCTATTAGATACTCACCCTATCCTAAAAGTAGAGCACCTGTGCTCATAACATAGAGGTAAGCAGAAAGAGAGGTCTAACCTAAAGTTTCATTTGACTAAACTTCCAAAAATCTAGATAGAAAAATGTAATACATACATACATACATACATACATACATACATACATACATACATATATATATACATACATATATATATATACATACATATATATATATACATACATATATATATATACATACATATATATATATACATACATATATATATATACATATATATATATATATATATATATATCTTAAAAGCATTTAGAACTAAAAAATTGAATCCTTTTCATGATCAAATGCATCCCTGATATGACCTCAAACGTTAGAATTCCAAACATTAAGGGTGCATATGTTTGGGCTCATTAACTCTTGTTGGATTGGACTGGATTAGCTATTATTGTAGTCCCATGTTTGTTAGGCTGAAGGATTAGGTTTAAGGGGATTAAGTCGGACTCGCTCCGACTAACTCTCTCACTAAAAGTTCTTAGCCAGACCCCACCCCCCCCCCCCCCCCAAAAAAAAAAAAATCTCAGGACTGCTAAGACCCCCACGCTGCTTTGTTTGGCTCGTCCAAACCTTGTGCCTCGTTTGAACTTACAAGATCTCAATCCTCGAAAATAAGGATTTTTTTTTTTTTTTTCATCTGGGTTAGTGATTTGGGGTCTTCCACCATCTGGGTCTTTTGGCATCTCAGATCACACACACACACACATCGCTCTCTTTCTCAGAGACACCCTTAATTTTCTCACTTACCAACCACCCTGCTTCCACTGATTCTTCCACCTTCGGTCGCATTCCGTCGTTGGAATTCAATTTTCGACTCTGTCGTTTTCAATAGACCATGATCTGAATCCGGTATACTAGACAAGGTGAGCAATTATTTGGAATTGGGGATTTTGAAAGGTGTTTGGTTGGTGAGAAAATTGAGAGAAATAAACAAAAGAAAATGGAATGGCAATTATTAAGAATTGGGAATTGCATGAAAGGAGATAGGATTTTAAAAGGTGTTTCGTTGGTTGATTTTTTGCAAACGGATTCCATGAAAGCAACAGATGTTCAGGCCAAGCTTGATGAAGGAAACAATCAAGAGGCAGAGAGGATTGAGGTTACAGATGTAGAAAAAAGGGGGAGTGGAGTGGCAGAGAAGACAGAGCATTCTAGAAAAAGGGTTTCTAGAAGAAGAAAAAAAGGAATAATTAATTATAAAAAAATTCTAGATATGCATTAAAATAATATAATTTTAGAGTTTGTTAATTATCCTGCTTCTTAGTCCAACATTGTAACAAACGCTTCATTAAATCAATCCAGCTTAATTTAGTATAAGTCAGTCCAACTTAGTCCCTAAAGCTAGTCTAATCCGAAATAGTCTGGTGCAACATACCCTAAGAGGTCAACTGTAAGAAATTATAGATGCATGTCTTTTACTAAATTCAAGACAGAGCTTCAAGACAATATGAAAAGCTTTACAACAACAATAACAACAAAGCCTTTTCTCACTAAGTGAGATCGGCTATATGAATCCTAGAACGCCATTGCGCTCGATTCTGTGTCATATCTTCCGTTAGATTCAAGTACTCTAAGCCTTTTCTTAGAGTCTCTTCCAAAGTCTTACTAGGCCTTTCTCTACCTTTTTGGCCCTGAGCCTCTATCCCGTAATAGCACTTTCTAACCAGAGCGTCAGTAGGTCTTCATTTCACATGTCCAAACCACCGTAACTGATTTTCTCTCATCTTTCCTTCAATTTCGGCTACTCCTACTTTACCTTGGATATCCTCATTCCTAATCTTATCGTTTCTCATATGCCCACACATCCAACTAAGCATTCTCATCTCCGTTACCTATTTTATGTACGTGTTGATGCTTCACCACCCAACATTTTGTGCCATAAAGCATTGTCGGCCTTATTGTCGTCCTATAAAAATTTCCCTTAAGCTTCAGTGGCATATGATGGTCACACAACAGGCCAAATGCACTCTTCCATTGCATCCATCCAGTTTGTATTCTATGGTTCATGTCTCCATCCAATTCTTCATTCTTTTGCAAGATAGATCCTAGGTAGCGAAAACAGTTGCTCTTTGGTACTTCCTGGTCTCCAATCCTCACCCTAACTCATTTGATCCTCCGTTTGCATTGAACTTGCACTCCATATACTCTGTCTTTGACCGAATTCGGCGAAGACCTTTAGATTCCAACACTTCTCTCCAAAGGTTAAGCTTTGCATTTACTCATTCTTAAGTTTCGTCTACCAATACTATATCGTCTGCGAAAAGCATACACCAAGAAATTTCATCTTAAATATGTCTCATTAACTCATCCATTATGTAACGACCCATCCTCAAATATTATGATTTTTATAATTTTAAAATGTGAATTTACGAAAATGCCCTTCGAGGAAAAATCGTTGACTTTTTTTTACCACCTTATCGTGTCATGTAAGATTCATTTCCTTAGCATATTCTTGTAGTACTCGTTGTTACGAACGCATGGGCATAAACAAAATGTAATTTGGAGTTATAACGAAGAAGTTATATGCGAGCAAGGATAGGGGCGAAATGGCCATTTGACCATCATCTAAAAAGCTCCAGATTTGCTGGAGCAGTGAGATGGTGCCACGTTTGTGGCCATGATGGAAGAATGAGATGAGAAAGGAGGGAAATGAGAGATATGGACGGAGGAGAGAAAGGGTAAATGAGAGAAAGGTGGGGAAATGAGGGAGGAGAGAATGAGATGAACCGGTCGAATCCCTTTGACATGTTTCTAGACGCAACGTGACTCGGTTTCATTCGAAGGTTTTCGACGATTTTCATGGATATTTTTGGAAAATCGCAGCAATCCATCACTACCACACGACTTACCAACCACCTCTTTACATATTTCACCTTGGTTCGATGAGATTACACCCTCGTTTCGTGATGAATGGCGGCGTCGGGTCTGACTGTGCCAAGGTGGCAATCCGCCATTTTTTAAAGGTGATTCCTTCGACCACCACCACCATTAACCTTCTCTTGAACCCAGGAACAAACCCCAAATAAGTTTGGAGGCGGCGGAGTAGCAGAGAAGATGAATCGAAGTTCACCCATTTTTGGGTTTTCGGAGGATCGAAGTGGTTTTCAGGTGTTTCCCGACCGAATTGGACTTTAGCCTAAGTATGAAAGTTCTTCTCCTTGATGAGCTCTACATTCCTGTAAAATTTGGTAACTTTTGAAATTGGTCAGAAAATTGGGTTTTCGTTGTCGGAAACCGCCACTTCCGGCGACACGTAGCGTTCCGGGCCGCCGCCTTATGGTGGCTCGTGTGGCGGTGCATGGGGGGAACACGAGGTCCTTCCTTAGGTTTCTTAATGTGCCAAATTCGAATCTGCCGTCCGTTTTCCTAAATTCTATCATATTAGTAGAGTTTTATTAAATGCCCTCTATTTGTGTTTTGGTGCGTCGATGGAAGTGACCCCGTCTTCTCTAGTTCGAGCGGCTCCCCAACAACAAAAAAATATTTGTGAGCGGACCCCTTCTTAAATTGCATGTTTTTATTTATTTATTTATTTATAAAAACATTAGGTTTGCATACATTACATATTTCATGAATCAATTATGTTTTATAATATGTTTTACGGATTTCTATATTTATGGTTTACGGAGAATTTATGATTTATTTAAATTACTTTTACGAAATATTTATGATTTATCGAATTTACGTTTTACGAAAGGTTATGAATTATTGGATTTTCGTATATGAAATTCTATGGATTTACGAATATGTTTTATTATGGATTTATGAGATGATGCTTTGAGTTTTTGAGCTTCAGTGATTTGATATGAGATTTTGAGATATGTTTTTGGTGCTTATCTAGTGGGTTATCATACAACACATCCACACAACACGGGTATTTAGACGTTTATGGCCATAGGACACAGTTGGATATTTATGCCATACCCTTAGGTTCACTGGTGAAACTAGTGTCAGATAGCTTCACTAGCCACAGTTAGTTTTGGTGTGTGATGTTATATGTTTCTTCTCTGGTGTAACCCATAGTTGTACAGCTTCACCTTCAAGTGATAGAGCCTACCATGTTTCTTCACTGGCGTAACCTAGTGTCGTACAACTTCATTTTCGGGTGATGAAAAGGTACTGCCTTCGGGTGACTATGATAGCCCTAGTTGAGTACATCATTGATGTGATTTACGGAGGTTTTACGGATTTGCCTTCGGGCGATGATATTACCATTGTTTTGATTTATGAGGCTCTTGGGTTTTGCCTTCGGGCAACTATATTACCGTTATGGAGCACTGGTTTACACGTACATGTTTTATGAATGTTTTTCATGGCATGCTAGAGTTTTTAGAAAACCTATTATATAGTACTATATAGACGTTTTCAAAATAGGGGGTTAGTATGTTCCGAAAGAAAATGGTTTTTCTTATTAACTTTGGTCTACTCACCTTTTTGGTTTTGCGCCCCCTCAGGAGTTAGAATCAAGGCATCTGATCCCGACGTTAGGACACATCCGCATAGGTATCTTTGAGTCTTTTCATAGTAGAACCCACTACTTTGTTCGTATCATTTTATGTTAATTGTTTGACATTATTCTTAATTAGTTGTATGCTCTGAACACGTTCCTACAATTGCATACTTTATTATATTCAAATTTACACATTTTGTTTACGTTCGTTCTTTCTTTATATGTTGCATGCATGTTTTAAATGGCTTCGTCACCCTCGGGTGTCAGCTAGCACGTGCCTATCCTGATATTTGGTGATGCCAGAGCTTGTCACATTACCAATGCAAAAAGGTAAGGACTTAAAGATAAGCCTTGATGTAACCCTACAGTTATAGGGAAGCTTTCGGTTTGTCCTTCATGAGTTCTTATGGCAGTCCTTGCTCCATCATACATATCCTTTATAGCTTGGATATATGCTACTCGTACTTCTTTCTTCTTTAAAATCCTCCAAAGAATGTCTCTTGGGACACTATTATACGCTTTTTCCAAATCTATAAAGGCCATGTACAAATCCTTTTTCATATCTTTATATCTTTCCATCGATCTTTGTAAGAGATAGATTGCTTCCATAGTTGAGCGCCCTGGCATGAACTTGAATTGGTTGTTCCAGACCCGTGTCTCTTGCCTCAATCTATGCTCAATCACTCTTTCCCAGAGCTTCATTGTACAACTCATTAACTTAATACCCCTATAGTTCATGCATTTTTGTACGTCGCCCTTATTCTTGTAGATAGACACCAAAGTGCTCTTTCGCCACTTATTTGGCATCTTCTTCGTTTTCAAAATCCTATTGAAAATGTCTGTGAATCATGCTATACCCGTCTACAATATGAAAAGCTTTGAAAGTGCAAAATTCTAGCATAAAGGAAATCAAAATAAAGTAAATCCTCAAAATTTTCTTTGTTTGTGAAAAGAAGTCAATGTAGTGTTATTCTGATGTAAGTCTTTCTTTGTTTTGGGCCTTGAGCCCTGGTTCTTCATCAAAAAAAGAATTGAAAGAAGTGAACCTCAAATACGACATCTCCACTAAATAGGATTATTATTCCAATGTCATTGAAAACATACCTGGAAACTCAGAAGATGTTGAGCTTCCTCATCTGCAATTTTTCGTTCATATTCCTTCCTTGACTGGAAAAGAATGTAAAGAAAATAACACGCATGATAATATTAGTATCTCAGTTTTGTTGATAGTCTAATTGCTTCATCCAGCAGAAGTGATACATGTTTTGAAATTAAGAAGAAAAAACTAAGACTGCAGTGGATAATATCCTATTTAACTACTCTACAAACTAAAACAAGTCTTATTAGAAATTGATATCCATTGACACTTGATATGCAAAAAGTAAATGCTACAAATGAAGTGCGAGTAACACCGATAACATGAATGAATAAGAAAACATAGAGCCTTGTCTCATAGTCTCTAAATTATCAAGGAACTCAGTCACGTCGTCATCCAATGCTTTGGGCGGTCCTATAAAGAGAAAATGAATGAGTATGAGTATCAAGCACATAGAAGTACCAAAATTCTTTGACTAATTTTTTTTCATAAAAAAAAAATGCGAATGAAATTGAGAAATTGGAAGTAAAGATGAAGATGCCATGTCATAACAATGTAGTTATTAGTTTGTTATAGGTTTGTTGTAATGTATTATGTTTTTGGTTAGTTAGAGTGTAAATAGTCAAAGACTATATATTAGTGGTTGTATTCTTCATTTGTTGAATTAATGAGAATTATACTTTTCTTAGTGTCCAAGAAAAGCTTTCAAAGAAAGCCTTGAGTTTCTATATGGTATCAACTGCTTCTTGCCTTCCGACCTCCTTGATCCTCATCGTCTTTCCTTCGTATCTTTGATTTTCATGCTTGTTTTCAAGGATTTCATCTCCGTTGTCATGGTTTCTCCCTCCGATTCATCATCTTAGCATGAATAGCTTCAAAATCCAAAACCAAATTCCTCTTCTCCAAACCCTAATTTTACTAATTCGTATGTATCTTTTACGATTCAGAACATTGGAAGCATGGTTTCGATCAAGCTCAAACGATCCAACTCTCTTCCGTGGCGTGCACTGTTTGCATCAATTCTCTGCCGTTACAAGCTTCTTGGAATCGTTGATATCACCGAGTTGTGTCCACCATCTTTTCTCCCAGATCGCTCCATCAATCCTACTTTTGAGATCTGGTATGAGAAAGATCAGAATCTTCTGATCTGGTTGAATTCAACACTGTCTGGGGATGTAATTCCCTTTACTATTGGTGTATCTTCTTCTCGAGATCTCTGGATCAAGCTTGAGCAACACTTTGGTGGTGTTTCTGATGATCATATTCACCATCTTCGATCTCGTCTCCAAGCTATACAGAAAGGCTCTCAATCTATGTCAGATTATCTGCAACAGTTGAAAGAAATCTCTGATTCTCTCTCTGCTGCCAGAGCACCGATCTCCAATCGCGATTTAATGGCAGCAACACTAGCTAGTCTCCCAAATGAGTTCGAATCATTCATTGATTCACTTATGCTTCACTTTTCATCCACCTATTTGGATGAACTTCATAGACTTCTTCTCACCAAAGAACTCTCCACGTCTCGTCGCAAGAAGATCTCATCTAATACTAAACCGTTTCAGGCATTCTTTGTGCAATCACAAGCAACTATGCTTCCCACTCCACTGCCTCAAGCATTTGCTGCTTAAAAGCAACATTCACATTTCTCTGGAAATTCTATCATCTGTTAGATTTGTGGCTCAATCAGTCATGAAGCCATTGATTGCTTCAATCATATGAATCCTGACATTTTTGGAAGAATTCCAATTGCAAAACTTGCAGCTATGTGTGCTCATTACAACTCCAAACCATCTCCTTCTTGGCTCATTGATTCTGAAGCCACTTCTCACATCACAAATGACATTGCCAACATAAACTCACCAACACCATACATTGGAGAGGACAAAGTCTATGTTGGTGATAGTAAAGGTCTATCCATACACCATACTAGTTCTTATTCATTGCATACTTCTCATGCTGCTTTTAAATTGAGCAATGTTCTTCATGTTCCAAAAATAAAGAATAATCTGTTGTCTACTTATCAGTTCTTAAAGATAATCACTGTGCATTGACTCTTAATTCTAATGGGTCCATTGTAAATGATCATTCTACTGGAAAGACGCTTTTGTAGGATCCAGTTAATGATGGTTTTTTATCCTTTGCAAAACTCTTCTCCCCCTGGTTTATCCTCTTCCAGCTCCTCTCATGCTCTGGCATAATAGGCTAGGTCATCCCTCTTCTTCCATATTTCGTAGACTATTATCTACTAATAAACTTGTAGTCAAATGACCATCATTTGTGGATTTCTTTTGCTCTGACTATGCTGTAGCAAAGAATCACAAGTTACCCTTTGGTTCTTCCACTTCATCGACTATTCATAGCTTAGAATTGTTACATTGTGATTTATGAGGTCATGCTCTTGTAACTTCAGTGAGTGGATTTAAGTACTATCTACTTATAGTTGGCTCTTTCCTTTAAAGGTCAAATCTCAAGTGTATTCTACTTTTGTAATCTTCAAGAACTATGTAGAAAACACAATTGGCAATAAAATTAAAAACGTACGTTCTAATTCAGTGGGTTTGCTTATGAGTTCATTTTTTAAATCTTATCTTCATACTCATGGAATTTTTCATCAATTGAGTTGTCTACACACACCAGAACAAAATGGTTATGTAGAAAGGAAACATTGCCATCTAGTTGAGACAACTAGAACTCTATTGGTGCAATCACATGTTCCTCATCAATACTAGGTTGAAGCTTTCACTACTGCACTGTATCTTATCAACAAATTGCCTATCTCTAGGATTACAAAATCACCTTGGGAGTTATTATTTCATACTGTTCCAGATTACTCCAGGCTCAAGGTCTTTGGTTGTTTGTGTTTTCCATGGTTAAAGCCTTATGTGTTATCCAAGCTTGATGGAAAAAGTAAAAGCTGTGTTTTCTTGGGATATAGCTTACAACATAAGGGATATAAATGTCTAGATCCAGCAACACAAAAGGTTTATATTTCAAGACTTGTACTTTTTAATGAGACTACATTCCCTTTTCATGGTTCTCCTTACTTTGTGTCTTTTGTTCCCTTATCTATTTCCTCTTTTGCTCAAGCTTACACTTCACCCACTACTTTAGTTTGTCCTGCATCTTCCTCATATGCTTCAATTTTGCCAAGTGTCACCACATACTCCAATCACTTTCTGAGCAGCATATTACACATATGTAGCAAATTAAGAATGTACATCCCATGATCACAAGGTCTAAGAATGGTATTTCTAAACCAAAGGCATTCAGTGCAACTAAACACCCTATTCCTCCTTTCATTGAGGTGATTCCTACTACATATCTGTAAGCTTCAAAATTTGAAAATTGGAGATTGGCAATGCAAAATGAGTTCAATGCACTTCAATCCACAGGTACTTGGGTTCTTGTCCTTCCTACATCTTCTCAGAATGTTGTTGGATGTAAATGGGTATTCCAACTTAAGAACCCTGATGGTTCCATTGAAATATATAAAGTCAGGCTTGTTGCCAAAGGTTTTCATCAAAAGGAAGGTTTAAAGTATCAAGAGACTTTCAGCCTTATAGCTAAACTCGTCGCCATCAGAATCTTGTTAACTTTTGCTGTTCAGTTCAACTGGTTTCTTAATCAATTAGACATTAGCAATGCTTTTCTTCATGGGAATTTGAAAGAAGAAGTGTTTATGGTATAACCTCATGGGTTTCAAGATCTATCTCTTCCCAATCATGTGTGTAAGCTCAAGAAATCTTTATATGGTCTTAAATAAGCCTTTGGGGCCTGGTTTGATAAGTTGTTTCAGGCTTTTAAATCTCTTGGCTTTACTCAATCATCTTCATATGCTTCTCTGTTTGTTCTTAAAGTTCCATCCTTGGTCATTGTATTGGTTTATGTAGATGATATACTTATCAGTGGTCCCAATGCTTCTCTCTACCAACACTTCATTCAACAGTTGAGTACCCTATTTCCAATTAAAGATTTAGGACCCTTGCACCATTTTTTGCATTTGGAAGTTCACAGAACCAATGATAGTTTTTTTTTTCTACACCAAGGCAAGTATTTACTTGATATTTTGCAAAAAAACCAATATGGCTGAAGCTAAACCCTGTTGTATACCCCTAAGTTCTACAAAATTAGATCACAGTGGTGAACTGTTATCTAATCCCGCTGAACATCGCTCTATAGTTGGTGGCCTCTAATACCTTACCTAGACTAGACCTAATATTTCATTTGTTGTAAATCAAGTGTGTTAGTTTATGCATGCAACCACAGTTACTCATATACAAGCAGCAAAACGAATTTTAAGATTTCTCAAGGGTACTATATCTCACGGTCTTATGATTAACAGGGTCCTTTACATTTTCTGCCTACTCAGATGCATATTAGGTTGGCTGCACATTTGATTGAAGATCTAGTAGTGGTTTTTGTGTATTTTTGGGTTCTCACTTGATTAGCTGGTGTGCAAAGAAACAAACAACTGTGGCTCGTTCATCCACTAAGGCAAAATATAAGTCTTTGGCTCAAACTGTTGCAGAAATTACTTGGATATGCAAAATACTAAGAGATTTTGATTTTCCTATGTCTATTAAACCTATTCTCTAGTGTGATAACATTTCAACCATATCTCTTACTTCTAATCCTATTTTTCATGCTCGCACTAAACATGTTGGAATTGATTATCACTATATCCAGGAATTGGTTCTTGCCAATTTAATCAAGGTTCAATATGTGTGTAGCCAAGATTATATTGCTGACATTCATACAAAGTCATAGTCCAAAAACAAGTTTCAATTTTTACAATCCAAGCTCTCACTTGGAACTCTCCCTTCTTCCAATTTGGCTTGAGGGGGTGTAAAGATGAAGATGCCATGTCATAACAAATGTAGTTACTAGTTTGTTATAGGTTTGTTGTAATGTATTTTGTTTTTGGTTAGTTAGAGTGTAAATAGTCAAATACTATATATTAGTGGTTGTATTCTTCATTTGTTGGATTAATGAGAATTATACTTTTCTTAGTGTCTAAGAAAAGCTTTCAAAGAAAGCCTTGAGTTTCTATAGGAAGAAGGAGAAGAATAAGAAGGGGGGAAACGTACCTCGAAAAGAGGTCTGTCTCTCTAGATAATGTTATCCTCAACTTGTTTGCCCCTTGGTCTCTTCGCTTCATCCAACTGCAAAACAACATCAAAAGGCAGCGTTAATGCATCAAAATTACATTAGGATGCTTTGATTTAAAGGATAATTACGGCTTTTAGGGTTTTTAGAGAGATAATAGAACCTATTCCTCAAAGACAAAGCTCATAAGCTGGGCTAGGCGTGTGAAATTGTCTTTGACCATCTCTCCGACTCTGAATACTTCAATCCTTCCTTCAACCTTTTGTTTTTTGCTCTCACACAAGTTCTTCGCGTCTTTTGCTTCCACAGGCTCCGTGCCCATAATTTGACAAACAAACGGCAATTTTATTTAGAGGTTACTACATTTCACACCTTAAGACTTGGGTGATTTCCAAACAGGCCAATAAAGTTTTAATTTTTTTTTTTAATTTTGTACCATAAAGTTTTGAAATTTTATCAATTTACGTCTTTAGCTGGATTGATTGTTTAATCTTTTGTTAAACTGATAACAGGGCGCGTGATACTGTTATACTGGCTACCTAATTGGAGATTATAATGATTGGAGATACCAATTTCTAGAGGCGGCTTCTGGACCAGGAAAGGTGGCTGTCAGCCATTGTAAGTGACTAAACCCTATGTGTTATGGAGTGATTCAAATGTGTTGGGATTGCGTCGGAGTGAAAGTTAAATTAAAATTTGTATATCACAACACATTTACTGTAACTTTATCTTCTGTGGAAGCATTAGGACGAGGCTCGGAGGGTACTGAAAGTGTTGATGACCAACATAACGAACAGATTTTTGGTAATGTATCCCACTTACATTGAAAAGTTTGGAAATTGTGATGTTGATTGTGTTTTCAGATCGATGAAGTGTTGTACATGTTTTTTATTTATTTTACACTTGTGGATAGTCCTACTTTGAGCGTTGCCATGATGCGAGTGGTATAAGTACATGTTTGTTAGAACACAAATGTTTGTAGAATGTCTATAACATTGGATGTGGGAGTTGGATGAGTGCATGTTTTTTTGTTCTCAAATGTCCATAGAATGTGCAAAATTGGATGTGGGAGTGGTGGTATGTTTTTGTGTACTACTGAGATTTTGTCTCACTTCTCATTACCAAAATTTATTTTGTGCTTTTGGAAGGACAAAACTGACAAGATTGCAACATAACAGACACAACTTTTCATAAGTGCTCATAAATACACACACATGCTAAATTGTCAATTGTCAAGCTTATTAAATGTGACTGTATACGAACTGAGAAATTTATAGCTACCACAACACATTCTTAATGTAATTAAAGAAAAAGGTTAAGAATGTGAACGAAATAATGGGAACCAACTAGTTGTAAACTGACTATCTGACAACTTTACACAACTATTCACAATCCATCATATATCTACAATACACCGGCATACATCCGTCTTTTCCATACATCTTTTGTTTGTTTGACATTTAATGACATCTAAATTGATCATCTGTAAATGAAAGCCAACAACAATTAAGTAGCCAACACTTACTTCGGCCACAACACATTCTTAATTAGGGATGGTTCTGTATGGGATTCCAAACCGAAAACGGGATTGCGAATCTCAAACCAAAAAATTTCAAGACGGGAATTTGAAAATCCCGAAGTGAAATTTCAGTATTCCCAATTTTCGGTATTTCAGGATGAATCGAGACTAGATTTTGGGTTTTGGACTTTAGGCTGAAATTTGAGATTTTTGGATTGTGGGTTAAAATTGGGCTTTTGGCCTGAGATTTTGTGGGCTAATTTCATATCAATTGAAATTTAGGTTTTTCACCTCATACCAATTTGAAATTTCATACCAATTGAAATACAAATTCATTCATATCAAGTCAAATTGACGTTCCAAAGTTCCAAACTACTTGATTTCATACTTCTATTTCTAATATAGTCTACTATCAAATTACTTAAATTCAATATTCAACATGCATGCAACCTAAATAAATATATATGTTTTCAGTTCGGTTCAGGATTTCCGAACCATTGAATATATATTCTCGATTCCTGTACCAACAGGTTTGTGATCGATTTGGTATGGATCTCGAAAATTTCAGTAATATCGGTTTAGGAAATTTTCGGTATGGGATTGAGAATTTTTTGGTTTGGTTTGGGATTTTCGGGAAAAATTTGCAACCCCATTCTTAATGTAGTTAAAGGAAAAGATTAAAGATTTGTACAGAATAATAGGAACCATGTGACAACCCGTCCTAAATTTTACGAAATGGAAAGGTATTCTTGGTAAATTCTTTTAGGTTGTGGGATAATTGGATTAAAATGTTGTTTTTAGGGCCTTAATAGGTGTGCCCATGAGGCCCACCTTTGGTTGAACCGACCTGCTAACCTGGACCCGTTGACTTGGTCTGACCGTTGACTTTAACCGGTTAACGTTGATTTTTTTAGGTTTTGGTTAGGACCCTCCTAGGCTAATTTCGGCGTTCTAGATCCATTTATGACGTTTGTTTTCCCAAAATCAATCGTTTGAATAGAGTTTTATTAATTGGACCCTTATGTGCTTAGGTGCATTTATTGTGGCGTTTCTGTCTTCGCTAGTTTGCTTGGCTTTTCAACAATGAAGTATATGTGAGTGGATCCCTTCTAAAATACATGTTTTAATAGTAAAAATGCAACATGAAAAGCATGATTTTAATGATTACGTTTTATGAAACGTTTTATGAGATATTATGCTTACTGATAATATTTTGGAATACCATATTTTATCGAAATGATGTTCTTTGTAGTATATATGATGGATGACTATATACTATTTCTGAACATGCTTTTGCACACTTCTTTGTAGTATATATGATGGATGACTATATGCTATGAAGATGTTTTGAGATATATGTATCTATGTTTGGAAAGACTATGTTCAATGATTTTGTGCGTATCTAGTGGTCACTGTTCTGCCTACGGGCAAGGGAGATATATGGCTTAGGGAGACATATGTAGATGGGTTCGGGCTGAGAGATATATGTACTGGCTTCGGGCCCAGAGATACTGATACAGATACCACTAGTTAGCACATTACATACAAGATATGTTTCATGAAAGGTTTTATAGCATGCTAGGGTTTTCGAAAAACCTATTACATATTATACTATTGAGTTTTCATAAAACTTTGGGGGTTAGTATGATAACTGTTTCAGTATTATATATATATATATATATACATATCAACTCGGTATACTTATGTTTGTTTTCCGCATCAGCATCTTCAAGTCCTCTCGATGTAGGACCCAT
Organism: Pyrus communis; assembly: GCF_041283825.1. NCBI lineage: Eukaryota > Viridiplantae > Streptophyta > Magnoliopsida > Rosales > Rosaceae > Pyrus > Pyrus communis. The sequence continues at coordinate 28,528,596 of NC_142573.1, forward strand.
CCTTTTATTCGTTCAATTTTATGTTATTTCTTTTCTAGTGTATAGAATTAGTTGTATGCTTTGAACACGTTCCTCATTTGCATATTCATTGTATTTAAATTCATAACGTTTATTTACGTTCGTTACTTCTCATGCATGTTAGTATGGCTTCGTCATCTTCAGGTGTCGGCTAGCACGTGCCTACCCTAGTGTTCGAGGAATATCAGGGTCGGACGTGTCAAACCAACTAGTTGTAAACTGACTATCTAATAACTTTACATAACTATTCACAAGCCATCATATACCTACAATAGACCGTCATGTATCTGTCATTTCCATACATTTTTTGTTGATGTGACATTTAATGAAATCTCAATTGATCATCTATAAATGGAAGCCAAGGACAATTCAGTATCCAACACTTACTTCTTCCATAACCATGGCAACTATAGATGTGATGGCTCTGTCGGGAAGTGATGCTTATTCTGATGATTCGACCAATCAAATTGCATAAGCGAAGATCAAATTTTGTGCAAACTCACGCTCCATCATTCTGTGGCATCAAAAGTGCGTCGAACAGGAATCCACCTTGGTTACTACAATAGCTGAATGAGGCGTTGTACAAAGCGGACAAATACAAACGCCAAATACATAGCCGAAAGCATAAGTATGATGAACTAATTCTAAAAAAGGAGGAAGATGTACGTCGTATGTCAATCACTCCATCAGCAATGAAGCAGCTCCAACAAGAGTGTGACTTCACCTTCTATGATGGGTTTGAGAAATTTCATTCGCATCTTCATCGTAACTGTAAGGGATATGATTGGGACTATATTTTGACCTTGCACGTGGATGACATCGTCAAAGATGGTGGATGACCTCGTGCGAGAAACATGAGTACATAAAGGCGGCTCACAAAAGCACCCAAGGATCCTTAGGTTGAAATTTGCCTTCTTATACATTTATGACTTGTTATCCTGTACATTTTTCGCATTTTTTTTAACTATATCCTAATTTTAAACTTCAGTAAATAACTCAAGTGTTATTTTCATAAACCTTCGTAATGACACACATAAACATTCTAAAACAACCAACTATGGCCACAACAAAATAATAATTCATTCCCCTGGAAACTTAACACTTCTTGTATAAAAAATGACTCACGGCAAATTACTTTTCAAACCCTGCTTAATGGGTCATTCAATATATATTCGTTAAAATTGTCTAGTACTCCCATATTTCCAACGGTCATATGACTGTTACTATTTTGGGTTAGGATTGAATTACGCATAGGGCCACCATCTTCATTTGCCTTAGTAACATCACCGGTAGCAGTGCTTAGTGTGGCATGTGTGTGTTCTTCGGATTTGGTTGGGTAATACCTAGACAATTACAAAACAACCCAAGGTTGTTTTAAATATTACTACCACTTATATATTGTGAGGCAAAACGTAAAGGGACAATTAATTTTGTTGCGTATATACTGCCCAACCAATAAACACCTAACTCATGACAAATTGAGTCCAAAATGTGGAATTTGAATCCTCGCCGAATCCTCTTTGTTGAGGATCTCGGGGATTCGCGAATCGTATTCATTCATCATATATCGTGCGGTCAAAAATTATTTTAAATATTTTTATTTAAAATTAAACACAAACAGTACCTAACAAAAACTGACTGCACGATGTACAATAAACGTACATGATTCACGGATCTTCAGGATCCTCACCAAAAGAATCCGAAGAGGATCCTGTTGGCAAAATGTGTACATGGCCACATAAGAAAACATTGTTGCAATATATCTATGGGTCGTTTCCAATCAAGGAAATGGATCATCTTCAGATCTCTTCCTCTTAATCCACCAAATCATGAAATTTGTACCGTTGAAAATTGATCTAACGGTTGAAGTTATTATAACTTTTAAAATGAGCCCCTGTTTGTAGCCGTTTGATTAATTTTAATGGTACGAATCTCCTGATTTAGTGGATTAGGAGAAAGGGATGTAGAGAGATTCCTCTCCTCCAATCAAAACAAGAAGCAGTGCCAATTGTGCAAGGCGGTGACAAAAAGCGTAAGGTGAAAATCTTTACCGCACATTTGCCCAAAATGTCAAAATTCACAGTTTTCCATTTCCCTCCCCAAATGCACCTAAAACGTAAATATTTATATAAAAAGAAAAAAATGAAAGAAAAAAAAAAAATTGAAGAACACACGGTTGGCAAAGGCGAAGAAGGACAGGAGAGAAGAGAAAGCTCCTTCAAGTCAAGAGGGGGTCTTTGATTTTTCTGCGTTTCAGAAAAAAAAAAAACCCACAGATTCTCTGTCTCATCAAATCATCCTCAATCGAGTCTTCGCCAATTAGCTCTCAGCCTAAGGTACGCAAAATTTCCGATTTTCTTTTTAGTTTCTTATCGATTTGATTCCAGCTGAATTCCAATTCTCAATGTAATAGAATCCCTAGATCCTTTTCTTGATTGCATTTCCGTTCATAGTTCGATTGAATTAATTCAATATTGTGAATTGCATGATTTCCCTGTCTTAGATTTGATTGAGTTGTGTGTACAAGTACAAGAGCGGATTTCTAAGCAGCGAGAAGAAGAAGAAGCTTCAATTGTGAAATGTTGGGGACCCAGTAGGGTTTTGCCCTTGATTCCATTCCGTTCGATTCATTCTTTTTTATCTCAATTTTGGACTCTGGGGTTTTGGGAGGTTTTTGTTCATCAAAGGCCTCCTATCAGTTCATTCTTTTTTTCGAAATCTTTTGGGTTTCAATAAGATCCTTGTGTGAACCTACTTATCACACTGTTTCTTATCGTCCTTCAGTTCAATTTATATGAATAACTCGTTCAGTTTGCCTTCCAACTCGAAGCCCTCGCTTTCTACAACTGGGTTTCGACATAATTTATTTCTACTTTGCCATTATAAATTTTGATTCTCAATCCCGGATTCTTGAGCTTCTTTTGTTTTCTATAGAGAGATATCAAAATTTTCGATGTCAAATCCACCGCAGCATCCCATTGGATACTCTGTCAGTATCACTCCCTCGCGCCCAGACACACCATCTCCTGACCCTGAGAAAATTTCTATTCCTCCACCACCTTTAATTGCTCTGAGATTCCCTCCACCAAAGTTTCAACAAGATCAAACTACTTCTCCATCCATCAAAACCCCAAATGCACCATCACCAGCTAATGGGTTGAAAACTGGCAGCCCTATTCCTCATTTGAGTACACCCCCTGGACCTCCTGTTTTTACTTCCCCTGTGCGTCCTGCTGCTGTGCCTTTTCGTGCTTCACCTGCAACTCCTCAGCCAGTTGCTTTCACCCCGGGCACATTTTTGCCAACATCTTCGCCTCCCAATTTTTCGAATGGCTCGCATGAACTACATCACCAACTTTCTAATGATACAGAGGATGATGCTGTGCCTGTTGGAGAATCACCATATGTCCTATTCTCAGCTCATAAGGTATCTATCTTGTTCTCTTGGTTTTCAACCTTTATGGTTGTACTATTTGTTTGTACATATGTAACTTTGGGTTGATTTTTTTACTTTTTTAGAACTTATAGCTGCCTCTATATTTCTTTAACTACACACTTTACCTAAGAACATGTTAGATTTCGTTTTTGGTTGATATATGTACACTTTAAGTAACCACACACTTTATACACACACACACACACACACATATTCTATTATGTTTGTAAGAAAGTATGTTTCCCTAGATAGTTAAAAATTTAATTGAACCTCTTGCCCACGCATGTTGTTATATAGGTGTTGAAACAAAAGAAACAAGCAAATGTACCCAGTTTGGGTTTTGGGGCCTTGGTTTCACCTGGAAGGGGAATTTCACCTGGTCCCCAAATAATACAACGTGATCCTCATCGCTGCCACAGCTGTGGAGCTTATGCAAATATTTTTTGCAACATCTTATTGGGCTCAGGTCAGTGGCAATGTGTAATTTGCCGAGAACTGAATGGAAGTGAGGGAGAATACATAGTTCCTGGCAAGGAAGATCTTTGTAATTTTCCAGAGTTGTCATCTCCTATGGTTGATTATGTCCAAACTGGGAACAATAGACCTGGCTTTGTTCCTCTTTCTGACTCAAGAATGTCTGCACCTATAGTTCTTGTCATAGATGAGTGTTTGGACGAACCACATCTGTGGGACTTACAGAGCTCCTTGCATGCATTTGTTGATTCACTTCCCCCGACAACAAGAATTGGAATAATACTGTATGGTCGGACAGTATCAGTCTATGACTTTTCAGAGGAATCAATTGCATCTGCTGATGTGCTTCCAGGAGATAAATCACCAAGTCAGGATGCCTTGAAAGCATTGATATATGGAACTGGTATATACTTGTCTCCAATGCATGCTTCCTTACCAGTAGCACATGCCATATTCTCATCATTGAGGCCATACAAAATGAAAACTCCAGAAACTTCTAGAGATCGGTGCCTGGGGACGGCAGTTGAGGTTGCTTTTGCTATAGTTCAAGGGCCATCAGGAGAAATGTCTCGAGGGCTAATTAAAAGGTCTGGAGGTAATAGCAGAGTCATTGTTTGTGCTGGTGGGCCTAATACATATGGTCCTGGATCTGTTCCCCATTCTTTCAGTCACCCAAATTATCCTCATATGGAAAAGACTGCATTGAAATGGATGGAGCATCTGGGTCAAGAGGCACACCGACAAAATACAGTGGTTGACATTTTGTGCGCTGGGCAATGCCCTGTAAGAGTTCCTGTTTTGCAGCCTCTTGCAAAAGCTTCTGGAGGCATTTTTGTTCTCCATGACAACTTTGGGGAAGCCTTTGGTGTGAACTTACAAAGGGCATCTACAAGGGCTGCAGGCTCCCGTGGGTTCTTGGCAATACGCTGTTCCGATGACATTCTCATAACTCAAGTTGTGGGTCCCGGTGAAGAGGCACATATTGACACTCATGAAACCTTCAAAAATGACACTTCTCTTTACATACAAATGCTTAGTGTTGAAGAGACACAGAGCTTCTCACTCTCCTTGGAAAATAAGAGGGACGTTAGGACTGAGTATGTGTATTTCCAGTTTACAATTCAGTATTTAAATGTGTATCAAGCTGATATATCAAGAGTAATTACTGTTAGATTGCCAACAGTTGATAGTGTTTCAGCATATCTTGCAAGTGTACAAGATGAAGTTGCAGCCGTTCTTATTGCAAAAAGGACTCTCTTGCGAGCTAAAAACTTTTCAGATGCAATTGATATGCGAGGAACAATAGATGAAAGAATTAAAGAGATTGCTCTGAAATTTGGGTCTCAAGTACCAAAGTCAAAGCTTTATCGGTTTCCAAAAGAGATCCCTTTATTGCCAGAGCTCCTGTTTCATCTAAGAAGGGGCCCACTGCTGGGAAGCATTGTTGGCCATGAAGATGAGAGATCTGTAATACGAAACTTGTTTCTGAATGCATCCTTTGATCTCTCACTCCGAATGGTAGCACCTCGTTGTTTAATGCATCGGGAAGGGGGAACATTTGAGGAACTACCAGCTTATGACCTTGCTATGCAGTCAGATGCCGCAGTTCTTCTTGATCATGGCACAGATGTCTTCATTTGGTTGGTATGTGCTTTGGTTCATACATTTGTCAGTTTTTATTTATTCTAAATGTTGCATGCCATCTATCTTGCCAGAAGGGCCATAACCTTGTCATTTCTGACATTGATTGGACTTAAATTGAAAAGCATTTAAGACTTGCTATTGTTGTCCCCCAAAAAAATCAGAAATACCATTCCTGCCTCTGATGTATGAAGTTTTATATGTGTAAGTGCAGAATCTAAATGGAATCACTTGAAGTGACCGTTGTAGTATCACTATTCACAGTTCTGGAATTTTCTCTCGTAATCATTTTTTCACTCATTAGAAAATCTTGATGTATAATCTGGAGGCTCGGATGCCTATTAAGAAGCAGAACTTTACTTGGTTTCGTCCCCTTGGAAATGATAGTACTTGTGATATGCTCTAGGGAAGAAGAACTATGCATGTTTATCTCTAGTTCTCTTTGTTGTCATTCTTTATGTAAAGGTAATGATGATAATATTCATCATATTTTCTTTCCAATGCTCTTTCACTGACTTATTGCAATTGTTATAAGTGATGGGGGTTCGGTCTAGAAACTGCCACTTGTTTTTGGTCAAGGATTTTTTTGGGAAAGCTGATAAGAAGATGATTACCCTTGTGGTGATCTGCATTCATGGTTGTTTCTTGGACTGTACTAGAGAGAAATAGCAGAATCTTTCAAGACTAGAGAGAGGAAGTGTCACCCTTCAAACCTATTTGCACAGGCTTTTATTAAAAACTCTACTTAAATGTTTATCCTCGCATAAAATTACAGAAGGGGCAATTTAAACTAAAAACCTCAATTATCGATGGTGAAGATGTGTATGATTGTAAGATTTCCATGATTTTGTAACAGTTATCCACAGTGATGAAGTGGATATCGTGAGTAATTCTAACAGATTTCATCAGTTGATGAAGTGGATGATACTCTTTGGATTGGATGCTTTGAAGAGTAATATAGTGATTTACTACATGTTGATAATGGTGTGACTATTGTGACAACCTTAAAATTCATGTCTGGGCTTAAGCATGGGTTAACGGAAGCCTCTAGAAATATAGGGAAATGCCAGTTTTTTAAGCATTATTAACTTGAGTTTTAGAGTTAGGCTTCGCAGAGGAAGGTGGATGGAAATGGTAATATAGGAATTAAGAGGGGGGTGAGATGAGTGGATTAGGATCTTGCAGAAACAAAATTGATGAGGGTGAGTATTGGTGGTGGTGGTAACATCGTCAATGTCGTTATAAACCTGAATACCAAAGCTTTTTAGGGATGTTCCTTGTTTCAATTAATTCTTTATTGGGTGGGAGTTAGCTTTTGAAGCTCCATAGCAAATCCTATTGCACAAAACTAATTTATAATCATCGAAATAATAACTGTATAAAATATGGTTGTGCTGAGTTCTTGAGCAGTCTACAAATTCATATGATAACATCCACAAGCAGGAAATGGAGTATTACTTAGAGCAGTCTCTGGTCTTCAACTCAAAGTTTGGTTTCTCTTTGTTGCTCAAGTTTTTCTCCGTTCAGAAATATCATTGATTTTTTCATCTCTTATTGTTTCCATATCTTTTAGTTGAACAGATTTCTTTTGAATGGTGTATTCAGGGTGCTGAACTAGCTGCTGATGAAGGAAAAAGTGCAGCTGCTTTAGCGGCTTGCAGAACATTAGCTGAAGAGCTCACTGAACTGAGATTTCCAGCTCCTCGGATCCTGTCGTTCAAGGTTATTCCTTTGTATATTCTTTCATTGTTCTGTACTCTGTAGTAGCGTTCCCTTTGCGCTTTGTAATGTCTAGAAATGAAGATGAACCTAATGGTCTGGTTGTTAAACAGGAAGGAAGTTCTCAGGCACGATATTTTGTATCGCGGCTCATACCCGCACACAAGGATCCTCCTTATGAGCAGGTGAGAGTGAAGACAATAAACAGTGGCGAATATGGCTAATTGTCTTTGTAATCCTAAACGGTTTCCTATTTACTTTGGTATCATTCTGTTTACGTTGGTGTGAATGACATATCGAATTGTTGCATATACTGCAGGAGGCAAGATTCCCACAGCTACGAACATTGAGAACAGAAGAGCGGACGAAGCTGAAAAACAGTTTTATTAGTTTTGATGAGCCTAGTTTTTGCGAGTGGGTACGAAGCTTGAAAGTGGTGCCTCCGGAACCAAGCTAGAGGAACTTGGCTTTGTTAAACAAACTTGTTGGCTAATGTCGCTTCAAAAAGGCAGAGAAAATTGTGTCAAAGGGATTTTTCTTCTCTTTCATTTTTCTCTGTGAAGAGGAAATTAAAGTTGTTTTTGTTGTTTTTGGTCAAAATAGGAAATTGTAGTTAAAGACGTGTCTGGACAGGTAACGGTATGAGTGTGTATGAGCTCCCATCCCATCCGATGATCAATATGATGGATAACGTTGCTGCTTTTTATTATTTTTAATTAGGACGATAATGTTGCTTTATTACGCCTGTAAAATGAGGCAAACAAGAGGACTCGGGAGGGGTTAATAGTGAATAATTGACTAGCGAACTCAGGTCAGGTTAATTTGATTTCTCTCATCTGAAGTTGGCTAGGGGACCAGGGGACTAGAGATGTGCGTTTTCCTCCTGCACCTATGTTTTAGTCTTCTTTTTGTAATTCACGGGGAAAGAAACAAGAAACTTGTATATTTGTTATTGGAATTCCCAACTTCAAGCAAATATTTGTGATTTAAAATATTCTAACTAATAGTAAGTGGTGGATTCCTCAGGTGAATAAGATTTCTCTCTTTTAACCTATTGCATTCTATGTTTAAACTTTCTTCCTTCTTAAGGCTAATTAGAAAGAAAATTATATTTCTGAGGAGTATAGAATGAGATTTTTAGAGTGCTAATAACAGTTCTCTAAAAAAGAATGTTCTAACTAAATATTTCTCATTTCATAAATCAATCCCAAATTCAAGTACGGATTCTAGATTGAATTTTAATTCCTTCCCTAAATATACTAGACTCTCCTAAAGAAAGCAAGCTCAAGGCTTGATCAACCAAAACATCTCCCTATCCAAAGCAAATACCAAGATTCTCGTGTTCTTCATTAAAGTCGTGGAGAGTCACCAAAACATAACACGTATGTGCCGATGTCTCCACAACCAAAGCTAAGGACCACCCACGTTATGTGACACTTCACACGGTTCTTATTTGAACAAGATCAAGCATCGACGATTTTTGATCAAATCACACTCCTGTCCAAGATCAAGTTTTTGTTTCTCCAAATAAGTGTTCGTCATCTTTGGTTCAAACTTGACGTGCAAATCGAGCCAGACTAAGTTCTTTACTCTAAAAAATTACCCACAAAGATTGTAATCCTAAGCATTATCAATACAAATATTATTTTATACATGTATTTTTGTTTCATAGGTTAAAAACTTGTGTTTATTGTCCAATTTTCTATTTATTTTTTTACAAAGCAGTCACATGACCTAGTAAAAGTTACTTATTGGAAAGTGAAGGGTGAGGTCGACGTACCTTGTGAAGGGCTAAAATACCCCTCCATATGAGTGTTATGTGATTGGTTCATAAAAAAATGGACAAAAAGTTTCAATTGTCTTTGAATTACAACATTTGATAAAATTATAAGATTAAAATTAACAAAATTCAAACTATAAAGAGTAAAGTAAACTTGGAGTAAAGTACAAGGAACAAAAGTGAATTTTAGTATAAAATAGTGTATTTCTGTGAACAAATAATAAAAAATCTCTGTTGTTTTCATTTTTCATGGTTATTTTCTGTTATTATTTTGGGTAACAAGAAGAGAAATTTTATTTGAACCCATATAACTTCTTTCTACACCCAACTTATACTTTAAATTTGAAATATCTTTACTATCCTATTGCACAATTACTATTAAGTACAAGATGAAATTAACAATATAAATAAAATTTATCAATAAACCCACCCAATAAGCAAACCCTAACCATCACGTAATTTTTCTCTTACATTCTTTCCTAGCAAAAATTCTAAGACGCTCTCATAGACCTTTATCATCATTATCATCACTACCACCACCAACCCCACCTCCACCATCACCATCTCCAACACTACTCATCACCTGCAGAAACCTGTTTTTACTTCTACTACTACTGCTGTAACATCCCACATCGCCCAGGGGAGTGAATCCTGCAAGCCTTATGTATATTCCCATATCTACTTAGCATGAGAGCTTTTGGGAGCTCACTGGCTTCGAAGTTCATCGGAACTCCAAAGTTAAGTGAGTTCACGCAAGAGCAATCCTAGGATGGGTGACCCATTGGGAACTTCTCGTGTGATTTCCCAGAAACAAAACCGTGAGGGCGTGGTCGGGGCCCAAAGCGAACAATATTGTGCTACAGTGAAGTCAAGCCCGGGATGTGGTGGGGGGCCCAGGTCGGGATGTGACATACTACATCCATCAGCTGCATATCCAGTTTTTTGAAGACTACCAAACTGATAAGGTAACGAAAAGTAATCACATTCATAACGGGTAAATAAGTTTTGTCATAGTCAATCCCGGGGCGTTGTGAGAAACCTTGTTCAACAAGACGAGCTTTGTAATGCACAATTTCGTTCTTCTCATTACGCTTCCGAACGAAAACCCACTTGTAGCCAACGAGCTTCACATGTGGAGGAGTAGGAGCTACAGGTCCAAACACCTTACCCTTTTTTTTATTATTCATGTTTTTCTTAGTAGTCATTTGATAACCATTTTGTTTTTAGTTTTTAATTTTTGTTTTCATTTTGTTTTTAAACTGAAAAAAAATATTTGGTAATACTTTGCATTGACCTGCAGAGTGTGACCAAAATATCAAAGTCATGCAATTACTTTATCTACTTTGTGGTAAAACTTTGCGTGTAACCAAAATATCATACTATATAAATGTAAAGTAATCAAAAGTCCAAAATAACTTAACGTCATTATAGATACATTTAACATGCATTTCTCTATTCTAAATTTCCAATCCTTGGTTATTGAGACACGGTTGAACATAGTCTCTACCTGGTTATCACTTTCCTTGCTTCATGTTCCGTGCTTGCTTGATGCCTTTCTATGGTCTGGATCATGCTCAGAAGAGTGCCGACTCTCCATTTCCACCAGCACAAGAAGTTTCCAAGGGAGCAAAGACTTTTGAGTGAGTAAATAACATGCGAGCGTGATACATAAAAAGACTCCTTGATTGGGTATGTGGACTCATACTTTTTATATGAAGACAGAAGACCCTTTTTTAGTCCTAGTGAAATGCAGTTATGTGCTGGGATGGAGAAGATGGAATTATCCAATTAAGTCACAACAACATGTTCTTAGCTTCCTTCTCTAGACTTGTTGCAACGTTTGAGTCCATATCAACCTCGACAACACTTGTTGCAACGAGTTATGCATAGACGATTGATATGATAATTTGTGGACTTTTATTTGATTGATTATATATAACTTACTATAATTTGGATCTAGTGCCCTTGATTATGACTTTGTTTGTTTGTTTGTTTTGCTCTTGGATCTAGAGTGTTTGTGTATTTATATTGAAGGAATATGACATGAATTTCATAGATAGCATGAAAACTCAATAACACCTCAAGGCAGGCAGGCAAATTGCAATAGATACAGGCAACGGAGTATGATCTAAGCAAGCATACATGATATACACATGTAAGAAGCACAAAGTTAAGTTCCTAATGAATGTGAGGTAGCCAAGGTCAGATATTGGCCTGGCAAGGGCATTCAATAGCCTCATCGCTGACTTCTTTGTAAATAGATTGGAGGAGATTTTCATCGGCACGACACGGCAAGGTCCATGATAGCAGCCGAGCCAGGTTGATTCATTGTTCGGTGAAAATGATACATGTTTGAAGTTGATTGTGTCGTAAATTTTGTTATGACATGTAACTCACTCACTATATGACTCTATGATTGAAAAGGTTGACCAATATTTACCAAGGTCTAGTAAAGCAAAACTTGGGATCCCTCTCGATAAGGCGGGTTGTTCAAGATAATTACTATGGGGGTTCATTCTTTGGATTTTGAGATCATCCAATGGTAAGAAATCAAGAATTTAGAATTTATACTGAAATTTATCTGTATTTTTTTTATTGACTAAAAAGGTATTCCATGTACATGTACAACAAAATTGACACTGTATCGGGATTAAAAACACCAAAACGTGGTGCAATATTACACTTCTTGGAGTGATTCGACTTTTTCTCGTGAGAACAGAAAACTTGAATCGGAAGAAATCTTGGAGATGGATGGTGATGGAAGTAATGTTTCACTTGAAAGACATGGAAATTACTTTAGTCTAAAGAAAGGTTTGAAATTGGCACTGTAGAAATGAGCAGTGTTTCGATCCAAATTTCAGATTAATTACAACCATGCCATTGATTTTTCTGTTGGTTTTGGGTTAGCAGCCCGGCCCTCAGTGAGGCCCAAATTATTTAATTACATTTTTGCCTATCTAAGATAACAATCCGATGGTGGGGATGGTCTATTACGAAGGGCAATTTTGTCCTCTCCGTTTTGGGTGAGATAGGGGGTCACCGGGTAAGTATCATTTGATGTCGTTTAATTAGGGTTTCGAGGAGGGTCTGCCAGAGAGAGAGAGAGAGAGACAGAGAAAGACAGAGAGAGCGAGCGAGCGAGAGAGACACAGAGATCTAATATGTGATTTTGTCATGTGCACTAGATCACTGAAAGCATCTGGCATGCTCTGAGCTATGCTCTAGAGATCTAATATGCCCTACACTTCAGTTTCAGACTAAGCGGTGTGGGGATCTAAATGAGACAAAGTGGGGGTCGTCCAAGATAATTCGTGTCATTCTTCAGGAACATTGACGTGGTTATCTCCCCCTAACGACGAGAAGACTGTCTCGTAGAAGTGACAATCCACGAAACGAGTGATAAACAAATCACTTGTCAAAGGTTCTAAGTAATGAATAATCGAAGGAGAATCATATCCGACATAGATTCCTATCCTTCGTTGAGGCCTCATTTTTGTATGTAAGGGCAGCGAGATCAGCACATATATGGCACAACCAAAATACCGCAGATACGATATGTCGGGTTCGTATCCGATAACCAACTGAAGGGCGCTATATGGTTATGTCGCAACAGGCCTCAGGCGGACCAACTTTGCTGCATGCAATATTGCATGGCCTCAAGCAATGATCGGGAGCTTGGTACGTATGACCAACGATCGAGCAATCATTTGTAAGTGCTTAATGAAAGCCTCTACCAGGCCGTTCTAGGTGTGAACATAGGGTACATGATGTTCAACTTCAACCCCAACTGACATACAATAGTTATCAAAAGTTTTAGATGTGAATTCTTCAGCATTATCTAATCGAATAGATTTGATTGAATAATCAGGGTGGTAAGCCCTGAGCTTGATAACCTGAGCCAATAGCTTGGAGAATGCAACGTTCTTTGTGGACAACAAGCACACGTGTGACCAACGTGTAGAAGCATCAACCAAAACCATAAAGTATCTAAATGGTCCGCATGGAGGGTGAATCGGTTCACAAATGTCCCCCTGATTCCATTGTAGAAAAATGGGAGGATTCGAACAAATCTTGTCATAAGAAGGCTTAGTAATAAACTTTCCCATGGAACATGTTTAACATGTGATTCTTTGGATCAAACCTAAACTTCGAGTTAGTGGATGCTCGTGTGATGATTTGAGGATATGGCACATCGCTATTCGTCCAGGATGTCCCAAACGATCATGCCAAAGTGTAATTTCGTGCGTGGTCTCAGCAGTGAAGCTGGCCACATAGTGGCATTCTATGGGGCGTATGGTTGTAGTATACAAACAACTCGGGATACACTCCATCTTCTCTAGAATAAGCTTCTGGCCATATTCGTAGGAAGTTATGCACATAAATTCAACTCTGTTTTCTACGTGGGTTTCAGCATGGGAATCGTTATCTCTAATGTCCTTGAAACTTAACAACGTTCTTCCGGAACGTGGAGAATAAAATGCCTCAGAAATGGTCAAGAATGTATCATTGGACAACATTATACGTGCCTTACCGTATCCTTCTATCAGGTTGGATAAGCCTAAGAGAGTTGTCAGATGTGCATTCTTAGGTATGAAGTTAGTGAAATAGATGCGTTCACGCAAAATTGTGTACGTGGTTGCACTATCTACCAGACAACTAACTTCCCCATTAGTCATACCTAGAATGAAAAATTAATTTGAATCGGTCACATGCATAAAAGTTCTAAAAACAAATATCAATTCAAAATAATTTCATTTATTCAAGGATGGTAATTAATTAAAACTTAATATCCAAAAACAAATCACCAACAAATAATCCAAACATAAAGGAAAATTGTTAAAAAATCAACCAAAAACAAAGGAGGGGTTCGGCCACTAGGTGGAATACGGCCCCATTGTCTTATTTCAACTAAAAAAATATAAGTCTATGTCTAAGATTCTAATCTTCCATAAGGGTGGTATCCTCTTGAAAGTCAGAAACCTCCATCTTTGTAGTCTCTGGTTCGTCCACTTGCATAGAGTTTGATTCAAACTTCTTACGATGAGAATGATATTCATTTACAACCTTTTTGGGAGCTCAGCAAACACGGGTGCAATGGTCATTTGAACCACATCGATAACACATATCCGCATCCATGGTTTTAGGTGCTTTGCCTTTATTTATTGAAGTTTGGGGCCTTGGGAGCGAGGTTTGAGCGCTTCTGGGCTTTGTTTCCTCTTTTGGATGGGCCTTGACTCTATTTACCTTGGTGGGATGGCTTCTGGCTGCCCCTACCACACCGTTTTTGGCGTTTTGGTGTTGGTTTGTGCTATAATGTGCTTTAGGCACAACAGTCGACTCAGTAGGTCGAGCTTGATGATTCTTCATCAATAACTAGTTCTGCTTTACAGTGAGAAGTAAAACAAAGATCAAATCTGAGAACTTAGTGAACTTCTAAGCTCTATATTGTTGCTGCAGGACAATATTAGAAGCAGATAAGGTCGAATAGATCTTCTTCATGAGATCCTCTTCAGTCAAAGTTTCGTTACAAAATTTGAGAAGTGATCGGATTCGATAAACTTTAGAATTATATTCATTCATAGACTTAAAGTCTTGGAAACGCAAATGCTGCCAGTCATGTCTTGCTTCAGGTAAGAATATGTCCTTTTGGTGATCAAAACAATCAGCCAAAGCAACCCATAAAGCACGTGGATCCTCCTCAGCAAGGTATTCAGTTTACAAGGCGTCATGGATGTCTTCGGATGAAGATCATAGCAGTGGCTTTTTAAGCTTCGCCAACAGGGTTGTCCATCTATTCTTCAACAGCGGGACGCAAGTTCTTTGTAGTGAGGTGGAGCTTCACATCTTGGACCCACTTGAGATACTTCTTTCCAGAGACCTCTAAAGCAGTGAAGTTGAGTTTGTTCAAATTCGACATGTTCCTATCACAAAAATCGATGGACAAGATGTAGTTAGTTTAATGGAGAAAAAATCAATACATTCACATAGGAGTAGAACATACAAGTTCTAATAGACATGTATTGGTTTAATTTTGCATGAAAAAAACTTCAAGTTTTCATGGGTGATGTTTTAAATAAAAACTTCAGGTTTTCAAACAAGGCATGTTTATAAGAAACTTCAGGTTTCAAAATAATTATGAACTTCAGGTTCATATATTCCTACGGGCAAGCACAAATATATACACAAAAATATGCAAAATAGAACTTTAGGTTTATAATTATAATTGAATTAACTATTTGGATTTTGGGCAAATTAAAGTGTGGGTGAAAAAATATATAACCCATTGGACCTAAAATAATTAGGCAAATAAAACTCGGGGCCCAAAGGAAAAACCTAAGCCCACAGGTGGCTTAAGAAAATGTGGTTCGTGTGGGGTTTCTCGGGTATAGGTTTCAGGCCTACGGGGAGGAAAGGAACGAAATAGGCCGCAACAAGCGAGCCCTAAAAAAATCCACAAAGGCCAAGGAGATAAGCTGTTGCAGGCAAGCCCAAAAAAAAAAAGTTAAAAAAAAAAATTCATACGGGCTGCTTCAGGTAAGCCCAAAAACAAAAATTTGTTTGTTTTTATCTTTTTAGGCCGGGGAAATAGTTGGGCCCAGGGGAGGACGCGATCCAGTGCATCACATCGTTTGGGGACACCATAGCCTTCGGGCTGGTGTCTCACATTAGTTAAGTCAAAAGGGTTTTAGGTCACTGCAGGGGAGCCCAAAGAAGAAAATATTTTTTGGTTCGGTTTAAAGGTCGAATTGGGCTTGGAAAAACAAGCCCAAAGAGAAAAAAATTCTTGCCCGAGATTATACTTGGCCTAGATTGGGGTCAGGTTATGGACCAAGAAACCTAGCAAAGTTAGGGAGTGTCGCCGAGGAAGAACACCAGCGTCGTCACTGTGGGTGGCCAAATCTTGGACAGGAGGAACTCAGGACACCTGTGTTGGGTGTTATTGACCATAATTACGAATAAGAGATTGGAAATCTCAACGATTCAACCAAAACCTTGAAAATTAGAATCAGAATTTCGAAAAATTTGATGGGAGTAGAAGGAATCTTCAACCAAGGGACACCATGGATGCTCTTCAGGTGGACGAGGGTAGCCGAGGTGGTTGGGCATGCCTGCAGGCCATGCAGCATGGTGGCTAAAAGGTGGCGACATCTTCTGGGTGTCAGGTTCGAGGTTTTAGGCTAGGAGCAAAAGCTTCAGATGGGTTCTTGGCTCGAGGAGGAGGCCCATCTTCATGGATGATGGAGGTCACAAGTTCGAAAGAACCCTAGGTTTCCCAATTTTGATTTTTTTTTTAAATTCAATTCATATATGATTTAATTTGATGCATGCAATTCATTAATTTGATGCATGTACACATGATTCTACAAAATGCTAAAGGTTAGTCGGGCGGCGAGATAGGGCCTAGCGCCTAGGCGGATTTGGATAATTTTTTTTATATATTATTTATTTTATCTACATAATTTGATGGTCTAAGGAAAAAAAAAAACAGAATCCAAAAAATTCATATAACATTTATATATATATATATATATATGTAGTAGTTATCTTATACTATATATAATTCTAAACCCTATATATATATAATGTAAAAATCTCAAACTTTTGAAAAGACAAAAATGCCACATAGTGGGTGGTTTCATAATTCAAAACCGTGTGCCACTCCATTTCTTTCACATTCCCAAGGGTGGAGTCCCTATATCATCATACTTTTTGACCCTTTGAAAATTGAAAAAAACCTTTTCTATTCAACCTTTTCGTTTCTTCTTCTTCCTTAACCCTTTTAGAGCCTTTCCTCAAACTAAATCAGGGAATCTGCAGCTCGCCCACTTCAACTTAAATGTCAAATACCCTTTCTCTCTCTCTCTCTCTCTCTCTCTCTCTCTCTCTCTCTCTCTCTTATTCATAGATGGCAAGCTGTAGAAGATTGTCAAGCTTTTATTGCTACGAACAACATCGAAAGTTTCAGATTTGTTGCGAGAGTTGTAGCAAGTTTGGGATTTGCAGCCACCTAGACTGCCACCTAGCACTGCCTAGACCACCTAGAATGCCTAGCGAGTGCCTAGGTGGCCGCCTAAATCCTCCCCGCCTTAAGTAAACGCCTTGGCCTAAATCAAGTTAGAGCTCCGCCGCCCAGCACTTAGGCGTCGCCTAGGCCAATTTTTAGAACACTACATGTACATATATTTGATGCAATTCATGGCAAATATCAAATTCACATAATTCAACAATTATGAATATAATGCATACACAATTTATGTAGAATCTACAATTCAAAAAACGTAAAGTTGGGTCATGCATTATGGTCAATGTTCATGCTATCAAGGCTGCAAAAATATTGAGATAAAAATCGTTGTTCTGAAATAACCTGATTGCATGATGATATGGATGAACTAATTTGATGCAGAAAAATTCTTAAAGGTCAAATTCCTAAGCTCAATGGTAGGAGCGTGCTGATAACGTGTTATAGCCTATTTTATCTGACAAAAAGAATAGGGTCGGCGGTAAGGGTAGAGAAATAAAGAGAGATATGTGTTTGTAGAATTGTAGGGGAATATGTGTGTTATCCCTCCTACATTGTGCCTTTATTTATATTAGTAAAAGGAGAGAAGATATTCCTTCATCCCCAAGGAATACAAGATGTAATAGGAAAGGATAACTAGAATCAAATCAAATCTAAGATTTACACAATCACACTTAAACTAGGAAAGTTTACAACATATATATATATATATATATATATATATATATAGATGTAAGTATGTGTGAAGTTATTTTTATGTAATAATTTTATTGGGTTCCTTATATACGCTATAAGTACAAAAAACTCGTATGTTTAGCATGTGAGTTTGTAGAGATTCTTTTACTACAAGAATATATTTAAGCCTAGCTAGTACTTTTAAACTCAAATTTCTCCAACTATAGAGGTTTCTAGTGTTTGCCATCCTCATTGTAGTTTTGCAATTTTGTACATAACTTATATATGTATTAGATTGTTTTTGGTAGGCCTTAAAGTTGTTTTTACTTGCTAATGGCAATTATCATTGCTATAGCTGAGCTTCAGGTGGGATTATTTGAGTAATTGTTGCTTGATTCATTTTTCTCCCAAGGATGAGGTGGAAGTTGGAAATTAATATAAGTTAATGATTAGGGTGAAGAGGTGGAAGTCTACTTAAGGGTGAGTTGGCAAATTTGTAATCATTAGGAATGTAGAAGTTAATGATTGGTGATGATTCATCCCCCAAAATTGGAGAGGTGTGAGTCTATATAGGGCCATATACTCTGTACGTGTATCTATTGGCATGCAGGTGGCAATATGTTGTTGTTGTTGTTGTTTTAGAGTGCTTACTCACTAGCCTAAGGGAATTTCAATTATTTGTCTACATTCTCTCTTCAATGCTTCATTCTATTATTCCAAATGCTCCAATGAGATAACCACATGTGGACTTGAAATGCAAAAGTAGACATAAGTGAAGATCTTTAACATCCAGTAGCACAACTTCTTTGATCAGATTTACTCTCTATAAGTGAAGAGAATAATGAAGGGAAGAAGGGGGGAAAACAGCAACACCACCACACTAGCAAGAAGAATGTCTTCTTTCTTAGACCACTCCCTCCTTCACTATCCATTTCTTTCATATTATGTAAAGGCTCAAAACCATCTCCATTGTACTTTGTAAATCTTCTTACATAGTGAAAACACAAATGCATATGCAACTCTAGTGGACGTAGCCGATTTGGTGAACCACTTAAATCTATGTGTTCATTGTTACAAGTTGTAAGAAGAAAAGAAAGAAAAGAAAAAGAGTGCGAAGCAAAAGCAAGAGTGAAAAAGAAGGAGAGAATAAGTAAGGAGAGCTGGGGGTCGATTTATAGAAAAGAGAGGAGAAGAATTTCAAAGGAAAAAGGTTAAGCTAGCAGTGGTTATCGAGGAAAATGAAAATGAGAAAAAAGATGATAAAAATACATTAGAAGGGTAAAGTGTTGTGTGGAAGGAAAATGACAGTCGAGTGAAAGAAAGTGATCAAGTTTGTAAGTGAGAACATAAGGGAAGTGAGATGAGAAGAAGTAGAAGTGGTGGGCTAAAATAAAAATAAAAGATGATGTTTGGAAAGGGAAAAGCTAGAGACATGATTTCATGCCTTGTGGCATTTGAGACGCATATTTCACTCTAACGATTCTCTTCTCTAACATGGATGTCTATTCCTTTCTAATAAAAACAAGTTGCCTGACCAAGATGGACGAGACGATGGAAAAATATATAGAGTGGTCAATGAGCAACACTTTATATGATGGATTATAAATTATTACTTTGTTGTTAATATTATGATTATATTACTCTTGTTACTAATCAAATTGATTTATGTTGAAGCTTGCAGACTTGTTAGATAAAATGTAAAAATTGATATTTATATGAAAATGACACATACATATGCATTGCAAAGCAAGACAGAGAGTCTAGTTGTGTTGAGTTGTGTAAAGTGTTTGAGTTGTGAGAATATTCAAGGGCTGAAGTTTGCCTTGAATATAAAATAATGAAACTTGTATATGTCAGGCGTAGCGTGTAGGGCTTGAGTATGCAAATTGGTTGATTATAAAAATAATGAAATCTTGTATATGTTAGGCATCAGGGGAAAGGGGGCTTGAATATACAATTGGGCGTCGGGGGAAGTGTCAGTATAACAAAGTGGAAACTGAGAATTTAATTACAAAAAAATGGGTTTAAGGGATGAATGGGAGTTAACTCATATTCTAAGGTATTCAGAGCCAAATGGTATAAGCATGGTATGAGACGTGCAAGCTTGGGTGCCTTAAGTATGTGTTGACGAGATTAGAAGGGAGTGAGTACAATGATGCATCTCATTGAATACATTTTATGTATTTGCAAAAGCTACTCATTTCAATTATTATTTTAGTTGGTACTTTTGTTATGAATGAACTTCGTATACTAATATTTGATTTCCGCTGCGTACTCAATAAATTTTATGTAGTAAACTCAAGCGTTTAATATGTAAATGTTGTTAACTAGTGTTATAGGATGTATTGTGTAATTAGCTCCAAATAATTTTATTTTAATTTTTCTACCATATCTTGGTTGTAGAATTTATTTCTATAGCTAAGATATGACTCACACCCTATCTCTTGAATAGTCTTTATTCGCGGGTCAGGGGGTGATTGATAATTTGTCTTTATTTCAAATGAATGGTTAAAATTTACAGTGACGGAAGATTGAGGGATATGGGGATCTAATCAATTTCTCTCTGCAGTGGGATTGAAAATTGAGACTTTGTGGTGCTCTCTCTCCCCCTCCCTCCCCCCCTCTCTCTCTCTCTCTCTCTCTCTCTCTCTCTCTCTCCTATGTGTATGAATTGAGTTCTGAAGTGTGTGTGCAGGTGGG
This sequence comes from Pyrus communis, assembly GCF_041283825.1. NCBI lineage: Eukaryota > Viridiplantae > Streptophyta > Magnoliopsida > Rosales > Rosaceae > Pyrus > Pyrus communis. The sequence continues at coordinate 28,549,059 of NC_142573.1, forward strand.
CGCGTTCACTAACTAAGCTTTCAAGGAGAGCCCATCAGCGGTTTGCTTGCTAGGGGAATACAGAGACTACCATTGTATGATTTGGTTATCTTTTAATTTTTTTTTTATTTAAATTTATCCATATATAATGTGGGTATATTTATAATAAAGAATTGTGATAAGCCAATATGCCCTGTGGAGCTTAAAATAATCCCGGAAATTCTAGAAGCGACACGTGAACTTTTATTTGAGAAAGACAATATTGCCCTCAATAAATGGGCAGGCTTCTCAGATGCTCCCACGCGCATCTCACATCCCTAGAAGACTTAGCAGCTACCCACATCTCACCTGACATTGGCAAGGAATTAAAGATAAAGATTAATTACCCAAATCCTATCTTTAATATTCCTAATTGAAGATTGACTCCAATCAAGTAAGTAATCCTAATTTAAATAAATTACTAATTATTACCCTATTATCTCAAGATATTATCTCCTATTAAATATATTGGGAATATTTAGAGAAGATTTCTCCATTAAACCCTATATGGCCGGCCCTAACCCTGTAAACACCCCCATATTCTACCAATTTTAGAGAGCTTTTGCAACCCTAAAAACTAAAATAGGCATCGGAGATCCGTTGACCTAACCCCTCCCCCCCCCCCCCACCTTGTGGGCGCGTGAGGCTTAGGTCTTTGGTCAAAGGTGTTGATTGTTTTGTAGGTGCATTTTCGTCAAGACTGAAGATGGCGGAAATTTGCATCGACAAATTGGTGCTTTCATTGAGAGCTAATTCAAAACACTCAAAGAAGTCTCTCGCATTAGTTTCTTGAATTTTCTGTTACGTTGAATTTCTCACACATCGTATCAATTAATTTTTCCTAGGAAAGTTTCTTGATCAATCCCTGGAGAAAGGATATAATGGTAGGAAATTCAAAAACTACGACGAATGGAACCCTATACATGGGAAGATTTGGATCGGAGAGTAGAGAAGATGACATAACCCCACAACGGAGATCCTCAAGGCTCAACACGACAGCAGGAGGAGCCCTACCTCCACGGAGCAAGGCCACCAGGCCACGACACCACTCCCACCTAACCCTAGGAAACCAAACCCTAGGCAAGAGGCCCAGGTCTACTTCCAAGACCCTAGGTAGGAGGACCCGAACTTGGCAGCTGCCACAGTAAGCCCCGGGTAGGAGGCCTAACCCAATACAGTAACAGGCTCGAATCTGAGCCCAGAATTTGGCAACCGTTGCTAACCAAGCAGCTCAGCGGGCCCAAGCCCAAGCTACTCAGCCAGCAGGCCAAGATGTGGTAGCCCAACGGCCAAGGAGGCCTACGGCTATGCAGATCCAAGGCGAGCATACGCCAGTCCAACACGCTCCGCGGCCCACTCCGACCACCCGACCTACGATCCAACCCATTCTGAGGCCACCTCTAGTGGTCCAGATTTCGACCATAGGTCGCACGATCGACTCAGGGTTACTTACACCCCACTTTTCTGCAGGACTAGCCGCTCTGGGCTTAAGCTTTGTACCTGCAGTCCACTATACTTCCACCGCACATAGAGACACCCATCATTCAAGCTCTTCCAATCCAAATGGTGAGCACCCCCTGCCCCAGCAGGTCGCCAATTTGACAAAAGCCTTCGTGCAGCAGACCACCTTAGTAAACCAACTTCTCGAGCACATCAAGATGTAGCGCGCCCTAGATGAGGTATCCCAAAGCGGGATAAGGGCGGAAGAAGGTGACTCATTCCAACGACGTTCTGGCAAAGAGCTGCTCAGCCTGCCACGAACCCAGCGTTCGGGCAATGTACACTCTTGTTTAGGCCCTCGGGGAAACATCTTATCTTGCCTAGATGCATAAAGAAACATTTATTCCCGACTCAGCTCATGAGTCAGTGTGCATTCGTGGTTGGGTCCGTATTTCGCCAAGCACTCAAGACCTTCCGGGAGAAGCGTCCACAAGAGGCTAGGCCCACAAAATGATCCTCCTACGAGGCAACAGAGTAGGCAATCTCATAGCGTACAGAGAAAAGCACGTGAGCAATCCGGCTCAAGTTCTAATGGCAGCCCTCGCTCGACGCAACACCGAGCAGCACAACATGGGCTATGTGCACAGCAACCGTGTCATAGATGAGCAAGACGAGCCGAATAGTAACATGGACCGGCATGTCAACACTGGGGGCAATTTGAGGCTCTGCTGCCCCCACCAAGCGCAAATCCAGGAGGAAGTACAAAGGCTCGTAGTAGAACAGCTGCATGGATTCCAACGCATTAACATTACCGACGATACCCTCTGTAGAAATATGGCCAAGCTTAGTAGGTCACCCTTTACAGACAAGATCGAGCAGACAGAGCCACTGCGAAAGTTCAACCCACCATATTTCGCCTTGTTCAAATGAGATAAAGATCCGGATAAATACTTGATGCACTACTGAAGTGCCATGACCCTCTAAGCCAACAACAATGCGCTCATATGCAAAATCTTTGCCGCGACACTCCAAGGCGAGGTGCAAGACTGGTTCCATACCCAGCCTCCACATTCAATCCAAAACTTTAGCGAACTTTCCTTGGTTTTCACTAAGGAATATTCGTCCTACCACTCGATCAAAAAAAAAGTCTAACTACTTCTTCAACATAAAGAATGGCCCGAATGAGTCACTCCACACATATGTCAAAAGATTCAAGGCGGAGAAAACAAAGATTGTTAGATACGATGACAGCATCGCATGCTCAGCATTCCGAAAAGAGCTTCCAACAGATCACCCACTTTTCGGAAAATTGATCATAGACGAGAACCTGACCCTAGCAAACTTTTACATTTTAGCAGAGAAGTACGCACTGTGGGATGAGGCCAGGAAATCCAGCGAGAATGAGCAAAAAAAATAAGCACAGAGACCATTCTCCAAACAGAGATGACTCAGCGTCTAAGACATTCACCAAGTTCATAGTTCTGGTTGGTCAGATTCTCCGTCAGCTCAAGACTGAATCATGGTTCGAATTACCGCCACCCATGAAGGGTGATCTTACTAAACTGGATCAGACAAAGTACTGTGCATTCCACCGAGAGCAGGGTCACACTATCAACAGTTGCCTGGAATGGAAACAATAACCTCGAGAAGCTGACGAAGGAAGGCCGATGCGACGAATACCTCGTTAAGCCAGCTGCTCGGCCTACGCAATTAACAGAAGCCGACACTAAACCTCCATTAAAGATGATGTGGATTAATGACATCTTTGCCAGGTTAAAGCACTCTCGGTCCGTAATTAGCAATGTGAATGAATGCTTGGAGAAATGCTTCATCACCTCCTAAACTCTATTTAGGCTTCTCCCAATAAGTTCGAAGTCTCAAGCAATTCAGCGATCAAGACCTCGCAAGCCGAGGATTATCCTAGTTATTATGCAGTTTCTACCTTCCGGCATAGTTAATATGTTTCTTTATTCTCAAAGAAGATCCAATAAGTTATTCATAAACCTGGCTCAACTGTTGCCTACAACAACTGCTTAAAGCCCTATCTAGGTAAGCTCTACAGCGTAAGAAGGCAAACTAATTCCCCGACACCCATCTTGGTAAGCTTTGCAACGTGAGAGGGTAAACTAATCCTCCGACACCCTTCAAGGTAAGCTCTCCAGTGCGAAAGGGTAAACTAATTCCCCGACACGAGAGGGTAAGTTCTCCAACACGAGAGGGTAAACTAATTCCCCGACACCCATCAGGGTAAGCTCTCAAGCACAAGAGAGTAAACTAATTCCCTGACACCCTTTAGGGTAAGCTCTCCAGCGTGAGAGGGTAAACAATTCCGGAATATCCAGACGTGGATGGGTTGTACGACTGCTCAGGTCCCCCTGAATGCATCGACAACCTACGCCGGATGACTCCCAAAATTGGCCACGATAGTCATTCCACAGGAATAGACTTAGCCAACTAAAGGATTCAATTCCACAGGATCCCAGGTCTCTAACCGGACAAGACACTAAGTTCAGGACCACTACCCATGAAAGAATTTGCGTGACAAGATGGTTCATCCTTAACGTGCAAAGATTCATGAGTGGCTTAATTTCAAAGTGTTGCAATACTAGTTAAGCGACCTGCGGGATCAAAGCTGCGACTCAGAATGATATGGTCTCTAAGGAGCGACTTTGCCTACACCTCATGCTAAAGAATGCCTTCGAGAGCCAAGGATGATGCCTGAAGTTGTCACGCGGGTCGTCTGCTTCTGTAAGTGAGACGTCTGGCCAACGGCCTTACGGCTACAAAACCAAGGTAGCTCGTAAGCCGAGACTTACACCTGCTATGACTACGCGGGGTTGCTTGCTTACTTACAAGCAACACTTCCAGCCGACGGTTTATGGCTTAAGTTTTGATGGGCCAAAGTCGAGTGTCACGACTATTGTAGTTACGCGGACCTCATATGCTTCCTGCGAAAAGCACAAGTCCGTCCTACAACTCTATAAGTCAAAAATCTCGCAACTTGACCCAGGAGGGCCAAGGCTCAAAAAGTCATTAAAGTCGACTTTCGCGACTATAGTAGCTACGCAGACTTCCTCTGCTTCTTACGAGAAGCAAGAGTCTGGTCGACGGCTTTATAAGTCAAAAATCTCGCAACGTGCCTTGAGAAGGCCAAGGCTCAAAAACCCATTAAAGTTGAGTGTCACGATTATAGTAGCTACGCGGATCTCCTCTGCTTTCTATGAGAAGCACGAGTCTAACCGACAACTCTATAAGTCAAAAATCTTGTAACGTGCCCCAGAAGGGCCAAGGCTCAAAAAGCCACTAAAGTCGAGTGTCACGACTATAGTAGCTACACAGACCTTCTTTGCTTCTTATGAGAAGCAAGAGTTCGGCCGACGGCTCTATAAGTAAAAAATCTCACAATATGCCCCGGGAAAGCTAAAGCTCACGAAGCTACCTAGAGCCGAGATTCATAACTATAGCAGCTATATGAACTTGCCTGCCTCATATGGAGACAACGAGTTCGGCCACTAGTAAGTTGGAAATCTTACATTTTTCCTTTTGTAGGTAAAGCTCTAGAAGCCCCCGAAGCCAAAACTAAAGCCTAAAGTGACCGCTTAAGTCAACTGCTCCACATGAGTAGCCCACTCGACTACCCCTCCTACGACAAAGTTTTGCAAAACGCCTCAAGCATGCAAGTCTCCCGAAACCCCAAGGCCAAAACTAAAACCTAAGTGACGACATGGGATCAACTGCTTCCTTGAAGCAGCTTACCCAGCCGCCCATCCTACGGTAAAGTTTCACAAAAGACATGGCGAAATAGAAGGATGAGGTAAAAACAAAGAAAGCGGTTCATTAAATTTCTAGTAAATTGATAAATCAGCTCGAATACCAACAAAGTTCAAGCAAAGTAGAACAAAAAGGAAAAGAAACAACTCCCAAGTCTAAAAAAAATGACTACTCCTTGGCAGCCTGCACAACCACTAATTCCTCGACTGATATGCCTTGAGCAACCGTGCCATTCCCAGCAGCTAAAGCCTCCATCAGCTCATCCTCAGCCGCCCCTGCCTCGACTGCCTGACCTTCAGCTGCTTCACCAAAAGTAGCCTCAAATGAGAAATCAAGCAGATTAACTAGAGAAATGGAAAAAATCTTGAAGTCCTTCTTGGAAAACTCATAATTCGATGCCCTGCCCCGAAGATGGTCTACATAGCCAAGCTTGTAGAAATTGGCCTGATAGGAAACAAGCGCCACTTTGTGACTAACTTTATCATTCTTCAGCTGTGCATTCTCCTTAACAAGCTTAGTGTGAGCACCTTGCAGCTCATCCATCTCCTTTTTCAAGTTCTCGCTAGCAGACAGCACACCTTGCAGATCCACTTCCTTGGACTCAAGCTTACTGGCAATCTCCTTGAGACGAAACACTTCAACATGCATGAAGATAAGCTGCTCGTCCTTGGCAAAACAAGCAGATCGTAGCTCTGAATTGACACACTCAAGGTCTTCGACCACCAGAGAAACACGACAGATTTCATTCTCTACAGCTTCCAACATCGCCTAAGTCACACTCAACCTAGCATTCAAATGCAGCTTCCTCACGAGCGATCTCCAACTGCAAATAAGTGAGGGCAGAGACATCAAACCCTTTCAAAACGACGAGTTCATATTCGAGCTTCTTAAACTTTTTAGCAACCGAGTGAAGCTGAGCCACCAATGCCACTTCAGCCTACTTGGCACACTTGACAACATCATGATCAATGTGCATAGACTCAGCTACCAGTATCAAAGTCTTATGCATTATAGCAATCAGGGAGGACTTCATCGAGTAGGCAAGATGCTTCGCAAATAAGTCTGAATGGATGACAACTTTCCCAACACTGTCAACAAAATTAGCACATGCATCAACGTCCTCAAACAGGTCAGCCTTCAGTAGCGCACAAACTTTAGGAAACTCTCCAGCTTCAGACTTGGTGGATCTCTCACAACTGCCCGTGCTAGTAGATTTCCCCCTCTCAGCAGATGAGTCAGTCACGACAGAAGGAAAAGCAAGCCCAAGCACTGCTTTAGCAGTAAAATCCACCTTCCCACTCTTCATAGCTGTGAGCCTCTCAGAAACCAATCCAGACCTAGCTCTCAACGGACGCTTCGATACAAACCTAAACACCGGAGGTACCACCGAACTCTTTCACTGGGCAAGTCTTTCAGCAATGGATGCGGTCACCTTCGGAGCAGCAGGTTTCACAAGCTCAAGCTCAACGATCATCTTCGCCCCCTTGAGGGAAGTTAGATAATGACAAGCTTCTCGATAGCAGACAAGCTCCCACGAGTTACAGAAGAAGTCATTGGCTTCTTCTTAACCGAAGGTTTACAAGGAAGTGAGGAAGACCTCTTCCTTCCACCATCATTGGCAGCAGGCTTTATAGTAGTGATCGGGTGTGCTAACGCATTATCCTTTATCCGCTTTATCTCTTCCCTCAGGGGCAGGCCACATTTCTCTCTGTGAAGAGGGCTAAGCGGCCAGCGCCACTCACAGTACTCAACTGGAATGCCCAAGGCAACGTGCACTTTCTTCATATTCGCTGAAGTCTTTGGAGTTGAGCCAAACTTTGAATCTGTACAAAGTAAGAAAGACGATCAATAAATTGAAGTCATGGAGTAGCTCAACAAAAATTCAAGCAGGATAAGAATGAAGCAATTCACTTACCACTGATAAAGGTAGTCGAGACACGCAGCTCAGGAGAAAAGTCAGACTCCCACTCTCCGCTTACCTCCAAAGTGTCTCTCGTGCAGCCATGATCATTTTTGCTAGAAGCATCGAACATCTTATGGTAAGACCTCAGCTGCCCCATACCTTCCTTATGGTCGATCTCAAAGAAGTACCAAAACACATTTATGGTTAAGCCAAGATCAAAGAACCTGCTCAAGTTCGAGAACCTCACCATCGCACGAACTGCATTTGGAGAACATTGAGCAGGCACCCATTTCATGGAGCAAATCACCTCCTGGATAAGACGCAGCATAAGGGGATGCCCACTCCTCCTTCCCTTCTTTCTTCTGTGCCCAGCAACCTTGAAAACCCGGCCCAAGCCGATCTTCCAATGCCCTAGCGCGTCGATCCCCTCGGCCTGATCTGAGTCGTCCACCTGGCCCACGCCAACCGACCCGTGCCACGCCACCAAGCAGCCCCGAGGGTCCCATGCCGTGTGTTACCCACACCTACGGCCCCCGCCAAGCTGATTTTTCAAGTCCCAAGACTCCCAAAAAATTCAAAAAGAAGAAAATTCAAATTTTTCTTACATTGGTGCGGCACAAAGAAGAAGAAGAACAACGAGAAACAACTCTTCGCAAGGGCAAGAAAAGAAGAACGCTAGGGGAGGGGGAAGAAAAAATATCCTCTGGCCTCTCTTTCTTGTTGGGATAATGATTGTTCTCCAAATTTATTTAATCCCCTGCTTAAGGCAAAATTAAATAGGTATTGGGGGCAATTATTTTCCTTTTCCTAGAAGAAGTCTATCTCTAAATCAAGAAAGAAGATCAAGTTCAAATTGGGTAACAACTCTACAAACCAAGCAGCTTGTGATTACTACACCTATTGCCCTTTCCATGCATGCAACACAGTAGGTGTGGGGGCATTTATGGAGCCTAAAATAATCCCGGAAATTCTAGAGGCAACACGTGGACTTTTATTCAAGAAAGACAAGATTGCCCTTAATAAATGGGCAGACTTCTCAGATGCTCCCACGCTTAGCTCACATCCCTAGAAGATTCAGCAGCTGAACACAGCTGCCCATAGCTCATTTGTCCTTGACAAGGTTAAAGATAAGGATTAATTACCCAAATCCTATCTTTAATACATTCCTAATTGAAGATTGACTCCAATCAAGTAAGTAATCCTAATTTAAATAAATTAAGGATTATTACCCTATTATCTCAAGATATTATCTTCTATTAAATATCTTGGGAATATTTAGAGAATATTTCTCTATTAAACCCTATATGGCCGGCCCTAACCCTATAAATATCCCATATATTCTACCAATTTTAGAGGGCTTTTGCAACCCTAAAAAGCCTTAAACACTTTACTCTCTCATAGAAACTAACTTAGGCATCGGAGATCCGTTCCCCACACCTTGTGGGCGCGTGAGGCTTAGGTCTTTGATCAAAAGTGTTGATTGTTTTGCAGGTGCATTTTCATCAAGATTGAAAGCAGCGGAAATTTGCATCAACACATACAACTTTGAAAGCATTGATTTTGCTTCTCATTCCTCTGTTGATTGATTTTTTTTTTCCCATTTCTTAGCTCCTTATGTATTCCTTGGTTCTCTCTAATTTTTGGCTATGGGATGATGCTTGCAGGTGAACTATATGCACAGTTTTTAGGGACGAGTTAGGAAGATCCACCTAAAAACAGCATACAAAATAGAGAACTTGTATGCTACTTTGTCTTTCTGTTGGATTTTGATGTTTATGTTTAGCTACTAAGAGGATTTTAGAGTGTTCTAAATATGTTTTGTAAATGTGCTTAAAGATTGGACATGTTCTTGAATATTAGTCATGTTGTTTGAATTGGATACGTGATTGAATATTCGGTATTTAGTTTGAATTGATTTGGATATGTGGTTTATTGAACTGGAATTTGGATATGTGTTGATATGAATTGGATATGTTGAATTAGAGATGTGCTACTTTGAATTAGATAGGTTGAAAAATGACAAGCCATATATTGACTGGTTTTTTTTTGCCCTAAATTTACATAATTCCCAAAGGTTGAATGTTGTTGCAATTTGGATGATCAACCAAAACTCTAGAAGAAAATAATTAGAAATCATGACTTAGGAGAGAAATAACAAGTCCATCACGTATTAGAAAATCAGTTTTGGCCAGTGATCGAAATCATTACAGGATTAAAAACCAGAATCCGACTTTGGAAGAACTTCCATTCTCTTCTAATAGCGGCTTCATATATTTAGTCTAATGTTTTTGTTGTACATTTTTAACAACCGAATCTAAAATCCCTCTGTACTTTAAAGTCCCTCCTCTAGACATCACATTAGAGAATTATAATTGTTCAACATTCTTGGTGTATCGGCAGATTAATGATTGTACCATGGAATTTTAGCAAAGTTCCTTGAATTATTGAAGCGTTAATGCTTTCCAAATGTTTTACTTTGATTCATTGTCTCACATTTTCCATGGTACAAGTTTACATGATTGCAAGCCGATGGAAAGAAATAGATGTAGGGAGAAGCGGGAATTGGGGAGAGAGACAGTGAGCAACCGGTGCGGTTGCTTTTTAAAGATTTGTTTGAAATTGTTTCTCCAGTATTTTTTTTTTTTGGTGAATTTTCTCGAGTTCTTTCTATTTGTTTGGAATTGTTTCATTTTTACTGAGATTCTTTTGGTCCCCGCCACTAAACTTTGATTTTTGCTATTAATTGCTGCTGAAATGTGACTTTTGCTATCAATTTTGTAAACTAATTAAGATGCCTAATGTTCCCTTAATTGTGATTAAGACAGGGCATATGAGATTTTTTTTGTGTCAAAATTCATGTTGGTAGTGTTGATTTTCCTATTTCTGCAAAAAAAATTTATAATTGTCCATACAACATCTAATTTCCCTAATTTTATCACTTATATTATTATATTTTTCTTCAGTTCATACTGTCATGACACTTTCTTTTTCTTGTTGGCTGTGAGCATGCACATATTGTGTATGACATATGCAAGTATAAGAGTAAGGCAGGAGACTGTCGTGTAAAAAAATGGAAGAGTTTGTTACATATTGAGGGCAGGTGAATAAAAGAATAGAAAACTAGATTATAATCTCTAAATAAGATCTATTTTTCATTAAAGTTGGATGTAAGATTAAATACTGATTTTGGTCCTTTGACTTTATATATCACCTAAAATCTAGCTAATAATTATTAACTTTTGTTTTGTTTTGTTTTATTTTTAGTATTATAAATAGAAGATTTTTACTTAATACGTATTCAATATGGGTACAAAAATTGTTTAAGTGTTAACAATACATACATGTTTATATGCATGTATATATACGTGTACATAATTTGTGTATCTATGCAGATATACATAAATATATATTTATGTACCAAGATATATGCACCTATATATACATTTTTGTACTTGTACATATGAACCTATGTATATGTGTACCTATATATATGCACCTATACATACATTTGTGTACCTATACATATGAACCTATGTATATATGTGTACCTATATATATGCACCTATGTATATATTCATGTACCTTTATAATAAATATTGTTTATTGTGTCTGCATATTAATTTATTTGTTTGGTTTTGTGATTGTATAAATTTTTATATAGTTTAATTCTCATTAGCAAAATGACTTAAAAAGTCTTCCATTTTAAATTACTAAATTTGATATGTAGAAATAAAAATTCCTATTTTTAAGGCCTTATTTATGATTAAATTAGGAATTTTAGGCAAAAATTTGAAAATAATAAAAGTGGGCAGGGGCATTTAATATGATTGATTATGGGTTTGAAAGTTAGGGACTAAAACTAGATTTATAAAAGCATCCCGGTTATAATGAAAAAATAGTCTTCTTTAGGTCCCTAAGTCTAAATGCCCCATAAAACAACATGCTTTTGGGATGATCCATGTAAAGACATGGGAAATAGGTTGGCTTGCTGGCTCATGTATTAAGGCAACCAGAAACGCATGAAAGAAAGGGTCAGAAAAGGTTGATATATTTGATGTCCCACAATATAATTTGTTAGGACTGTTGTATAAGATTCTACTGAGTCTGTTCCTTTCAAACTACATGCAAAAGAAAAACCAATAATGTCTTAGTTCCTATAGGTTACTCTCCCTCCACTACATGCAAAAGAAAAACCAATAATGTCTTAGTTCCTATATGTAATTTTATGTTTATTCTTAGGTAAATTGCTATCTTTTTTTTGGAAAAATTGTTGTCTTTTTTTGCTAATAAAAAGTTTATAGTTTGACTGTGTAAATGTGTATAGTTTTATATGTTTTGTTCGATTGACAATTTGATAATGGCTGAAGTGCATTCTTTAATGAAATGCGTTTTATTTCCTCGATTGCAGATCAAAACAAAGTGAAAGCTTTTGACTGTGAATTTTGCAACCGCTGCCTTGCTGCTTTGGTAAAGTCTCAACTTCTTGATAATATCAATTAATTTGGCCTGTAATGTTAGGGTGCGTTTGTTGCACCGGACTATCTCGGACTGGACTAGCTTTAAGGACTAAGTTGGATTGGCTTAGACTAGACTAAGCTGGACCGACTTAATGAAGCGTTTGATGCAGTGTCAAACTAAACAACATGATAACAACAAATTCTAATATTATATTTTTTTCATTCATATTTTATTAATATTTTATATTATTTAATACATATTTAGTAATATTTTATTACTTCCACTGTCTATTGCTTTTTTCATTCTAAAACCTCCCATCTCCATTCCTAATTTTTTTTTTCCTTTGATCTTCCTAATTTTGCTCCGACCCTCTCCCTCTCTTCGTCTTTTTCTTTTCCTTTCCACTCTCTCCTCCCTCAAAACAGCAGCATTCATCACACCCCCCCCTTTTGTTCTCTTTTTTTTTTTTTTTTCCCTTTCCTTTTCTTTGCTGTTGTGATTCCTCTAAATTATTAATGGCACCACAGATTCTGATTTCCCAACCTCAAATCCCACGGAAAATTGAAATCGTGCAGAGGCTCCTCTCTGCAGTGCCATGGATTTCACAACTATTCTGTTTCTCGCCCTTCCTCTGATTGTCTCAGAAAATCTCTTAATTTACTGGGAAAAATGAAGAATTTTTCTATTGAGTTTGTTGTTATCAAATTGATTTTTTTTTTCTTTTCAAATTTTGGTGGTTGGATGTTGAGAATTAGGCGGTGGGTGTGGTGTGTTTCAGATCTGGGTATAAGTGGCCAAAGTTGCAGAGAAGCAGACGACTTGTAGCGTACAGACTTCGTACGTGAAAGGGTTTCAGGTCTGGTGGTGTGATTTCGGAGTGAGAACAGAAAGGTAGCAACACAAGCAGTAGCAGAGAGAGGTCTTAGCAATCCCATGGTTATTGGGGGGTCTCACTAAGACCTCTTAGCGAAGGGTTTTGTCCATGCGAGTCCCCTTTAGTCTCATTAATGTTAATCCCAACACCAAACAAATAAGGTATTGGACCAACAACTAGTCCAGTCTAGTCGAGTCCCGCTTAGTGAGGGCAAACAAACGCCCCCTTAGGGTCTTGAGTTGAATGCGTATGCTACATGGCATAGGTCTAACATGATTAGAACTTTAGGGGGTGTAGTCAAACTAAGATTTTAAAGGATTTTAAAAGATTTTAAAAGTGATAGATTTGATAGGATTTAAGAGGATTAAAGACTCTTACAAAATTTATATGGATTTTTAAAGAATTGGAATGGATTGTGGTGAATTGTGGTGGAAGGATTTGAAATCCTAGGGAGTGAGGTTGGATTCTTTTTAGTCTTGGTTATAGATACTTTTGGCTCTCAAATCCCACAAAATCCACAACTTATTGAAATCCTCCAAAATCTTAATTTTTTTAATACACTTGGATTTGGATGGATTTTAAAATCATTTAAAATTTTTTAATTAACTACACTAGAATTTTAAAATCTTTTAAAATCCCTTCAAATCCTAGTTTGACTACATCCTTGTTTGATGCTAATTAAGCACAATGAGTTACCTGCACCAAGAAAGACATGAGGAAAGCTCTCTCTGTCTCAGCTGCTTCTCTTCTTCTCCCCATTCCTCCAAAAGCCCCCCTTCATTTTCATTTCTCTGGTTCTTCTCCCCTAACTCCAAAAACCCTCAACCCCAAATCAGGGATCCGAAGCTCTTCGCCAGAACCCTAATCCGAAATGCGATGGCGAGCAGGTCCTACTACACGAGCAGAACCTACTACAAGAGCAGGACCAAGTAGCTGACCCTCTACAACAAAATCAGCTCGCTCGGAAACCCTAGCTTGAATGTGGTTCCAGAGCTCGACGGCTGCGTTTACAATGGCAACAAAGTCCGAGCCACAGAGCTTTTGCGCATCATTCACGACCTCCGAAAGCGGAAACGCTTCTCCCAAGCCCTCCAGGTTTCCATCTTTCTTTCTGACCTTGCAATTTGTGTTATCCCCTGTTTGGTTGCTCATAAAATGAAAGAAAATTGAAAGAAGCATGAAAGTAATTAAATTTTAGTTAAAGAAAGTGAGTGAAAGAGGGAATTAGGATTTTTGTTAGTTACTGTGTTTGTTTGTATCATAAGTAATTGGAAACTCCTCTTCTTTCGTAATAATGTGTTATAGGTTGCAGATTTCAGAGTGGATGAATCAGAAGGGGATATGCATATTTTCACTGGTTGAGCATGCCGTGCAGTTGGATTTGATTGGGAAGGACGAATTTTGCACAAATTGCTGTGAAATAAAGCCAGTTTGAGTCTGTGGGTCGAATCGTATTGGCCATTGTTGCATCATGGAGCATATGACTGCTGGGAAGTTTAAGCTGGGGAGGAAGATTGTGAGTGGGTCTTTCGGAGAACTCTATTTAGGTATGGTAATCAGTGCTTGATATCCTTTTTTTCCTTAGAAAATTATTCATTGTGTTAATTTAATGTGTTTTGTAATGAAATTGCTTTTCTGGTGTTAGGTGTAAATGTACACAGTGGGGAGGAGGTGGTTGTTAAGCTGGTATGTGATCGATCCTCAAATCGTAGTGTTCATTTATAACAAATTCACCATTTGAATTGGGTTGGTTTATGGGTGTGGATTTTCAAGCTAAAAGATTTATGTGGACCAGTTTATCTTTTTTTTCTATGGAAAAATAAAATTTGAATTTCGTCGTTGAATTGTATTACTCATCAAGTTTCAGGGCATTTTGCATTTGAAGGATTTGAAACTGCTGTAAGCTCCCACCTTGAAAATATGTTTTTTAAATGTTTTTTTAGATGTTTTGTTAGGTGGAGATTTTCAAGTTTTGATATTTTGGTATTTTAGTTATGATAGCTCTGGATTAAGCTCCCACCTTTTGTACATTGCACTATTTAACTCACCAACATGAGAGCCAAACTTTAGGCTCTTATGTGCACGTAATTTTCTTAAAAAGGGAATGAGAAAATAAAATGGGCAGTACCTTAATTTGCAGGAGAAGATTTCTGATGAGTTAGATAAGAGAGTGAAGAAGTTTTTTAGTGGAGCAGAAGCAAATTTGGAGGTATGGCCTAGAAACTTTGAGTTTTCATGAAACTTATACATGTTTATTTGTCACTGCATCTTGGATTTTGTGTTTTCAGGGCTTGAAAGATAAGAATTGAAGGGCCAACTTGCTGTTAGAGAAGAATTGTATGGAAAATCTGCACAAGCTGCTGCCAAGGCTGAGAAGGTGATTTGTTTTCCTTAATGTGATATGTTGGTCTGTTCAAACTTTAAGGGAAAAGAATCTTACATAGAGTCATGCTTAAGCAGTAGACTGGATTTTGTACTCTCTCTTTTCCAGTCGTGTACTGTTGTATTACATTTTTCTCTGATTTACTGGATTTAGTTTATACGATCTTCTACATGAAATCTTACTTCTCCTGTTCTTTTAGTCCATGTAATACTGATAACAATTGAAAAGTTGACGTTTTCAGTCATTTCTCTTAATTAATCAATGAATTAGTTTTTTACCTTACATAAAAAATTTAATTATAATTTTTGCGCCCTGATTTCATAGTAGGCGCCTTATCTTCATATGAAAACCACCATTTTCAATTTTTTGGTAATGTTAGCAGGTGCTTCTCGAATTCTCTCTCTCTCTCTCTCTCTCTCTCTCTCACTCTCTCATTTACCATCTTATGATTGATAGCGGTTGCGGATTATAGTAGCACTTTGTTTTGATTTGTAAACAAATTGTATAATTTTATCTTTGTCTTGGGTTACAGTATAACGTTTAATGATTGAATTTGTAAGATGGTTGAGCAATTTTTTCAGAAACTTACTATTCATGCCAGATGCCCAAGTATTATGTCTTTTACTTTTCTACTTCCTTTTTCTGTGTTTTTCCTCCATGTAGTAGATTGATTACTTGAAACTATGATATTGATGACACATTATGATCTCCAAATGGATGTTTCTTATAGCATGCGTATCCATATATAGCAAGCAAAATTTGACTTCATTGGATCTTAGGTATTACGTCGTTTTAGTTGCTTTGTGCAGAAACTCATCATCTGTATTCTATGTGCTTCTGTTTTGTGCAGACGCCATGCGTGGTGAGATGATGGATTATTTGAAGTTAAGGCTCCAAGTAAAGGTAGAGTTGTTTCAACTATAATGCATGTTTTCTTTTTCACATGAATGATAGAATTCCTAATTACTCAATCCTCTCATCTATGTCTATTGTATTACATTCAATTATTTGCTGAAACTCTTATGTTCTTAATATGGTCATTAATTTTAAACTATTGTTATTCCATACAAGCTTACTTTCCTTTGATATTAACATTTTCTGATAAAATGGTAGAAATCCACTTGCATTTGACAAATAATTGTCATCATTATAGCAGTACAATGCACATCCACATAATTGAGCATAGTGAAGAAAAAATTGAATACTTCTTATAGACATTTCTTTTCAATACTCCCAGACCTTCTTGCATTGTACAAAAGGTTCGGAATTTCTTTTTTAATGTGTCAATACATTATTATTATTTTTTCTTTTGTGCTTTGGCAATATGACTTATCTTGCCAAAAGATGTACGTGGGTTTTGAGGGTTCAGGGATCCCCTTTTCTCAAGATTACTGGGTTGGTCCTTACCTCCATGTGTTGTTGAGGGCACTTTTCTTGGCAATATAGTGCTTAGCTTAAAATTAGAATGTGATTCAGTTATATTGAATTTGTTCGATTAACCATTGGTCCATTTATAGTTCATTTAATCTTTTGAATTAGTAAGCTACTGTGTTGTGTCCTTTAGATTTCTTAGTATGCTATTGATATGAAAACATCATCTATTTGTTCTATTTATCGCATGATATAAGAATCAAAGTAGACTTGGCATCCCTTTTGTGGCCTTTTTTGTGTTAGCAGATGCTATTAGATCGATAAAAATATATCGGCTACAAAGTGCAATGAATGCTACAAGTTACTAAGTTTCGCCATATGCCTTCATTTTGGCATTGCCCTTTCTGTGACTAGTAAGCATTATAATTTTACTTTGTGGAATGATATTAAGTTGACTTATGGAATAATATAGGGTTGTGTCATGCATGAAAACTATGAATCCATTTCATCATGCATTTTTGGTTAAACTACTATGTTTTTGTTCAATTAACTGCAACTCATGCCGCAGTTTGCTTCACAAACCTCTATGGTTAGCTTCCATACAGTATGTTGCAAGTTTGAGGATATCTCTACATCTTAATTTCTACTCTCTTTGGTTGCTTCAAGTTTGTAATTTTACATGCTATATTGCCACTTGATTTGATTATAAAAATGTAAAACAAAATCCGTCCATCATTTACAAATTTGTATTCGATTTTTGATGTTTTTCTAGTTTAAGGCATATGTTGCAGAAGCATGTCAATGGTACAAATTATTTGGTTTTGGACAGTAAGCTTTGAGTTTTACAATCCTTGCAAAGGGATTGTGACTCAGGTGAACAAATTTACTGTAGAAGAAGTTATGCATGCATTCATTTAGGTAATTGTAGGAGAGGTTTGCATGCTTTCTTTTGGCAATCCTTTCCCAGAACCTGTAGTGATCCTGATATGAGTCTAACTCTGCCAGCAGAAGAGCGACGTTCATGAACTTTTTTCTTTCAATTGCTCCTTAAACATAAGAGGGCATACTAGCATAAACTCTTTGGCACAATGTAGCATAAACTGCTTATCTTATTGACCTCATTCTCTCATGTATCCCTATGTTTGTTCATAATTGTGTTGAATTTATTCAAATTAAATGTGTTTCATTCATTTGGTTACGTCTGAAACAGATGGTTCCCGCAGCAACACGCAAGCGTAATTTCTAGTAAGAACAAAAACAAAGAGAAGCAACAATGTCCTTGTTTGTACATTGTACAAGAATGCTGGGAAATCTACCTTTAGACTATTTAAAGATATGTGTTCTGTTTTTTACTTAAACATGTTTTGCCGAATAAGAGATATTGGAGAGGAAGGGTAACATGACATGGGATGAGGCATTGAGTGTTTTCTAAGACATAACAAAAGGGTTGTTGTACACCCTCCATGAAGGTATAATGCATGGGTATCTGAATCCATCAAATGTAATTGTACATGACAACGAATGGAAGATGGGAGATTTAGGAATTGGTGAGTGTTTTTAGTTTGCTTATTAGTAAAAGTAAAAGTTGGTGAGAACATTTGAGAAATAATTTTATGCACTTTTTTATGCAGCATGAAAGTTGGTGGGTGATTGTTTCGAGGATGTTGAGATGGAAGAAGAGTTGAAAGGTTAGACATAATGTGCCAGCAGATAAAGTGGACTTTGAAAAGGACATGTTCAGCCTTGGTATGATGCTCTTGGAGCTGAATGCACAGCCAAGGACGATTTCCAAAAATTGTATCATTTTCTACAGCTTCAAGAAGAAAGGAAAACTTCCTAAGAAAGTGATTGATCCTCGAGTAAGAGCTTTGTGCTAAAGCTTTTGGACAAGACCCTATAAAGAGGCCTTCACCTGTAGAGGTATTATATGATATTACTTTTAGAACGTATATGGATATAGTCTGATAGTAGAGATCAAAGCCCTCCAACTCTCACAATCCGATGTCGATGAGCACAAACATGGACATAATTGTTGTGTGTTTCCATATGCAACTCCACAAAACTCATTTGTCATTCACAATATGCTTAAATAGATTGAGTGGGCATGTGGAGTGAATGAAGAGTGAGTATGTGGATTGGCATTATACAACAACGTAACAACTATGTTCATGAATGTCTTCATCAGCATCAGAATGTGAGAGTTAGTGACTCAATCACCACCATCAGACTATATCCATATACATTCTACGCAGTGATATCATTCAAAATCTCTACCGATGAAGGCCTTTTTGCAGGATCTTTGTCCACAAGCTTCATCACAAGCCTTTTAAATTGATGGTCGTTCACTTTTTCAAAAAGGTTTCATTCCTTCTTGAAGCCGTAAAGCATGCTACCATTTATTGAAAATGTTTCTAGTTGCACAAGCAACTTCAAGAGCATCATACCAAGGATGAACATGTTTTTTTAAGCCCACTTTTATCCTATGGCGCATCATATGTCTGACCTGTCAACTTTTCTTCCATCTCCCCACCCTGACAACAATCATCCATTAGCTTTCATGCTGCATAAACAAGTGCGTTAAATTATTTCTTAAAAGCTCACACCAATTTTTACATTTACTAATAAACAAACTTAAACACTCTCACCAATCTCGAAATATTATATCTTCCATTTGTTGTCTTTTACAAGTACATTTGACGAATTTAGATCTTCATGAAGTCTACCTTTTTAGTGGATGTACATCAAACCTCTTGTTATGTCTCAGAAACTCTTAACACCTCATCTCATGTCATGTTACCCTTCCTCTAAAAATAGCTCCTCACTCAAAGTTCTGCAAAATAGGGTTATCAAACAAGGTTAACATAGGAAAAAAAAAAACACATGTTAATTTATGCGGTCAAATAGATTTATGTGAGACACTTGAACAATAAAACTTCCTTCTACTTGTATAATGACACGTGATTTATGTGAGATAAGTCTTGTGCATATCAAACCGAAAAGCTCAGCCCATCACAAACTTGCATCATTATCATGTTGATTTATTCATCGATGTCATTGATAAGCAACTCCCTGAGTTAATTGATCGATTTATTGAGAAGAATATTGAGTTACTTCTTTGTGTGGCAAGTTTAAGTCCAAGCAATTCTTTCTCTGCTTTTGATAAAGAAATATTGTTGCGTCTTGCCCATTTTTATCCAAGTTATTTTTTTGAAGCACGATCTTGAGTTAATCAAAGGACAACTTGAGAATACATTTGGGACATGATGTCTAATCTTGAGTTTGAAAACTTGAAAGCAATTAGTGATCTTGCACAAAAGATGGTTGAAACCAAGAAAGATCAGACTTACTTGTTAGTACTTGCTTTTGACAATATCACTCATCTTACATAATCGAAAACTCGTCAAGGACCATTACTATGATTATTAGGAATATCTAATATTATTGATGCTATGTTATTTTCGACTTTCTTCTACCTCCGAAGTCATAGCTAACAATCAACTTTCGAGTGCCAAAGAGCAGGACATGAGAATTTGGACTTATTGCAAACAGTGTGAGAGAATCATGGTGGTGATTATACTTTCACCCAAAGCGAAGAGCACCTTCATTGTTAACGTTATGCCAGACACACTATAATTGAGAGTCCATTTATCACTATAAGACCAAAAATTAATTTTTTTCATCGCACTTTACATGACAGACAAGGTCCAGATATCACTATAGAAAAGACCTACGGTTGGAAACTGCGGCCAAAATATCCACAGCCACACATAGGAGGTTATTCGATGCCATTGCCAAGACTTGGAAACCATCTTGCACTTTACCAAATCTTTTTGTGATTATCTACACAAATATTAAACAACGAATCCTCGCACCAACATAATAATAATAAGAAGAAGATGCCGCCACCAGTTTTGACAGAAAAACCCTACCTTACCCTACCCTAAAATGAATGAATGAATTCTGCAACTAAGTAATTAACAGAGCACAAGAGAAAGTTGTCATCGTCAATTCGCCATTTTCTTTCACCAGTAATGTAATCGTGATGCAATGTGAGAAGCTGTAAAGGGAAGTAGATCAATCTATTCTTAAGATAATTTTTTTTTTTTTCAAAGCCTCCTAATGAGTCCCTGCTCACCGTTCGGTGTTGTACTCTCTGTATCTCATTGACCAAATAAAACATGAGAAATCATTCTCAAACAAAAACAACGGCTAAGATTCATGACAATATGTTATATGGCTTGTTTGGTATCGTATTAAAAGTTTTTCATAATTTCTCAAGAACATTTAAAATTCAAAAACTTGTTTAGTATGAGATTCCAAATTATTTTTAAATTTTAATAATTAAAAAAGAAAAAAGCAAAGAGAGAAGGAGAAGAGAGAGCAGAGAGAGCAGAGAGACTTGGAGGGTAAGAGAGAGTAAGATAGGATAGAGATATAGAAAAATCAAGAGTGAGATGAGAGAGAAAAGTAGTGGGTTTAGGGTTTAAAAACTCTAAAATTCATTTTTTGTGTTATTCAAAAGTAGGTTAATTTTCAAGTTAGTTTTGAATTCAGTTTTTTTAAACAGATTAACCAAACATTTAAGTTGTAAAACTTAAAAAGTGTTTTTGAGTTTAAAAGTTAGATTTAAGTAGAATACCAAGTAGGCCCTTAATTATCCTCGTTTTGGTAGGACTAGGACTAGAAAACTCACAAAATTTCTTCATGCCTTTTCCATTTATTTATTTTTTTTTTTTTTAAAAGAGGGGACAACTTGTGGCAAGTCACGGTTATTTCAGAGGCTAAGAAGACTCATAGAGGCATTTCAGCCACCCCCTGGCCACAAGTTTGGCTTCCACACCAACAGTGGGTTTTGAATCCGAGACCTCCAATTTTTAGTTTGAATGAAGCCTCGCAATATGTCATTTACCACTTGATCACTAGCTCGTGGTTTTGTGCCTTTTCCCTTTGGGTTTGGGGAAATTGTGTCATTTGTAACACTTGTGTGAGTGATTAAAGAAAGAATCCGAATCCAAATAGTTTATCTTATAAGAAAAAAAATATATCAAAATTTAATTAACCAAATAAATGTAAAGTGGGCCAAGCCTAATGAGTATTAGATGTATAATGGGTTCTATATGTAGAACATGTGTATTAGGTGGGCCTAAGATCCTATCACGACCTTCGAGTAAGGGGTGGGCCTAGGTCGGGGCGGGCCCAAAATTGAAGGAACTAGATCGAACACGTTTGTAAATAAAACGGGATGGGACGGGGCTGGCTGAGGCGGGTTTTGAATTTTTCAAAATAGGACCCATACCTAACCCGGCCCATTGAAACGAGCCGGTTCCTACGGGTCCAAATCTTCACTCACGCCTAAGTCTGGTCTTCGTCTTCCAGTTCGTTCCCTTCCTCAACGTCTTCGCCGACACCTTAAGCAAATCCTCCAGTAACCCATTTGTTCATTAGACGATGCTCTCATTCAGTTGTTTTTAGATCTAGCTAGTGACTCTCTTCGAATAGTGGGTCGATGAGGTCCGACTTCTCAGCCAAATAGTGTTCTAGCATATCGTCTTCATCATTTTCCATTAACCATAAGACAAGATGGTTTCTTCATCAGATTGTGAACATAAAGCATTTCCTTCATAACAAAATTCAGTGATTTGAGTGATTTTGGTCTCATCAACATAAGACTACATAGGCTATAAGGAAAGAGAATCACCCTCAAAATCATCAGAATCGAAGTCAATCTCGTGCTCATCCTCTTCATTGGACCCTTAAGTGGTTGGAGCTGCACCTTTCTATGGAGGGAGAAAAGGCAAGCAAAATGGAAAAGTGATGGGGAAAGTGCAAAGAAAAAGATGGGAATGGAGAGCCAATAAAGAAAGAAAAGGAGCTCCTTTTGAGGTTTGTGGAGACAGAGAAAAATAGCTCCTTTTGTGGTGAGTGTGTTAGATATTCTGATAATTTTATGAGAATTGGGAGAAACGGGGCCCCATTTCCTAATGTTTTTGCACCCACCCCATCTCGATAACTTTGTGAACCCACCCTGTTTTGTCTTTACAAATTTTAGACCCGCCTCAAACCTCATGGAACCGGCCCGCCCCGCGGGCCTAGGGCCCGTTTGCCCACCCCTACTTCGAGTTGAGACAGCCAGTTTTATTTTAGTTTCCACCAAATTTCAAACAAATTTTAGCCATTTATGCAATCTAATGGCTCTAAGAACTCCTCACGAGCTTAAGTAAGTATCACCATCTTGTTTTGTGTCTTTCGGCTCTTTCTCTCTCCTATTTTTCATAAAATGTTCAATCCAACCACATGAAGGCTACTTAGTACTACAATCTAGTAGTATTTATCTTAATTTATAAGTGAAATGTTTTAGGTTCAATTACGCCAAAGATGAATTTAAACCATATTATTTCTAGTTCATCGTGCGAGGCTTAGTCCACCTCGACTCCCTTGATATAGATAATATCATTTAATAAAAAAAATAAATGAAAAATCATTCCCTAATAGCTAGTTATTAATTTGTAATCATGTTGATAATTATAGGGGACCAAGATTGTCTCCCCTTTCACTTTCCATCTCCTTCCATCCCCTCCTACTTTTTCAGGCATTGATTTCATGCCAAGTTAATTTAATACTCCAGATTTTGCCACCTCACCAACAACACTAAAGCATTTTTCAACCCAATTTTCCTGACTTTTTTTGCTGCCTCCCCCCTCCTATCTGCCTTCCCGGCTCTTCCAATTTTTCTGAACTTCACCTCCTGCCGATTCGATTTCTGGGTCACAATCACAACAAAGTTGATCATCTAAACTTTTGCACCTATATCCTTATTATAGCGCTGCATCTTTATTGGGTCTTCCCAGGTTTGTGTTTTATGTTCTTCCTTTTTTTTTTTTTTTTTTTTTTTTGCTTGTTTTTACCATAGGATTTGTATTTTCTTTTTTATTACGTGTTGGGGTCCTCTTTTTCTGATTGAACGTGTCCCATTATTTGTTTTTATAGAGTAATTGAGAACAATTTTAAAGTGTACAAAAGTTCTAGTACTGCTTCTCCTCCGTAAAGAAACAAAATTTGAGATGATGATTTTTTTCTCTTTTATATCTTTTTCTCTATTGCAGATAGGATGGAAAATGATTGATTCTGATGATTATAGACTTTGAGTTTGAATGTAAGCGGTGACCACTAGAGATGAAGAGAGGAAGCTAACTTATTGTTAATGCAGAAGTAGCTATGCCATACATAGAGATTGCATAGGCCAATTTATTGTTATTTTGGACTTCTTGAGTTTGCATTACCAAATGCTTAATTGAAATTTTGCTTCTATTGTAAGTAAAAGAGATTGTAGGCAAAGTTGTTGAGTTAGATAGGTTCGGATCTCGTTGGAAGCATGTATTAGTACTCCAGTCCAGGCTTATGTAAAATGTATTTTAGAAACAAAGGCAGATTGGAGGGGGAGGAAGGGCAGCAGAAAAAGTTAGGAAAGTTGGGCTTTAAAGATGTTTTAGTGTTGTTGGTGAGGTGTCAAAATCTTGAGCATTAAATTAACTTGGTATGAAATCCATGGTTGAAAAAGTAGGAGGAGATGGAAGAGGATGAAAAGTAGGAGGGGAGACAATCTTGATCCAATTATAGGGAGCTACTAACTGAGTCCTATATTGTTGAATTTGAATGCTGACACTAGTTTATCATTAATTTTTTGGTAAAGCACCAATTTATTGATTAGGTTTTAATTTCAAAAATTGAATGAACAAATATATGTTAGCATATATGAAAAGTGCGTATGATTAGGGTTTCTTAATAAAACCAAATAGTGTAGCAATATCATTATTGAAAAGACATGACTTTTGTAACGATGTGTGAATTTGATGATGGTGCTGGCCGCCTACTTATTTTCTGAATTTATGTGATTTCTTCAATCATGCATTCTTGGTTTTATGGTTATGAATGAATGTCGTTCAACACATTAATTCTCAAAATTCGCAAGTACATTACATAGAATTCTCTGACCTAATAGTTAAAAATTATAAGTTATAAGGTCAATTTTGAAATCAAATAAGACTATAAATGTTATGTCATTCCTAATGCACATCAAATAATAGTTCAATATAACTTTTTTTAAGTCAAATGTAGAGTAATATCTGACTTCCAGAGTCAAATGCAAAATCAAAGTCATATAAAAATTCTAATTTTATGCAAAATCAAAGTCACATATAAATTCTAATTTTATGAACCAAATTTAAAATTAAAAGTTATATTTGCCTCTTAACCTTTCATGTGCAGCAGGCATAGGTAAATTCTTTCAAGTTATATTTTAGTCAAACTAAAAAGTCGAACGAATAGACGTGGGCCGGGATTGGGCTTTATATATGTTTGCAATTTCAGCGTTGGAAATTTTCTCATCTCATCGACATGAATTACCATTCACACAACACGAGGTTTGTGATTGTGAGACGTAGAAAGATTGCAAATCGATATGCTGCTGAGTCTTGACTTGCCCGGGTGAGCTTCCCAGTGCTCAAAGTTAAAAAATTTCCAACGTCACAACCAGTTAGATATATTTTGAATTTACGGTTACAAGAAATTCATTTAATTCCTCAATATATTTTATTCAAATTTTTGTATATTAGTTTCTTTAACATGTTTAAGATTCAGGGTTGTGTACTTTTTTCTTGACCTCTTTTCATGATTATACAGTGTTCTTCGATAGTGGGCTACTCGTTCTGCTTAAACAGTTTTTCATATATTTTTTCAGCTTAAGTTAACTAGGGCCAAGTAACAAAACTCTTAGTATAGTAACCGTGCCCCTTTAATGTCGACAGATTCAATGTTCACCCTCTCAACCAACCTCGGAATAGCTACTCCCAGAAAAGGCAAACAATTTACCCCTAAGCATGTAGAGAAAGTACTCCCTACCTACCAAAAACAATTATTTGTATTCAACACGAACTGAAGCTAATTAGATAACAAGACAGCCATATATGCTTTTGCATCATCTGTATCTTACTCGGAAAGTATTTCTTTGATCCTCTTCTTTTTTATTTGCATTAGTGCAAGCTATGATGACTGCAGAGTATCCCCGCCTTCAGTTACACATCTTTTAAGCGTATCATGTTGTTGCTGCATTGTTAATTCTTTCAGTAGTTAATTCTTTCGCAAAATGTATATCTACAGATGCAGGCTGCTGCTGCATTGACGATACTTTTAAGGGAATGGTTCAAGACTTGATTTTGAAGATGGCTCCCAAGAAAACTGATCGGATCAAAGTCGAATTCTTGAAATCCGAAGAGGAGGAGACTTCCTTGTTCGGAGCAGCCTTGCTCTCAAGAGAATGTTCGGACTCCAATGAAGGAGAAATTGGGAGTATGAATGATGAAATTCTCAAGCTTTTGTGCACCGCCATGGCCGTCAAGTTGTCTTCCACGCAGTAGAATTACCTAGTGTCCCTCTCCAGGTCGAGATTTGCTAGGCTGCTGTTAATCTTTCAAGTTATTCAACTGGCCGTCCTAAAAAAAGTAGGGACAATAAAGCGACTGCGTTTATACTTCTAGATAACAAGATGACGAAAGAAGCTATTGAAAGGGTAGGACCCATCATTTTAACGCAGCTAGAAGTTGCCGTTGATGATGGTTTGGACGGCCAAGATTTCTTTATCCAAAACTATTATCCTATGTCTCTAGACTAACTCGACTGTCTAGGGCAATTAACATGGCGTTCATGTTGCTCGACATCACCAAGAATTGGACGAATTGAAGACATAATAGGCCTACTACACCGTCTAAGACTTGGTATCAACAAACATGCGAAACGGATCTAGTAGCTCGTGTTTGTTGATATCGAGTCTTAGATGATGTAGTAGGCATTTTCCGTCTTCTATTCGTCCGATTCTTGGTGGTGCAAGGAACATGAACACCATCTTAATTGCTCTAGACAGTTTAGGTAGTCTAGAGACGTAGGATGATAGTCTTGCATAAAGAAATCATGTCATCCATAAACATCATTAGTAATGGCAACTTCTAACTGCGTTAAAATGGTGGGTCCTACCTTTTCAATAGCTTCTTTTGTTGTCTTATTATCTATAAGTATAAATGCGGTTGCTTTCTTGTTTCCGTTCTTTTTACCACGGCCAGTGGAATAAATTTGAAAGATTAACAGCACCGCAGCCTTCCAAATATTGACATGGCGAGGGACACTATTGTAATTCTATTGCATGGAAGACGACTAGGCGGCCATCGGATGCTATTGTAATTCTGTTGCATGGAAGACGACTAGGCGGCCATCGGATGCACAAAAGCTTGAGAATTTCACCAGCCTACTCCCAATTTCTCTCTCAATTGAGTCCAGACATTTCAAGAATTCGACTTCGATCTGATAAACAATTTCGGGCCAGTTTTCTTTGGGAGACATCTTCAAAATCAAGTCTTGAACCAGATTGTGCTCTTGCAATTGAAAGTTTTGACAAATTCTTCCTTATGTTTCTTCAGCTTATGGGGTTTCAGATATTCGTCTACGAACATAATGGCATCTCCTTCAAACTCTACCTTCTCACCCATGTTTAAGAACTGAAGAATGTACTGCAGGTAGGTGTCTGCATTGTTCGTGGCGTGACCCACATCATCCCACCACCCATTGTTGCCTGCATATTGGTATGTCTTGAGAAACTTCAAGATGTCTGACTTTCGGATAGCTGGTTCAAGATAGAATTCGAATATGGGTTCTGCTTCTGGTTCGACATCAGTAGCAGCAGGGTCCTCCCACGGCTGTGATCTTGAACGTCTCGGTCTCTTCTTTGGAGGCAGCTCCTCCTCCGCCATAGAGTTGTTGGGGACGGACTGAAGAAGGATCACTAACTTTCTTTTTTTTGGAGACACGATGAGGAACTACTCTCAGAAGTTGGGTTGATTGTTGTTGTTCTTGGTATCTATGCTATTCAGAGATATGGATATAGGGGAGGTAGGTACGAAGTTCTGCATCTGACCTCTCCCTCCCCTCCTCTTTAGGCAGACATTTCAAAGAAGAAAAGTAAGAGCAAGTAAGGAAAATTTTGTGGTGCTACGAACTTATGCAAGGGCAGACTGATCCACCATCCATTCCTCTTGTTGACCTGTTCTCATCTGGGGAGTTTTCCGAGGGTGAAATTCAACAGTACAAAGACGAGTGAGTGTATTTAATTATTCTTGTAATTTACGCCATTTGAAAGTTGTTTGGAACTTTGGTAGAAGTTTATCATTCACCACTAGTTCAAGCGGCAGTTCCGCTCATGGGCCAGAATGTAACCCAAATTTCTCTAGTACTAGAATTGAAAAGGACCTGTAGTTTGAGGGACGATTAGGATGATCTATTACAAGTGCTGCTAGAGTCGTAATCAATTTTCATTTAATTTTTTTTTCTGATTTCGCTATAATGTTTCTGGGACTTTATTTGTATCAGCCTATCAGGTATCAGGGGGCAGCGGATGTCTTGTCCAGTGTTTTTTATGTATTATGTACACTGGTTGCTTCTCAATTAATTTTTTTTTTTTTAATCTAAAACTATTTTAAGTTTAGACATGTGATTTGATTCATATGAGAACACTAAATGTCTTTTCTCTCCAACAGTGCATAATGTGTGAAAGAGGAAGTGACAGTGAGGATGAGCTGTTTGTTCACCGCCCTATTGCTTTTAGATTGTTATTGGGACCGTTCTTAGAGAAGTTGATTTGAGTTGGGTGATTGCAGCTGCATGTTGCTCTCTGTTCTCGTTTTCCTCCGCCCTCTCCTTCTCCCAGACTCTCAACGAAAAGATATCTCCGAGTGGGTATTGAAATTGTTGAAACAAGAAATTACAGACTTCTCCTTCTGCGTGTTCCTAATACTCAGGCATCCTTCTATGGTCCCTACTGTCAAAAAGATTCCAAATCCAATCGTCCTTTACTTTAGAGGGAAGTTTTATTTGGCCTCAACTATCTTATTTTAACTTCCAACTTCTCCAGTAAACTTCCAAATTTGCCCTTAAATAATTAAGAATAAGGAAAAAAAAAAAATATTAGTTAGTAGTACTAGTATTGTGTTTGGAGAAGGAGCAAGCGGCAAGACGATTAAGCAACTAGTCTAGTCCAAGTCTAGCCTAGTGTTGTCTGTGTTGTTGGAAATGAACAGCAGATGCCATGGCTGGTAACGCCCATTCCATCTCTGCAGTAACTCCGACTCACTTTGTTTCATTTGTTAACTGGTATTCAGTGATTGGTAGCCTTTGATTTAATTTACGAACCAAATGTAAATGTGGGAATTGCAGATTGTTGGAATTGCAGTTTACAGTTCTCTTGTGGTGGTCTTCTACACATTCCTTGGATTTTTCCTCGGAAATAGAATCCTCGAAATCACAGTCCGTCTTTTCCTTTGTGGTACTTCACTCTACTCCACTCCTCTATCAATCCATATCAGCATATGACATCTCATATCCGAGTGAATTAATTTCCTTTGAAATTTGAAATGTCAATTTCAGGCTGTTTCGGTCATGTTTCTCCTCATAAGGTGCACAGCCACTGACCCAACTGACAGAACCAGCCTTAAGAAGAAGAACAAGAACAAACCTCAAGGTGGCAAAGGCCTTCCAAAGCTCAACTACGGCTTCCTTCTCGGGTAGATTGTACTGAGCTTCTTTAGGAGGGTGGAGAGGAAGATCCTCAGGACTTTTATAAGGAGAAGGTATCTCAATCCATGGAAGACCATCGCTCAGTTGGATCCTTTGCTCCCGTTTCCTTTTGTCCTCATAAAAGAAGAAGCTGTCTCTCCTAATTTAAGGGACGGCATCTCTTTCTGTGTGCTCTGCGACTTTGAGGTAAACAACGGATTAAATCCCCAATCCTAATCCGAGCTTAGATATCGCACTCTCATCGTATAATTTGTATTTACACAAGTAATTGAAATTCTGTTTTGCAGGTGAAAAAACACGGTAAGCACTGCAGACCTGCAACCGTTGTGTTGACACCTTTGACCACTACTGCCGGGTGAGAAATTGTTACAACTCCTTTTCCTCTCATTCAATTTAGAAACTCAAATATCAAGTATTTAGGATATGTTATTCAAAACTGAAAATAAAATTCAATTGTTCTTCTCTTCCCTTAAACAACTGAAAATAAAATTCAATTGTTCTTCTCTTCCAGTGGTTAAACAACTGCATTGGAAAAAAAGAACTACACCACATTCATTCTCCTTATGATTTTCCTTTTGTTATTGGTAAGTTACATTAATTGACAGCTCCCTCATTAGTATCTCGGTTTACATACAGCCTTCCCTAGTTTTGCATCTTCAGACTTCAGAAGGCATGCAAGTCTATTTGCAGCATGACTTATGGGATGAATTGCTATTCAAAGTTTCAGAACAACCAAAGGCTGTCCATAAGAACTGATAGTGATCCTCAGCCTTTTACCTCAACTAAGTAACAAGGCTTCCATGTCATCATTGACCCCTGGAGGCTGACGAAGAGTAAAGATAAAGCATCGATAGCAGCAGAGAAAGCCAGAGAACGGATTGTGAAACAGAAGCGGCCTACAGAAGAGGATTCATTGAAACCATTACTGTTAGAGACCAAATGTGGACCACTGATGATGAGCACAGATAAAGGCACGACCACTACTGTAGGATCAGGCTTAACACTTCTCATATCCAAAGGGTGGATGCCAGGGTCATCCGGCGGAAAGTTTTCAAGCCCAAGAAGGTGGGTTCCTAGTTCACTGACTATGTTCTCTGGCATTGTGCCCTCACCAAAGCACAAGTACCGAAACAACTTTGACTTGAAATTCATGGAGATGTCGAGGAAGCTGGAGACCTACATGTCAAGGCAGGTTCTATGTTCTGTTACATAGAAGGATGGGAGTGAGGCGTCCCCGAGATAGGGAAGATTGTGTTAAATAGAAATTGATTCTCAGCCTTTGAGAAAGCATCATTCGCCACCTGTGTGTGTACTCATGATATCTTATGTGGATTTTCTTGGTGATTAATGTGTATGCACGCTTAAAATTATTATACATCCCATTGCCATTGGATGTAATTCTTTTGAACACTACCCCCCATTGAATGCAACTTTAATTGAAATGAATTTCACTAAAATTTGGCTTCATCGCTGCGCTCTTGTGTGCAGGAAGCAACTGTCAACAGTTTTATTTTTCTTTTTATGCTAAAGTTACACTATATGCTTCATTGAAGTAAAAGAAAGCTAACTATAAATTAGAATGTTCATAAATCATTGGTGGAAGACTCCTATGATGTGAGTTTTCTGATGGTTTTCGACCCAGCAACATGAGACTTGTTTTGTTTTTTTCTTCTTTCCGAATTTCTGCAGTGTGCACTGTATTACTTGAAAAGCAAAGAGAAGAAATAATAGTGCACTCAATTATTATTTGTTACTCTGCACATATTTACAAGAAATATAATTTCTTAGTACCATCTTCCAAGGCACAAACCACAAATTGGCAACTGCGCTTAACATCTAATGTCGGGCATTATTTTCTCCATCCGTGCAGTGGGATGATGTACTGGGAAATGGAAAGAATCAAATTTGCAACATTCATAGAAGGCGACTTTCATTAAATCTACCAAGATAGCCACCGAGCACCTCTGTTTTGATTACTGGAAGAAATCCATATGTCATCAGATAGAGAGTAACAATCTGAATAATGCCGTGGGGAGAGATTCTCCTTGAGAGGCGCACAAGTTTCTGGAGAAACTAGGTTGGAATATCCTTGAACAGAAGAGCATTTCCATGGAGATTTTGAGGTCACGTTAAGGGTAATATTAGATAGGCAAATGTTCAGAAAATTTTCACCTTCTAAACCCTCTAGGAGACCAGCAGTTTTGATATTCTCTCCTATGATATCTTTAAAAGTAATTCGCTCTACATTAGGGAGGGCATTTGGGTCGTAAAACTCATCTGGGTGTTCCCCATACTGACTGGTGAACCTTAAAGCTATGCCTACACCATCCAAGTTCATGTTTGATACATATATATTTCTCACATAACCACCCCTTCCTGGGGAGGTCTTTATCCTGATACCTGTTTTAGAACCAAAAAAGTGGAGGTCCTCTACATGAACTTCTGACACACCTCCTGACATCTCACTTCCAATTGCAATTCCAGCGCTTGTTTCAGTTTTACCGGTAATCCTGTGAATGATGATGTTTCTACTGGGTCGACCATATGAAATTCCATACTCATCCCACCCACTTTTGATGGAAATCAGATCATCACCAGTGCTAATATAACAGTCTTCAATGCACACATTATCTGAAGAATCTGGATGCATTATAATGGATGGGTAAGAACAAATTTGTTTGCTTGTAGTTTACAACTGCTAAATGAAGGTAGAATGAAGATTAAAGTTGATGCAGTTGGTCAGAAATGAAAGTGATATTATGTGCTTTTTTGACACTCAGACATTTTCAAGTGGGAGAATGAGGAAACGATGACAGATAATACGGTTTTCACATGCAAAACTCTGATGTTTTCCATGCTCTAGAGTCTATACTGAGAAGTTAAACAAAACGCCCCATAGCCTTTTACAAGTACTTTTCAAGTTTTGATATTTATGTGACAATCAACCATTAGTGATTCGCACTTCTAATTGCTTAAACTAAGAAAATGTTATCTTCATAATGAAAAGGAGATTCTGGTGATTCACCTGGATCAATCCCGTCTGTGTTTGGAGACTTGAGAGGAGCAAGGATTGTCAGATTCTGGATAGTTACATGGCTGTTCAATCAGAAAAAATAGCCTCAACTCCTCACTCTAATTCATAGAATCTTTACCCTTTTCCATAGTATTCATATAATACTCAAAACACTTGAAATCTACCAAGCAAGGAAGAAAGATGATATTCAATCCTTGCGGATAAATCATAAAACTAACCTGCAATATACAGGGTGAATGGTCCAAAATGGTGAATTTAGGAAGGTCAAGTTTGAGATGACAACCCCAGTTGAGTTTATCAACTCCAACAAATGGGGCCTCGTATAATTCAGGGTTTTGCTATGGAACCAATCCCACCAGATGCTACCTTGGCCATCAATGGTACCATTATCACCTGCATGATAGAGCAGCAACATCTACAAATCAAACAAAGTGTATGTATACCAGAGATGATTCATCATCAAATACTACCAACCTGTTATGATAATGTCTGTCAAATCGCATCCATAGATGAGACTTCGATGTCTTCCTCCTGCCAACTCCCTTCCTCGACCGTATGATGGTAATGGTTCAACAATTGGCCAATCATCAGATTTCTGAAACATTACAGAAGAAGTTACTCAGTATTATGAGCTAAAGTATTTTTAATGGCCACAAGGTCAAAACAGATAGCAGTGCCCTATTGGAATTGGAGTTCAACTCTTATCTGGAAAGGAGACTGAAGATAATGTATACTTTTGGGACTAGCAATGAGCCAATAATGATCACAATAATTAAGCTATCCTGAATGCACAATACACTTGGCAATTTCTCACTAAGAACATTTCAGAATTCTGGCAATAAGCTTAGTATGGACACTAGTGATATATAGGATTGTGACATACGTTCTATTGGAAGATTACGTATGGTTGTAGCTGCCACCTTACCAAGTTGTTAGGGTTGTGGTTACCAACTTACCAAAAGATTTAAAAGTTATTTTTCCTTTCAATCACTCGTGGAGATATTAGGTATGGCTTAAAGTATGGAGAGGGTTGTAGCTGTTCATTTCTCCTACTTTCTTCCATATATGTATTCTTGTCCATTGTAAATCTTACACAAAGATCAATATACAACTTCTTTTATCAAAATTGACACGTTCCTACAATACAATATACTGAGGAGTCTGTTTTAGTTTAATTACAACAAATGAATAAAAAATGAGCCAAACCTGCTGACAAATGTACCGAGAGAGGGCTAGCATCAACCAATCAGGTTGCATTGTCTTTGTATGTGTGTGTGTGTGTGTGTGTGTATTGCAAAATGCAAGCATATTCACAAATTTTTGTTGAACTGTTTGGAAAGAAGGTGAGCGGAAGATTACCGTTGATCCAAGAATGACAGCGTCCTTATCCAACCAGAGGGTTAGATGACTGATGAGACGGAAGCTTCCTGTCAACCAGCGGCCAGCAGGGACAAAAAGCTTGGCCCCACCCTTGCGTGTGAAAGAGTTGAGATAGAAGACGGCATTCTGAAAGGCTTTTGTGTTGAGAGTGACCCCATCTCCTACAGCGCCAAATTCAGTGATGGCGACACTGTGAGGTCGAATTTCCCCTGAGTTGGCCTGATTGCTGCACTGTGGGCTGCCTTTGACAGACGACGGAGCAGCAGCGCCAAGCAATGCAAGTAGCAGAAGCACGTCCACCACCTGAACACACGTAACTTTGACTTTGAGATGAATCTCAATAAAGAGAGCATTTAGCATGCTAAGAATTGGTATAATTTGATGTTGAAGTGAGTCACAAAGGAACCAAAGGACGGAATTTGATGGTTTCTCTCAAACAAAATTATAAGGAACTGACAGTGACAGTGAGAGTGGAAGAAGAAGAAGAAGATGTCGTCGTCCTCATCATAGCATAGCATATGAAGGAAGGAAGGAGATGATCCAAGCAGCTTCAGCTTCCCAGCCTTTCCTTTCCTTGTGACTTGTGAGCAGAAGAAGGAAGGAGATCACCACCCCCACCCAAAATTAAGAGTATAATAAGAAACTCACTGAAATCTCCATGGATATGTGCTCATCTGCTCAATTGCACTTTTCAATTCATGTCATCATGTGACATTGGATACCGACAAAAAGTGAGTATTGTAATTGTAGCTACCGATGGATGCCTTTTCTTTTCTTCCCCGTTTTGTCAATATTACTCTTTACTTGCTCCAAATCCAACTCTCCTTCCCTTTTACTTTGTAATTCCCTCAATTTTATTAGTTTTGGGTTTCTTTCTCCCTTTCTTCTGAAACAAGAGCCTTTGAAAAACTTGCCAACCAAACCGATATCATATTTTCCGTTCATTTATTTTTTCCAACTCTCATATGAGTCATAACAAAATACATATAAACAAATAAGACGATACACAGTTTTCCATTTGTATCTTTTCCGTTTCGTTCGATGCACTTAAAAAATGACGTTACATACTCTTTTTCTTTTAACAAAGTTATTATGAAAGATGTTTTTAGAGTAACAAACAATTAATCGTTTCTTAAAATAAAGGAGAGTTTTCCCGGCCTCCGGAAAGAATGGATTACCGTAGCTTACCATCAATTGTCTCTTTAAATCAATTTAAATAAAAATAATAATAAAAATAAATAAATAAAAGAGAGAGACATGACAACAAATTATTATTAGTAGCATCTTGGGCTTGGCTTCCGAGTCCACAAGCCTTTTTTTATCTGTTTCTGTAGGTCCAAAGCTTGGCGCTTCTATTAGGGCACCCACCCTTTCTTCCTTATTTCCGGTTTTGCTAAAACCTTAAGCAGCCTAGGCTGGTTGAGGTTTTTCGTCGAGCGGTCGGTGTGCGTAAACATGCCGCCCAGAAACAAAAACTCTCAAGGGCATTCCAAATCTGCCTTTCTCCCTCAAGGCCAAGAGTACGTGCCTCCTTTCTCCTTTGAGTATTTGATGCGTTTTGAGATCCAATTATTTTCGACAAATCGATTGTTAACAACTTAATCTCTGCTAAATATGTAGCTTGTATGAAGGGGAACGTCTCGATCGTCTTCTCCAGCAAATTCAGAGGTCAATAGCTTTAAACTTGTGTGAGACTTGTCATCATTAACGACAACATTAGTCTAATGCTTTTTTTTTTTTTTTTTTTTTTTTTTTTTTTTTTTTTGTAACACAGAAGAATAGAGTCAGCAAGACTTGAGGATGGCAAGTCATTACCAGAAAAGATATGGTTCAAGGTTTGTGTATCTTCTGTTTGATAAGGTGTCTTTTTTCTTTCCGTTATTTAATTGACGGGAAGGAGATTCGAAGTTGAGCTATCTTCCAACACTGCGACTGCGAGTAGAACGAAATAATATTACTTAGAACAAGTTTGATAATTCATAAAATTGAATAATTGTATTATGTTTGTAGAAACTATTCGCAATAGGGGTGAATGACGTGACTCGCGTGCTTGAACGTATGCTACCAACAGCAAGAGCAAGCAGCTTGGCAGGTAAAGCAGCATACATTGAGCTTCAGGCTGTTGTGGTCGCATCTGATTGCAATCCACGATGGCTGTCAAAGCACCTGCCAAGCTTGGCTCTTTCAAGGAAGGTCCCAGTCATCTTTCTCAAAGATAACAAGGGAGCTTCATTGAGATTGGGTCAACTTTTCAAACTTAAAACAGCCATTGCCATGGGAGTTAAGGTAGCCCTTGTTCTACTTCCTTTAAAACGCATTCAGTGCTCCAACATAAGCCATTTCCTTTGAATTGTACGTTCTTCTGTTTTGCAGGCTAAAGGAAATGCCATCAATCTACTTTTTGAGGAGATCCTTAGTGGTAATACAATGCAACTCAGTGTCGGAAGTAAATGCCTCAACTCTTCTCAAATGCTTACCACAACACAAGGAAAAGTCCAGAGATGAGCCTCCTGTGTATATAGATGTTGAAGACAACAGATGCAGGTGCTGTTTCTGTTTGAGAGACTATATTGTATCCATGTATGCCTGATTATGCAGTTAACTTGTTATGATGAACCCAATGAAAGGAACAAAGATACAGTAATCTTGTAATTTCTATAAGGTTTTTTTATTCAAAATGGTCATTGAGATTTGCATAACACATCACTTTGGTCCTTGAGATTGTCCACCATCCATTATTTTGGTTATTCTGTTAAAAACTCCATTAAGTGTCCCGGAGCTCTTTGCCGAAAGTTTGGGCAATTTTCAAAGCTTTGTAACTCAATTGTTTCTTAACCAAATTCAACCCATAATATATCAAAATAAAGATAGGAAAGTGTAGAACAAAATTATTCCCATTTGGAAGCCCAATGGTTGCCCAAGACGGTCAGAAAATAGCCTGAAAGATAACTGGTCAGCTGAAAAACTATAAAACTCGCTGAAAATTAGGTAAATTTTAAACATTCATAACTTTTTCAATACTCAACGAAATCAAGTGATTCGAAAATGAAAATCATACTTCTCGACAAGACGAAGAGAATGGTACCTTTCTCAAAGGCTAACTCATTGTGATTTGGCCGAAAAACGACTCGAAAGTGGCTGTCTTGGTCGTCGAGTTAGCCATTTTCAAGCTATTTTCCGACCAAACCATGACAAGATAGCCGTCGAGAAAGGTACCATTCTCTTGGTCTTGTCAAGAAATATGATTTTTGTTTTTTATATCACTCGCTTTCGTTGAGTATTGAAGAAGTTAATGAACGTTTAAAATTTACTTAGTTTCCCGCGAGTTTTCCAATTTTTCCTCACCTTTCAGGCTATTTTCCAGCTATCTCCGGCAACTATTGGACTTCCAAATAGATATAATCTTGTTCTACACTTTCTTATGTTCATTTTGATATATTATGAGTCGAATTTGGTTAAAAATGATTGAGTTACGAAGCTTTGAAAATTGCTCAAACTTCCAACCAAGAGCTCCGGGACATTTAACGGAATTTTTAGCAGAATGATCAAAATAATTGATAGTGGACAATCTCAGAGACCAAAATGATATGTTGGGTCATTATTACTCCTACCATTTGTGACAACTTTTCCCGAATTCTTATCCTCTCTTTGGTCGTCATCCTTCTTTACCATCACCGGCTGAAACTGCGAAATAATGACACCAAAACAAAACCAGAATTGGAATACTAGGTATATTTGACAAACATGTTTCTTATGAAAAAGTTTTTAAGTGACAATTTGATGCACACCTGGTATATGGAATATATAACATTTCTTCTAATCTGTGCCATCATCTCCAAGAAAAGATTATACCCTTCAAGCTTGTATTCGATAAGTGGATCCCGCTGAGCATATCCACGTAAACTGACTGCTTGTTGAACAAACTTAAGTGCTTGTAAATGCTCCTTCCACAGGCGATCAATATTGCTCAAAACTAGGAACCTTTCAGCATCCTTCGTCAAGCCTGGTGCTTTGCTCTCAATAATATCCTGATACGTGCAGTTCAACAACATTGATAATCAAAATTTTATGCCTTCCAGAAAACTGATATCAAGCAAGTAGTAATCCAAAATAAAGTTCATACATGTTCTTAACAAAAGGCTTGCAGTTGCAGCAATCAACAGTTAGTATAAGTACTGGGTTTTCTAAGAGAGTTCAAAAACTCAGCTTCCTGTAACTTCATGGTAGGATTAGAAAGAAATGAAGACGCAACTTACTGTTGAAGTTTCTTGATGATCACAGAGAATGGAAGATGCAACTTACTGTTGAAGTTTCTTGATTAGCTTCTCAAGATCCCAGCTTTCTTTTGAAGCATCTGACCCAATATTTGCCTATTCACCATACAAATTTTGATTTCATTTAACAGACCCAAGAATCAGATATAGATTGACTATGCAAGGCATCTATATAGGAACAAATTTATCAAAAAGAATTTTGTTTAGCACACGTACCTCCAAGACATCATCCATTGTTAGTTCAGCATATTCAATTAAAAGTGATTGGAGATTGTCAGATTCAAGGGCTCGTCTTCTTTCCGTATAGACACGGTCTCTCTGGCTGTTTAACACTTCATCAAACTCAAATAATTGCTTTCGAATATCAAAGAAATAATTTTCCACTTTCCTTTGAGCTTCGTCTAGTGCTTTGGTCAGCATCTTGGACTCAATTGGTAGGTCCTCAACTCTAAAAGCTCTCATTAAACCCTACAAGTTGGAATACCGATCATTCTTTAGCAGGCCTATAGAAGCATTAGCAATTAGATACCCAGAACCAAGGTGTAAACCTGAATACGGTCTCCACCAAATATATGAAAGATGTTATCTTCAAGACTTAAGAAGAACCGAGAGCTTCCAGGATCCCCCCGCCTTCCAGTTCGACCACGCAGCTATATAGATACAAATTACTGAAATCAATTTCGAGAAATACTCATTGGCAGGAAATCTCCCATGCCAACGTTGAGAAAATAAGGAACTTAAACTAAAAAGAGGTTTAGTTAATTGAAGACACTATAACTAATCTTTCCAAGACTTGAACCTGATTATCGACTCGACGAGATTCATGGCGTTCTATCCCCACGACATGAAGCCCACCAGATGACACAACCTGCCAGAAATTAGAAATATAAGACATCAGCACTAAGAAAGTTGAGGAAAATCTATTTCGCCAAACAAAACTGACCTTCTTTCGTTCTTCCTCTGTGTAGACCTTATATTCTTTAACAATTTCTAGAAAGGCACTCCGTAGTTTGGCTATGACTTGGTCCTCAGCAGGGCCCTAACAAATGCAAAGATTTAATAGTCTATTATAGCAAGAATAAGCTTCAGCTAAGCGACAAAGATTCACCTTTTCACAAGAATAAGATAAACGCTCCTCTGCTTCAAGCTCATTTAATGACCTCTGACCCCACGTTTCAACAGCTAACTATACAGCTTCCTCAGCCAACTTGGTCTTTTCATTGGATAGTTTGCATGGAAACAGGTTTTCATTAACCTGAAAAAATCATTTTGAGTTTCAAGATAATAAATACATTGAACAGTGCGATTTTTTCATATCTGAACTTTTGTACCTGTAAGTGAAAACCAGTAACAGACGACCAAAAAGAAAAACATACCTTCCATGATTTCTTTGGGGGAAGCTTTTTCACTGACACATAACCACCTTCTGTTAGTTTAACAACTCTGCAAGAACAAAAAAGGTAGTATGAAATGTATGCTTTAACCTTAGATAACTTACAGAAGAAAACACAAAACGGCCTGCAGATATTTAAAAATCAAACATTGTAAATGTCAGAATACAAATCCCCATGAAACACACCCACATAAAATCAGTGGAAATCGATTCTTCTTTCAATCCAAGTTATTCTAAATACTCTAAATATGTTTCCTAGGTGTTAAGTCCAAGTTTCGAACATGTTAAGCACTAGGATACAGACAGGATGGCAAAGGACGTAAATGTTTATAGAAAAAGAAAATAAAAACAATAATCTTGAAGCTCGGATGATATCTTGGCATAAGCATCTCACGTAGCTTCAGCCTTGCCATGAATTCAGCATTCCCACCAAGGATAATGTCAGTTCCTCAACCTGCCATATTGGTCACAATAGTCACTGCCCCTAGACGACCATTTTGTGCTACAATTTCTGCTTCCCTCTCCACATTCTCTGGTTTTGCATTGAGAACCTTCCGGAAATCATAAATATAATAAATTTCCTCTCATAAAGCACATGGTGTTCTACAGTTTCTAAATAACATTATCCAAATTTAAAAGAAACAAAATAAAGTGAAGATTAACTTCACACCCAGTTGGTCTTCGACAAATTAATAGTACAAAATCTGTAAGTAATGAACTTAAATAATGACAGAGGAGACCACACCTCATGGGGAATTCCAACTTCTTGCAATTGCTCAGACAATGAGTCACTCTGCTCAACACTAGTTGTACCAACAAGTACAGGATGACCTGTCTTGTTCATCCTAGAAATCTCTACTACAACAGCTCGCCATTTTCCCTTAGTTGCCCTGAAAACTACATCAGATTCATCCTCAGAAAGAGATTAAAGATTTGATAAGAAACTTGATTGTACTAATTATAGTTAAAAAAAATATAAAAAAAAACTATCACCCTCTTATGCAAATCTACCTATATTTTTTATACATGGTAAGCAAATCTAATTACTGAACCACTTATATGCATATCTATAAAAAGATGGAAATACGAGTAAATATTAGTAGTACCATTTGTATAGTTTAGTAGTACTGTTTTATAATGGCAAGATAAAACAGTATAGGATACCTTTCTAACCATAGGCTTGTTTGTGGGAACAATTTTAACTTTAAGCTTGTATATACTTTCAAATTCTGTGCTTTCAGTTCCTGCAGTGCCAGTCATCCCGCAAAGTTTTGGGAACTGTAATAGGTAAATAAATAAGTTTAAGAGGATAAATTCCCATAAATGTGACACCTATTCAGATGAGAGATAGACTGCTCCAACCTGGAGAAAGAAATTTTGGTAGCCAATTGAAGCAAGTGTCACAATTTCGTTTTGAATGGGCAGACCTTTTGCTTCAACTGCTTGGGGAAGTCCGTCACTCCATCGCCTCCCCTAAATGATAAATAATAAGCCACTATAACCTGTCCCTTGAGAGATTAAGAAATACCCTAAGTTTTGCACCCATATTTTTCATACATCTAATTCTGTGATAGAGAAACACTTTCACCAGATTATCAACATGACTACTTTATTTTGCACACAAGATTGCAAATCATTCAGTTATAGGCTATGGCATCATCACAGGATAGTCAATATTGCAAAGTTGTTGAGAAAAGTCTACATGAAATATGTTCTGTCCGATGGTAAGTAAGAACTGACACACTGGTATATAATACTAGTAATAAACATAATCACCTGCATAACTCGACCTGTAAACTCGTCAACAATAAGAACCCCTTTTCCATGGATGATAAAGTTTACATCTCTAAGAAAGAGTTCTTTCGCTTTTATTGCATTCAGAACATAAGATGCCCACTGTTCTCACGGATCATACGGATCATATAGATCTTTTACACCAAGAATCTCTTCTGAATCTTCATAACCCTGTTCTGTGAGCAGAACTGTTTTCATCTTTTCATCCACCTGCAACAAAAACCTCAGTAAGAATATACTATAAGATCTGCTTTATCATTCATGGGTTCCGGAATTTATGAAAACCTCCAGATAGAGAAACTTCTGCATTAAATATACAAAGCAGTCTTACAGTGTAATGTATTTCTCGCTCAAATACTGCACCAATCTTTGCAGCTTTATAATACCGATGGCTAGGCTATTCTGCAGGTCCAGATATAATGAGAGGTGTCCTTGCTTCATCAATAAGGATGGAATCAACCTCATCAATTACACAGTAATTGAAATTCCTCAAGACAAGCCCCTCCACACTCTGTACATGCCAAGAAATACATTCAGCCAAAATAATATAGTTAAATTATATCTTGAATGGATTGAAATTATACTCAACTAAATAAAATAATACAGAAATAGAAAATAATGCAAGAATTACTTTCCGTAGCCAGATTATCTCTCAAGTAATCAAAACCAAGCTCAGTGTTGGTAACATATGTGATGTCACATAAGTAATTCTCCCTTCTTTGCTCGCTTGTCATATTCTCTGCTCACAGTAACATCCAGTTGTTCGGTAACTCTTCCAATCTCAATTAGCAAGCAAACAATATGTAAAAACAATATCCAGCGACACTTTAAATTCAATATCCTTGCTAATAAACGTTTCAGTATACTTGCAAATAAACAATAAATCACCAAGAACTAAGCTCTAAAAAGGTTTTACATTATCTAATTTTGAAACATTAAGTGGCACAGCATTAAAATGAAGTAGACTGGTGGTGAATAAACTTGCAAATTGCAGGTAAAGTGAGGCATGAAGCACTTAGTACTTGCAGAAGCAGACGTACTCAATCGACCAATCTCCAAGTTCCTAGTAGTTAGTCTTGATCCGAAATACAAACCAATAGAAATGCAGATTGAAGGAAATGGAATGCAGGGTACGTATAAGAAGGAGACATACGTTGGATTAGGCCAACCTTCAATCCAAGGAAACGAGGAACCTGGCCAACCCACTCACAATCCCGCCCGGCCAGATAATCATTGACAGTAACA
Source organism: Pyrus communis (assembly GCF_041283825.1). Classification (NCBI taxonomy): domain Eukaryota; kingdom Viridiplantae; phylum Streptophyta; class Magnoliopsida; order Rosales; family Rosaceae; genus Pyrus; species Pyrus communis. The sequence goes on from NC_142573.1 coordinate 28,591,012, forward strand.
ACATGAACTCCTTTTCCAATTAATGCATTCAAATATGTTGGTAAGATAGCAACAAGGGTTTTTCCTTCTCCAGTTCTCATTTCAGCTATTTCCCCCTTATGAAGAACATTGCCACCTAAATGATCAAAAAGTAAGATCCGATAAGTAAAGGCATAATACGCATATTTAAGCACCTAGCAGAAGTAAACAAAGGCGTCCTTCCTGTTGAGACAATGGGTGATATAAGCAGAAATGTTCTTCCATTTGAGTATCTCAACCAATACCAACAATAATATAACAAATGAAATGTCACGCATACGTAGCAGGCGCCGAATTAAATGTTCATTCATTTATTTTGACAGGACGAACTGACAATATTCAGATAGATAGTATGTAAGGGAGTGGAGGACATCTACCTATGAGTTGGACATCAAAGGGACGAAGGCCTAAAACCCTCTTCGAAGCCTCCCTTACGACGGCAAATGCTTCCTGGAATGGGAGGGCTTCTTTAGTTATAATATTCTCTAACAAAATATATAACAGAAACTATAAAATGGAAACCAACAACTGAGAAACATCCTCGGACTGAGCAACAAGCACAATCCAGAACACAAAACCCATGTTTTAATTCCTACGTTAGAGAAAACCAAAATGTTAGAATTTATGAAAGAACATAATACTGACAGGTAAAAGGGAATCCAAAGACTCTCCCTGCTTGGCGCGTTCTTGAAAGAGGCGCGTCTTCTCCCTCAGCTCCGAATCGGAGAGAGTAGACATCTGAGCTTCCAAGCTTCCTGGTGGACTCACCAGTGTCGCTTCCCTCGAAAATCCAACCAAATAAACCTCCCAACGAAGCCACTGCTTGCATTCTTCGTCTTCTTCGGATCACCGTTCTCGATGTTTGGGGCATTTGGAAAGTTCTTCCGCTGAAAAAGGAGGAACCCAGCTGCCAGTTTTTGAGGATGAGGGTGTGGGAAGACTTGGAGCATAGAGGTGACAGTTGATGATGTTTCACCAGAGGAAGAGGCGCCATCGCCATTATTCCTTGAGGTTGTGAATTCGGGGAGGGATTCAAATGGTTTCAGTCTTTTTAGGGGAGCGGTAGGATTTTAATGGGTGTAGTAGGATTTTAAAGGATTTTAAATGATTCTAAAAGACTTTATAGTACTTACATTACATTGTGTGCTCCAGCCCGAGGGATAGGCGTAGGCGCAGGAACAGAGCCAAAGAGCACGAGTGGTGAAGCCCATAGTGTGTTGGTGAGCGAGCCCGAGCAGGCCCAAGGGAGAGACTCATGGAGAGTTGCCAGCCTGAGAGTCCAGAGTGGGTTTGATGCAAGGCTAACGTCGCCCTAACGTCAACCACATTTTGCTTCTGTTTTGCGTCAGCCGTTGGGGCCCGCATGCCTAGGCCTTCGTCAGTGACCGTTGGAGGTCATGTGGCGCCTCGGCGTCCGTTGGATCTCAACGATTATTTGTTTTAAACCGTTGGATTTCCAACAGTAATAATAATTTTAAAACCTTATTTATTTAAACCGTTGGATCTAAGATCAATGGTCCACGTTATTCATCTTTATAAATTTAAAAAAAAAACAATTTAAAAATCAGAAATCTTACCGTTGTGCCACATGGCACAATCTGGAGTGTTGGAATTCAATTTTTTTTAATCCAATGACAGAGATTAATTAAGTGAATAAAATTTTTAAAAAAATGTAAAAAATTAATAAAAATCCGAAAAAAAAATTTGAAAAATAAAAAAAAATGATTTACTTTTCTATAAATACCTTCTCATTATCTTCTACCTTACACCACAATTTCATATTTTCTCAACTACTTTCAACCACATTCCTATCTTTCTCTTAAAGTTTCAATCTAGTTTTTTTCCAACAAAATGACTACTGATGCAGGTATGAATTGCACTTATTGAAGATGTTGCGTTGTGTACTAACTAGGTTGAAGTTACTCATGATCCTCTTACGGGTAATGAGATGCAGTTGCGAGAAATGTGGTGTCTTATTCATACCAATTTTCTTGAGAAAATTGGTGGAAAAAGAACCAAAGAATCGATGTCCAATCGTTGGAAATTACTTAGCTAATCGTTTAGTACATGGAGAGACACCTTGGCACAAGCTAGTAGTAATCTTCGAAGTGGGAAAATTTAGTGGATTAGGTAAACAATATATCATTTATTTGTTTGTACTATACCCAAATTTACATTATAATTATTTGTTTATATTATTTATTTGTTAGCTACTTTGATTATACTTATTTGTTTGTATTATTTATTTGTTACCTACTTTTATTATAATTATTTGTTTGTATTATTTATTTGTTACCTACTTTCATTATTACCTACTTTCATTATAATAATTTGTTTGTATTATTTATTTGCTACCTACTTTCATTATAATTATTTCTTCTCCCGCATTGCGTAGGAACTTCAAGCACAAGTTTGGTATAATGTCAAAACCAAAAGCAAAAACAAATCATTCAACCGGTGGGAATGTTGGAATATTGTCAAAGATTGTACTAAATTCAAAGTTGTGTCTGTCGGTCCAGAAGTTTTCATGAACAGCACCCTTTTACTCTCTACACCCGATCATGGCTCGCATGTTCATGAAGATGACGCAGAAGAAGTGCCCAAAACGCCCCCCTGAACAAGCGTCGGGGTCAACCCGTTATCCAATTAGGCCTCAAGGTAAAAAGGCTTCAAAGAGAAAAGAGAGTGCTTCCAAGAATGATTATGCAAACTATATGGAAGAACTTGCTCACAAGGTGAATTGACTTTGGCACGGGAAATGGCGAAATTTGAGGTTGATAAGGCTAGAGAGGAGGCAAAAGTTGTAGCTGTTGAGAGAGCATTTCAAGCTAATGAGAGAGAAAGAGAGCTACTTAGGCAAGAAAGGGAACAGGTTAGAGAATAAAGAATAGCTCAACGAGATCGTGACATTATGAACACGCCTTTAGAAGGGAAGTTTCCAAATTATAAATATTTTTGGAAGTTGGAGAAAGCGGACGTAGTGTGACAGCCCGTTCCTAAAATTTTAAAACGTACGCGTGAAAAGACGATTTTGCCCCTAGTGTGATTTTTACGTTGTGTGGTTGTTTTGAGTTTGGTGTGGCTGGTTGTGGACCACACACACACTTTCCCATATTTTTCCCTCACCCTTTCCCCTATCCTTGCACCTGTCCCGTGCCATTTCCCTTCCCATTTTCATATCCCTTGTATGGACACACCCCAAAACCCTTGTAATCTTCACAGATCGAAGAAACAAAGTACATATCCATGCTCGTGAGGTCCGTAGGAGTTCAACCATACCCATTTCAGGTAAGGATACCTTCGTTTTCACGTCGAACTCGGGATACCCGATTTTTGGCACTATTCATGCACACGTAAATTCTTATGTTTTTGGAAATTTCAAGCTTGTAGGAAGCTTGGTGAGGTCCTTAGGAGGCTCGGGGTGGTTCCTTTGAAGGTTTTGGACGTCGAGATAGCGAGTTTCGAGGTTGGCCGGAGTTGGGGGTATTTTCCCGGTGAGATTTTGTGGATTTTAGCACTTGAAAGTGGTATGATTTTGTTCCTCTCGTTGTAAGCTTCAATTTGGTACCAATTTTATGAAATTTGGTTGAAAAATGAAGAAGATAGGACGATTTGAAGTTTTTCCCGATTTTCTGGCGCCGGCGACGGCGCCAGAGCCTCGCCGGAGAAGACGACGGAATATTCCGTCAGTTTGGACGGAATATTCCTAACACTGTTGACGGAATCCGTTAAAGTTAACGGAATATTCCTGACGGCGTTAACTGACGCCGTCAGCGTGCCAGGCACGTGCCTACGCGTGGCCGGCGCGTGTGGCCGTGCCTTGGCCGGCGCGTGGGGGCACGTGCGCGGTGAAAATTTTTTCTAAAAATATGGGGATGTTCCTGAGGTTGAGTAGATCACGTTGGTGTATTCATACACCCCATTTGAGCATTGTATGAGAAGTTATTTCTTAAGGTTGGTTATATGCTTTAAAATTAACGTTTTTATAGTTGTTTCGCATATAGGTGATACCTATCCCGAGGACGAGCGTGGTCACTTGAGGCAAGGGGGTTACGACCCTTCCACATACCAGTGAGTGGGCTTTTGGTTTTCCGTATATACCTATATACTTATACTTTTCCCAGAAATTGATTTAGAACGTTTATTCGTTTATATGCCATGCCTACAGTTTGCCGTTGTTTATGCATTATTAATTGTGTGTGTATATATATATATATATATATATATGTGTATGTTTGGTGCTGCGGACGCACAGGTAAGTGTCAGGTGAGTTGTGATTTATGTTTACATTCAGTAGTGATTTAAGATGCATAGAGAGCTCATAACCTGCACCCCCGGTGTTAGTGCTCCCGCCCAGAGTTGGGCACAGTCCTTCACGTGATGTTCACCTCCCGCACCACACGCTCAGCTTGGATCCAAGTTAGGTGCACAGTCCTATCGTACAGACCACTTTAGGTGGTTCTGACTCGTAGGTGACCCGCGATTATTCGCCCAGCCTTCACGTGATCGTAGCTCGTATATATATATATATATATATATATATATATATATATATATATATATATATATATATTACACCCAGGCCTGTCGTACAGACCACTTTAGGTGGTTCCGACTCGTGTGCAGGTCTAGTTAGTGAGACGGAGATTTGAGCTCTAGATTCAGCCATACAAGTCACATTAGGTGACTCCGGCTGACAGATTATATGATATTGATGCGATATTACCTGAGCTTTTGCATTTTACTTTGAGCTTTTGGCATAGCATATTCCTAAGCATGACTTGCATATATATGCTATTTTCTGGGAAGTATACAGGTTTTACGGCGATGGGTTAGAACTTATTTATTAAATGGTTTTCGAAAAGCTTTGTTTTTGCCCACTCACGCTTTTGTTTTGCGCCCCTCCAGGTTCTAGTTGGCTAGCACGTTTGGTGGCTTCCCTGAAGATTTTCCCGGCATATCTGACAGACCACCACCAGTGTAGGACCACCTTCGGGTGTGCTTTTGTTGTGTCGTTTTCTTCTGGACTGCATTAGGCTTTCATGCTCTGAACCTAGCGTTCACACTTACGCTTGCACTTGTTCATTATTACCTTGTGTAAAGCTAGTTTTTATTTATTCGTACTATTTATATTATTATTTTATTAGCTTCCGCACTGTGCACATGGTTACGTCACTTCCACGTGACGCCCAGCATGCCCTGATCTAGATCGGGGTGTGTCACGTAGTGCGAAGGAGGCGTGCAAAAGAAGCGAGAGCAAGAGGAGATGGTCCTAGTACGACAAAAGAAGATCATCCTAGCACCACAAATTGGTTAAGTGATGATGAATAGAGTATTTTTTGTAATCGGAGCCCATAATTTTCCAATCACTTTGGGTTGTAATTTATTATTTATTGAATAGAGTACCTTATGTTGTTTCCAATTTATTGAATTTAGTACTTTATTTAAAGTGAGAGTAAATTTATTTAATTTGGTAATTTATTTATACTGAGAGAATCTTTATGCAAATGACATAAACATACCAAATAATAAAAAACTCACTAAATGAACTATAAAAAAACACACCAAATAAAAACAAACACACTAAATGAACCTAAGTATCTTGAGCTTGTTTCAATTCCACTAGTACTCTATCAAGTCAATTTGCCAAGCATTGTGCATATATGGCCTTTGAAGTGCAGTATATCGTTGAATGAGCCTTTCATTGTAACGTCCATCCCTTTCTAATGGCTCGTGTTGCACGGGTTCTTCAGTGGCGTCATGAGCACAATATATTTGTGTTCTGGAATTGTTCATCTTGTCTGGCTCATATTCATCAATGGCATCATAATCGTACTCATCTTCCACAATCATGTTGTGAAGAATGATGCACGTCATGATGACGGATTGAAGCGACTCTACATCAAACATTTTGGCAGGACCTCTGACAATTGTCCAGCGAGCTTGGAGGATACCAAAACAACGCTCCACATCCTTCCTGCACCCCTCTTGACAGCTTGCAAAGTGTTTTTCCTTTGCACTTCGTGGACGTGGCACTATTTTGACAAATGATGACCACCTTGGGTAAATGTTGTTTGCTAGGTAGTATGGCCCGTCGTACTTATGTCCGTTGACCTAGTACGTGACTTTTGGTGCCTTTCCTTGCAGGACATCGTTGAACACTGGGGATTGGGCAAGGACATTGAGGTCATTTTGAGCTCCTGGAACCTCGAAAAATGCATGCCAAATTTATGTATCAAAAGATGCCACCGCCTCCAAAATGATACTTTTTGCTCTTTTCTGTCCCCATAAGCGCCTTGCCATGCACTTGGACAGTTTTTCCAGGTCTAGTGCATACAATCGATGCTTCTAATCATCCCAGGAAAACCTTGCATCTCGACCTTCTTCAGAAGCCTTTGAAAGTCCATGCCAGTAGGTTTCTAGAGGTACTCTGCGGTTTAGATAGATTCGATTGCTCCGCAAAACCTCATCAAGGACTCAAGAATGGTTGATTTCCCCATCCTCGCTATTGATAAGCTCATATTTATATATATTTTTTAATATCAAATTCACTTGTCTTTTCTTAGTTAGTTCCTTATATTTTTGAGTTATTTACTTTGTTTTTGTGTTTTGTAGGATTTGTCAAGCAAAGAAAAGAAAAATAGCACAAGTGGGATTTTAAGTAACAAATTCGTCAAAACTGCTTGTGCAAGTCAGCTGACTTTGGAAGCAAGTTGCGGACAGTTCAGAATGAATTAGAGAATGAACCTTATATGTTTGGAAATCTACGGATGTCTATTTTCTGGAGCATTTCGCGGATTGTTAATATCATTTTTCTAGAAGAAGTTATGGCCGTTTTAACACTGAAAGGTTCCCAAGAGGCTGAGCAGTTTGTAACTGACAAGAAAGCATTGAAAGCAATAAATCCAATAAATCTAGCAGCCAAAACTGATGCAATCAAGAAAAACCAGCTAACACCTATTCAAATATCAGAGGAAATGGAATTAAAGATGAGGATTAAGAGGGAGTAAATGGCATAAAGGCTACCCAAGGAGTTACAATTGTTTTACCTTTTCCTCTCACTTATTGTCATCACTAAATGGCTATTAGTGGGTGAGTTAAGGAGAAGAAAATGATGCAACAAGAATTGGTTTAAAAGTAGTGTTAGGGAAGGAAGGAAAGAGGAAGCCTTAGTCGATTTCTTTCGGTTCTATTTTCTCAAACTCATGTCTATCTTTTGTTTTAACTTAAGGATTGTGTAACTAAATTTTTAGTAGTTAGGGGCTGTTTGAAGCCCCGAATATGATTGCAAGTTTGTTATGACATTTCGTTTGAATTACTTTTATGAATGGATGAAAATTGGTTCACTACTTGTTTCATTGATGAATTCTTTATGTGTTTTCTATGGATGCATACTTAGTAAGCATATCTAGGATTCTAATGCTATGAATATGTGTGTGCCTGCCCTTGTCGAATGAGGACCTACATATGTTCTAGAGTAGTACTTGTTAATTGCAATTAACATGTGAACCAATTTCTAGGATAAGTAAGACAACATTAGTACTTACGATGCCTTGTGATGACTCAAACTCTTTTCGTTCTTAATGATTTCTACTTGTTAAATCTATGAACACGCCATTCTAGATTGCATGTTAAGGACTAAGTTAAGTTGAAAATGTCATTCTCTTAACATACCATATAAAAAAGAGTAATAGGTTGAGTTCTAACATTGAGCCAACTTGAGCATCTTCATCCAGATATAGAAGGAATTTGAATGAAACATAACATGTTTGTATGATTATTTGGTGGTGGATAACACTTCCCCTAACTCATTTGCTTAACTTGTGAACTACAATCTATTTTTACTACTTAAAATCTGTTTCTGTCCTGTTTTTGTTCAATTTAATTTAAATAGCAAATCAACTCCAAAAATCCCAAAAATTTGTATGAGTTTAGGTCTGTGAGTCTAGTGTTCTCATATAAAATTTCGTAGACTTTAGATAAGTGTAAGTCAGTCTAATAATTACTTTTCGGTGGCTGGTTAGTAGGGACATCAGCCCAGTTTTTGTGACATTTTAAGTAATTAGATAAAACAATCTTCTGCGGGAAAGACCCTTATTTTTATAAGCTACAATTGACAAATCTTAGTGTTAATAAGGAAAATCAATAGGACATTTGTGTGCTACTTTGTGGTGTGCTATTAATCCTATCAAATTTTTGGCACCGTTGCCGGGGATCGAACTCAGGTCACCCGCGTGACGGGCATGAATACTTATCACCAGATATGTCTACCCTTATACCTTAAACATTTTTCCTTACCCTTTCCAAGCTAGCTAGTGAGCAATGTGAGATTGTCTTATGAGAAATCTTTGTGAAGTACTTTGAAGGAGTTTGGCAAAAGAATAAGTGTGGGGGTATTTCATGTTTGTATTTAGTTATGTGAAAATTGGTTCAAAAAAAAAAATTGTATACAAAGCAAATAAAAAGGTTTTTAAGTTTCAGTTTAGGGGTGTGGTTGGAGGTATTAGTAGAGTGGTTGGAGAGCTTGAGTTCTTATAAATCTCAACAAGAGAATTGCTTGCAATGTAGCTTGGAAATTATGTTTACCTATACTTTCATTTCTATAACCCTCTCCCTAAGCCTCATTACAACCAATAAAAGTCCTCTTGATTTTAGTTTTGCAATTATGATTGTGGAGATAAGATCTTTATGCAAGCTTATGGTAGATCTTTCACATTTGATTATTTGAGCGAAACATGTTAAACTAAACATATGTGTGATTGAGTGTATGTCCCGTGAAAAGGTCACTAGTTTGCATGTGGTGTTTTAAAACAAAACTTGAAATTGCATTAGCATGGCTATTGTTAAACCCCACCCCCATTTTATTTAAAAATGGTTTTTTAGTTCTTAATTAGTGAGCCCAAAGGGTCCACCCCTTTATTTGTGTCCCCCACCCCGTGACCCTCTTCTTTCTCTCATTCCCTCTTTCTTCTCTCAACTCTCTCTGCACTCTCTCCTTCTACCCGAGCACCACACACACACATGCAGACCACCAACCCTTTTGTAGCCTCAATGAACCCATCACCCTCGAGACTCCCTCGTTAGGATCTTCAACACGTCGAAGTCTCTCTCTTCCTTTTACCACGGCAAGCACCGAGAGGGTGCAATGGTGAACTCCGTCAAACTCCACCATTTGTGAGTAGGTGAGGCTCAGAATCATCTTACCCTATCTTAATTTGGATGTTGGTACAAATTTATGAGTATGTATACCTGTTTTGGTGAATGTTGGACTTGAAATCAGTTTGGGTGTGTTAAACCAAGATTTCGCGCGGGTATCCGTGGCTTCCAGGCCATTTTCCAGCCAACTCCGGCCACGATGACAGGAACCAAGGGTATATTTCGATTCCTTACCTTCGAGGCTTCAATTTTGTATATTGAATGACATGTTTTGGTTGAGTTTTGAGCTCCATCGGAGCTTGGGAATTCTCCGGCATAAATCCGACCTTCTCCTTCCTTGGAATCTGACGACCCACCAAACCCAAGGCCTTTGGGCCTTTCCAGTCCAAGTCCCATAACCCTATTCAAATTTGTCTAACCTATTTATTTAAGTTAAGCCCAATAACCTTTTGGAGACCTAACCTATACTCTGGGTCCTATTAAACTTGGGCCTAAGCCCTTTTATTTCTAGTTAAGCCTGCGGGCCAAGTGTGTGTGTGCATGCGTATGCATGCTGTACATGTGTGTGTGTGTTTGTGAAGTGTGTGTGTATGTGTGTCCGTGTGAGTGTGTGCACGTGTGTGTGTGTTGTGCCGTGTGTGTGTATGTTTGTGTGGGTTTGGGTTTAAGCCCAAACCACCTCTTTTCACCCTAACCCTTTTTAACCTTAGGACCCGAAAGCCCAAAATCTCTCCTAGCCCAGTTTCGATGTTCCGAATCTGTTTTTGGTGTCCATTTCCTGGAATTCTATCGTTTGGGCATAGTTTGATAAATTGTACATTTTTGTGCTTAGGTGAACTTGCTAGTGGGGATTTCCTTAATCCTTTTCTACACAACTCTACTGCTACGGAGTATCTGTGAGTGGACCCCTTCTAAAATTACATTATTTCATAGTTTAATTGCATAAATGAATAGCATGCCTGACGAGTTTTATGAATTGATTTTATGTTAAGCATGTTTATGGAATATATTGTTTATCGTCTCATTTTTTGTGAGGAATTAAGTATTAGCCTACATTGAGCTATAGTTTGATACATCGTATTTTCTATAAAAACCATGAACTGATAGACTATCTGATGGATGACGATAGGATGCTAGAACATGTTTTAGAAACCCCTCTTTATAGTATAAACGAAGGATGACTTTATACTATGAAGTGGTTATTTTTGAAAGGCGTAACTATTTGTGCGTACCTAGTGGATACTATGTCGCCTGGGGCGAGGATCTGGTGTTGGCAGTTAGGCCAGGAGAAATAATCCCTAGTTACAGTCGGAGGGACACTGAGCAGGCATTGAGCCGGGAGTTGGTAATCTCTGGCTACGGGCACAGAGACCACGGTGCTGGCATAGGGCTGGAAGTTATATTTATTCAGTGATCTTACTAGCAGCACACTGCGCTTATGAGACGATCTGTGAGACGATTGATATTTTGATTTCCGCGATATGTCTTTTGAGACGTTTTTGGCATGCTAGGGTTTTCAGTAAACCTATCACTTATTATGTTAGTAGTTTTCTTTATATAAACTGTGGGGGTTAGTATCTTGATAACTGTTTTATTATTATTGTATATATGAACCTGGTCTACTCACCTTTGTTTTGCACCCCCATTCAGGTCGTAGAATCGAGGCATACAATCCCGGTATCAAGGCACTTCAGCATCGGCATCTTCGAGCCCTCTCGGTGTAGGACCCACTCATTTATTCATTCAATTTTATATTATTTCTTTTAGTGTTCTAATTAGCTGTATACTCTAAACACGTTCCTAAGTTGTTAATTCATTGTATTTCAATTCATAACCCTTATTTATTTCTCATTCTTAGCTTTTGTATCAATTAATGGCTTTCGTCACCATCGGGTGTCGGCCAGCACGTGTCTATCCTGGTATTCGAGCAATATCAGGGTCGGGGCATGTCAGCTATTGCACACATTACACTTCAAGGATGATTAAAAGGTCGTTGTTAACATTTGAATCAGGAAAATGAGCTTGGATTAACTTGTTTGGTGCTAGCTAAGGTTCTTGATGATTTGTTTCCTTGAATGAAATTCTATGAGGGTCACATAGGGGGAAGCTAATGTTTTTCATGTTGCTACTTTTTCATGTTTTCTTTGTTGTGCTCGAGGACTAGCAAAAGCTAAGTGTGGGGGACTATTATTGGCGTCGTGTCGCCGGGGATTGTTATTTCTAATTACTCATTTTTCTATTGTTTTCTTTTCTTGTCTAATTAGTGTTTTTGTTTTTATTTCAGGTACTTTTTGTAGTATATGCATACCCAAAGGTCCAAGAGGGTTGACCTAGCTTCCTATGATCGTGAGCTTGAACGAACACTTCAAAAGCTTCGAGAAATCAAAGTGGAAATTCAAAGTGCAAAGACCAAAAACGTGTACATGTTTAATCATCTTTGAAAAACCAAATGCACATAGCCTTGTTGATGTGAAACCAAAGCATAACTTAAAGCTTCGTATGTGAATATAGTAACCATATACAGCCTATGTCAGTTTTTGAGCCTATTGAATGTGTGTGCATTTTTCGTACACTCCTATTCTTTCATGTATGATGAACTTATGTGACTTACATCTCTATAACTTGCGTAACGATCTTTCAAAATGTTTGTCATTGATTGCATGAACTTGAAAAGGATAGAGGCATTAAGTTTATCACCATAGCCCAAATAAGCATGTTTCCTAAAGAAAAATGTCATTAGATTGCCAATTTAAGCCCTATATGTTGAGCCTTTTATTTCTTATCAGCTATCTCATTCACTTGGTCTGCAGATGCTCCATATGCAAGCATTCGCAAGGCAGCAATAATTTTTTGCTTATGAAGGAAACCTATATCACCAAAAGCATCATTCTTTTATACAAAGTAATAATCATGGTTGCAAACAGCAATCATGATTTTGTTGAACAAATGTCGTTCCATTCTAAAACGACATCTAAAGTACGTATCAGGGAATGCACTATTACAGACAAAATAATCATCCAAGAGTTTCATACCTCGTCGTTGCTTACTTCTACCAAGGTTTTCGGAACGGCTGGGTCTGCAGATCTGACCCACAGCTTGCATGACTCGACGGGAATGTGAGGCTCTACCCATTCTTACTTCGTCATCTGTCTTCTACGATCCTCATCCTCATCCTTCTCATTTTGGGCCACCTGGAGATTAAACATTCCTTCTGATTGGTTAAACAATTCTTCCTCTTGCTGATCGATTTCCCACATCATCCTTGAAGAAGAGGACATTGTAAGAAGGAAGCATAAATTGTGAATAATGATATAGATTTTGATTTTGGTGAAGAAGGAAGCAGAAACTATGAATAATGATAGAAATCTTCTGAAAATTGATGTGAGATTTCTGAGGATGAATGGTGGATTATATGGAAGATTCAGAAAGGATTACGTTGTAGATAATGCCACGTGGCATGCCATCATTCGTTAAAAATCTAATCGAAATCTATCCTCAAATATTGTAAACAGATTGTGACACGTGGCGCGATGTGATTGGTTAAAAATCTTATTAGAAATCTATCTTCAACGATTCTGAAAAGGTAATGACACGTGACACGACGACATTGGATAAAAATTTTATCGAAATCCATCACCAATAATTGTCTTTTCGGATAATGACACATGGCGCAACGAGAACAATTAAAAATCTTATCCGAAATTACAAATTAAATTATTTTGTATTATTTTATAAATAAAAAAATTACTAATATTTTATAAATAAAAAAATTACTAATATTTTATTACCTATTGTGAGGGTTATTCGGTGTAGGGATGGAGATGCAAAAAGGCAGTTACTGTTCATTAAGAGCAGTTACTGTTCACTGGGTGGATTAAATAGTGAATCATTAAGAGCAGTTACTGTTCATTAAGAGCAATTACTGTTCACTGGGTGGATTAAATAGTGAATAGTTTGAAAGGGCATTTCCCACGGTGGAACTACTCTTAGAATAAGTGATGGATTTCACTGGATTATGTAGGCTTTTATGAAAGAGAATTTTAACGAAAAGCTCTCGGTACTATTCATTTTACCCTTTATTTTGTCCTTATCGTTAAAACTCAAAGTTTTTAAGCCCTTTTTATTAGTTTTCATTTTATAAAATCTATATGGATTTTAAAAAAATTGAGAAGATTCATATAACGGATTCTTATGAATTTTGATATATTTTGCAGTGTTGAATCTTAATCGTCAAATAAATCAAATGGTGAAAAATGTATCATAAATATAATCAAATGAAGTTGTTCATACTTTGGAGCTACACCTTGGAGCCGAAAAAAGAGTCAAGATTATCAATTTATCACATAAACCCAACTCCTTACAGATCCCCAGTTGCACCTCTTTCCAATCCTACTTCCTCTCCCACTTTATTTTTATCCCTTTCGTTGTCACCTGTATGTATTCAAGTATATCAATGCTTGATTTTTATACAGGAGTACTTTTAATATTAAGCAGACATGCTCTCAAAATCCCCTCTTGATCAATCTATTAGACACCTAGGTATCATAGTCTGGAGAAACCTTTCATCTTCATCTACGCCTAGAATACTTAGCAGTCCATCAAAATATGAATCTACAACGATAACTCAATTTTCGCTTTCTTCGAAAATTTATATTATAATAGCATTGATACACCAGTATTCAATTGAATTATCGTTTCTGTTCATCCTGACCATTTCTAAAAAAGTGTAACTGCAGTACGACGAATATACCATTAGACCTTTCCTGACTTTCTCTTTCACTTTTGATATTATTATGTTGGGTAAATTACACAAAACTACATCAACTATAGGTTGTATCACAATCTCATACCTCATGTTTTAAAAGTTATAATGTCATACCTCATCTTACAAATTTGTTTCAATGTCAGACCTCCGTTAGTTTTTTTGTCAATTTTTCTCTTAAATGTTGACATGGCTTGAAGTGGGACCCACTCCCTTGTCCAATTGGATTAAAAAATTAATTAAATAGTAAAATTTAAAAACAAATTCATTTAAATATTTTTGTAAAAGAATGTGAGACCCACATTCTCTTTTCCCTTCCGTCTGTCCCCCTCCCTCCACCACCCAAATCAACATGAATGTGACCTGCAAACTCAAACCCAGATCAACAGTTATAATCTTCCCCAACCCACCACCCAAAACATTTAGAAAAACAAAACAAACTCACATTTTACAACAAACTCCACTTGACCCACCACGTGAAAACCATTAAAATCTAGAAAATCTTCAAATAACGAATCAAAGAATATAAATTTAAATTTACAACTCAATAAGATTAGAGTTCATCGTAGATTCAAAATTACTTCTCTTCATCACGTTATCGGAGTATATTGAGAGCTCGACGAAGAGTAGGATTTTGAGATCTAGTAGGGTCAGTTGGCGATGGTGGTTTTCTCATCGATGGTGCCTGTGGAGGTGGTAACTGAAACTCAATTCTTTCCTCTCTTCCGATTCGAATTCTGGGTTCTTCTGCCTTCAAATTTGTTTGAACGCCTTTCTGGTGAAGGGATGAGGGATGGGGGATGGGGGGAAGGAGGGTGAGGATGGATGTTCGAATGCCTTCCTGACATAAAAATCTCAGAAATTCCACGGTTCGATCCACAATGAACGGCGGTAAACAACGTGAAATATGGGTGGGTCTTGTTCGTGTCACTGAGAACAGTGGAACATTGGTGGTGGCAACAGTGCTTGTCGCCGAAGTTTGCTATAAAGTCACCTTGGAAGCTCGCCCAGGAAACGAGTCGGGGCAGATGGAAGGGAAAAGAAGGAAGGTTGTGGAGACGGGAAGAGTGAGGGTGATGGGTTGGTAGGGTGGGTCCACAATTTTTTACAAAAATATTTAATTAATTTTATCTTTAATTTATTAATATTTAATTAATATTTTTATCCAAATGGACAAGGGAGTGGATCCCATTACAAGCCACATCAGTATTTAACAGAAAAATTAACAGACAAACTGACAAAGGTCTAACATTGCAACAAATTCGTAAGATGAGGTATGACATTGTAATTTTTAAAACATGAGGTATGAGATTGTGATTCGACCCATAGTTGAGGTAGTTTTGTGTAATTTATCTTATTATTTTGTAGTCAAACTTGGTAAGAATATCATTTTTGTTAGGGAAATTTTATTTGAACCCATATAACCTATCTCTACATCCAGCTTACTCTTTACACCCATATTATTTTTTATCAAACTATTAATCTCTCTTTAAACCCAAATTTACTATCAATACTACCCTCAAAAGTCAATTCAATATGCAAATTTAGACACCCATGTTTTCGCATTAGAAGCTACCCGGATCACTCTCATGAAGATCCATGTCAATTAAATCCACTAATCTAATTAAACACAGTTGCCATGAGACTATGAGAGTCAAACCAAATTAATCAAACCCTAGTTAGTTTAACAAATGCATGCATATTTTGCAAGCCGACTTGCAGTACTGGGAATAATAGCTAGCAAGCATGCACGGAAGTTAGAAACTAAGAAGTGGAAACTCTTTTAGAATATATAAAATAAAATAATAATAAGATCAAGGGACTAATTATAAACACTCAACAGTGCACAAACAAAATGAAACGAAGTGCAATGATTATCATGTCCTCACATGTTTGCAGTGCATCTACATAGCAAGACTACTAATTAAACATGAGTAACATCTGAACGTGTTAATTAAAGAATTAAAAGAACTTTAATTACTTAATAAGAATGGATAGTTAAAATTGCAGAAAAACACTTTATTTAGAACTAGGTGTTGATCTTGACCAGCTGCTGCTTATTGCTTTGGTAGTAGTTGTAACATCTCACATCACCCAGGGGAGTGGATCCTGTAAGCCTTATATGTATATTCTCATCTCTACCTAGCATGAGGCCTTTTGGGAGCTCATTGGCTTCGGAGTTCATCGGAACTCCAAAGTTAAACGAGTTCGCGCGAGAGCAATCCCAAGATGGGTGACCCATAGGGAAGTTCTCGTGTGAATTCCTAGAAACAAAACAGTGAGGGCGTGGTCGGGGCCGGACAATATCGTGCTACGGTGCCAGGTAGAGATGAGAATATACATATAAGGCTTACAGGATCTACTCCCCATGGTGATGTAGGATGTTACAATTCACCCCCCTTAGGGGCCCAACGCCCTCGTCGACACACTTCCGGCCATGGATTGTCTCTAATACCAAATTGTCACATCCCAACCCGGGCCCCCCACATCATGGGCTCGACTCCACCGTAGCACGATATTGTCCACTTTGGGCCCCGACCACGCCCTCATAGTTTTGTTTCTGGGAACTCACACGAGAAGTTCCCAGTGGGCCACCCATCCTAGGATTGCTCTCGCGCAAACTCACTTAACTTCGGAGTTCCTACGGAACCCGAAGCTAGTGAGCTCCCAAAAGACCTCGTGCTAGGTAGAGATGAGAATATATATATATATATATATATATATATATATATATATATATATAAGGCTTACATGATCCACTCCCCTGAGCGATGTGGGATGTTACATAGTAACCGCGTATCTCTATGGAGATCTTGATACGAAAATTTATATTAAAGTTCCCAAAGGACTTACATTGACTGGTTCAAATATTTCCAAACTCCAGAACATGCTCTCAATTCAGCTAAGGATTTGAAAAAAAAACTGCAAAATTTGATTGTGTAAAATTACATTTCTGGCCTATATTTCTTATTCATGTTATGTTTTAACTAGAAGGTTAAACTGATAATTTCATAAAGTTTTGGTTGACAATAAGTGTTTTATTAATTAGTTGAAATTAGTAGAGATTAAAATTAAAATTAAAAACAAAAACAAAAACATAAAAAACCTCATTAGCCCTCTTCACCTATCCCCAAAATCCCATCTCCCTCCTATTCCCAGAATCCCATCTCTTTCATCCCCTTTCACCGCCACTAACTTTACTCGTCTTCTTGCTCCAATTCATCCCACCGCCACCATCTTCCGCCACACCCGCATCTCGTTTGCAACCAATCACAAACCTGCATCTCCTCCACAATGGGGACCCGATATGGGCGATGATGCAGAAGTTCCTGATATGCTTAATGTGGGTGATGATGGGCTCTTGGGAATGGGTTGGGTGCCGGTGGATTGGGTAGAAGACTTGCTGGAAGCTGTGACGGTGAAAGGTTTTGGAGAAATGAAAAAGGGTTTTGGAGTGAGAGCAGAGGCAGGTGGTGGTTCAGGGGGGGGGGGGCGGGGGTGTTGGGGGTAGTGACTGTGGCAAGTTGTGGGAACACAAATCTCAGCGAATTGACAACGGGATGGACGAAATCCCAACGAATCGAGCCAGGAACAAATCCGGATCAGTGAGAGAGAATGGAACACGGGACCCCGATTAAGTTTGATTTTATGTCCTCCTACTCCTAGACGAAAAAATCAGCAAAGGTAGAAGAAGCCGTCTTCACCTGAATTATGAAGGTGAGGGTGGTGTGGGAGCAGAGAGAGCTGGAATCGCTAGTTTTGGAGGACAGGGAAGGAGAATGCACAGTGGTGATGAGATGAGTTGCTAAGCTTAGTGGTAGGACACGATTCATTAAGTTTAATTTTAATTGTTAAATAAAAAATTCTTAATTTTTTTTAATTCTAATTGGCAAAAGAATGGGCCCTACTCTTGCTACGTCATCATTTAACAGCCAAATTGACATAAAATTTAATGGAGGTCTAACATTGTAACCAATTTATAAGTTGATGTATGACATTGCAATGTTTAAAACATGAGGTATGAGATTGTGATTCGACTCATAGGTAAGGTAGTTTTGTGTAATATGCAGAGAGAGTGCTGACGCTTCTAATTAGGTCGGTCAAACAAGTCGCGTTTTTTTGTTTGTGTCATATTTGTTATCATAACGGGTTGTGTTGTGTCAAACTCGTTATTATAACGAATTCCTAATAGGTGATCTGATAACGATTCGATTCATTAGCGGGTCGTGTTGTTTCGTCTCAGGTTAACACGTCATGTAAAAAATTGCCATGACTAGTGTTTAGAACTAACAAATGATTTCTAATCGGGGTTTTTAATGCATGACCCAATAATGAACCGAATTGTTTCAAATTCTTAACTGATGTCCTAATAAAAACCCAACTCGTTAACATGGTCTTAACGGATGACCCAATTACAATCTAACTTGTAATATATGAACCCAAAGCCTGCTATTTTTGTATTATTTCATATTGAGTTAATAAGTCGTACACAAATTATCAAAAGGACTTCCAATTGAGAAGTGGCTGTATTATTGTCAACCATGCCAATATACCAGGCGAACAAAGAAATATTCCTGCCCGTTAACAGTTAACTAGGCCTAGGCCATCATGTGAGACTTAATTTTTGACCTCTGAGTTTACTTGTCCTTTGCTTAAATGTAATCCCACCGCATACCCAACAGGATCCTCCGGATCTTTTTGGTGATGATCCTAAGAATTCGTAAATTGTATCCGTCAATCGTATATCGTGCGGTCAGTTTTTGTCAAGCATTGTTTGTGTTTAATTTTAAATAAAAATATTTAAAATGTTTTTTGGCCGTACAATGTACAATGAATGGACACGATTCATGGATTTCTGCGATCCTCACAAAGAGGATATGGATTCCATACCCAACAGGATCCTCTCCGGATCCTTTTGATGAGGATCCGAATTCACTACATACCATTGACTCTTTCCTCTTCTTCCTTCATTGCCTTTCCATTACAAAATTCAAAAATGAAATTACAATTGTAAGAGTAATGCTAGGGAGACTAAATTTTATAAACTAAATGACATAGAAGTTAGTAATTGAATTATTACTTAATCGTTGATAAATGTACTTATTCTCAATTGATGACATCTCGTTTGATTTTGATTTACTAATTTAGTCTACAACTACTAACATTACTGTAATAATAATATGGCCAGGCCGGCACATTAATTCATATTATATAAAAAGGCCTAGTTTGCTCATCTTCTATACATTATATGTATGTACTCAAGCAAATTCACAGGGACATGCACCTGCACCTAAATCCTCAAGTCCTCATCCATGGCACTACTCTCCTTCGACTTACCCTCTTCCTTCTTCCTCGTCTCATTCGCCTTCTTTTGCATTGTCATCAAATTTCATCACTTGTTTCTGCACAAGGACAACACCGCATGCCCTGCCAAAGACTTCTGTACCTACGGCTCTTTCATCAAAGCCTCCAAATCCTTCCCCGGATTTGGCACCACCGGAAGTTTAACCACGCGCAAGCGTGAGATTGCCGCCTTTCTTGCTCAGATCTCTCACGAGACAACAGGTGGGTGGGCTACTGCCCCTGATGGACCATATGCATGGGGACTGTGCTTCAAAGAGGAAGTCAGTCCCCAGAGCTACTAATGTGACTCGACCAACAAGGAATGGCCTTGCTCTCCGGGCAAGTCCTACAAGGGAAGAGGCCCAATTCAACTATCTTGGTAAGTTAACTTGATTCATCACATTCACAGTTATATATATATATATATATATATATATATATATATATATATAAATATACAGTTACCTGCGGACAATTGTTAGTTTATATTGGCAGACAATGAACGTCATAGTCCAAATCCTCTAGTAATAAATTGGTTACGATTCTGTATCGACATGTATATATTATAACGTTTTGACAAGTTGAAAATTTTAAAATTAATCTAACTTGGTAATTGATTAGGAACTATAATTATGGACCTGCTGGTAAGGCGTTGGGGTTTGATGGGCTGAGGAATCCTGAAGTAGTGGCAAACAATTCGATGATAGCGCTGAAAACGGCTTTATGGTTCTGGATGACAGAGCAAAAGCCGAAGCCTTCTTCTCATGACGTCATTGTTGGACTGTATGTACCCACAGAAGCTGACGTTGCGGCCAACCGGACTGTTGGATTTGGGCTGGTGACTAATTAACATCAACGGTGGACTAGAGTGTGGAATACCCAACGATGCACGAGTGAATGATCGGATTGGTTATTTCAACAGATATGGTGGACTGCTTAATGTCGGTACTGGACTTAACTTAGACTGAAAATTTAAAGTCCTTTTAATTAACTGTATTTGGAATTTTCTTAGGACTGCTTAGTATCTTAGCCTGATGGATTTCTCTCCTCTACTTTATTTCTCTGTGAATCTATTTCAGATTCGATGAAATTAAAATACGGTGTAATTAATCCCTCAATAATGGAGTGTAATTATAAAAAGAAGGATACCAATTTCTTTGGCGGATGCTATGCGTCCAACAGCATACTCGTATTGCAGCAGCAGGGCACATAAAACATGTCTGACATATCTCCATGCCCATGCAAAATATAGTCCAATGACGCTAACAATTAAGAAATGGTAAGACTTATAAATAGATAGGAAGAAACTGGATGGGGATTTGAACATGACATTAAGCGAGGGTGTTCCTTATCAAATTACACCAATTGCTAGTTTGAATTGATCTGATATCATAGGTTGAGAATGGCAGCAAAATTGGCAAGTAATCAAGGAAGGGTCGTGACAAGCTAATGACTGGCGAGAGTTGTGACCAGATTATCACTAACCATGTTTAGCAAGCACCAGAGAGTCAGTAAATCAACTGAAAATGTCATCAACTAGTGATAATAATATTGACGGGAGGGGGAAAGAGCCAAAAGCCGCAAAGCAAAACGGCACTTACCTAAGTTGATGTGGAAACCTGAGAGCCGTTCGATTGTGTGAATGGCTAAAATTTGCTTACAAGTGCAGAGCTCTCAATCACTGTATTGTTACAATTGTACCCCTCCCTCCCTCCCTCCCTCCCTTATCCGAGCTCGTCTCTGCTTTAGTTTTACTCCAGACTAAACCGCCGCATGCGCAGCCTTGCCCTCTGCTCTCCTCTCTATCTTGTTCACTTCGTCTCCAAATTATCCAGTTATATCCAGGTGAGTCACTTCACTGTAAAATTAATAGCTTCATCTTCTTAATCTCTGGATTATGTTATGTTTTCTCTTGTAATCATCAATCAAAATCAATCTTGTGAGTAATATTATACTAGAGAGCTCAACAAATGATGGAACTTAAGCTGTTTCCTTCTTCCACCAAGTCCCTTTCTTTGCCCTTGTTTCTCTCCTCCTCCTCTTGCACCAAATCTCCTTTTCTTCTCAAACCCAAGCAATCTCTCAAAACCCCCCATTTCTCGCTCTCCCAAAAATCCCAGTTCTGGGGAAATGGTTTAGTTTTACACGAGAGAGATGCTGCTTGGGGTAACCTCGCCAAAACCACCCATGTCCCATTTGGCCCAATATGTGCTGCTGCTGTCAAGAGAAGGAAAGAGCTTCCCTTTGACAACGTCATTCAAAAGGATAAGAAGCTGAAGCTGGTTCTCAAGATACGCAAGATTTTAGTCAGCCAACCTGATAGAGTTATGTCGCTTAGAGAGTTAGGTAGGTACAGGAGAGAATTGGGTCTGCAGAAAAAGCGCCGTTTCATTGCCCTTTTAAAGAAATTCCCAGCCGTGTTTGAGATTGTTGAAGAAGGGGTTTATTCCTTGCAATTTAAACTGACTCCCGAAGCCGAAAGGCTTTATTTTGAGGAGTTGAAGGTTAGGAATGAGATGGAAGACCTGCTGGTGGTCAGGTTGAGGAAATTGTTGATGATGTCGTTGGATAAGCGGATTCTGTTGGAAAAGATTGCCCATTTGAGAAATGATTTAGGGCTTCCCCAGGAGTTTCGTGACACTATTTGTCACCGGTACCCACAGTTCTTTAAAGTAGTTGCAACTGCGAGAGGTCCGGCATTAGAATTAACTCATTGGGACCCTGAACTTGCAGTCTCAGCAGCTGAGTTGTCTGAAGAGGAAAACCGGGTTAGAGAGATAGAAGAGAAGGATTTGATTATAGATAGGCCTATCAAGTTCAATAGACTAAAGCTGCCAAAGGGCCTCAATCTTTCAAAGGGTGAGATGAGGAGGATATGCCTGTTTAGAGACATACCTTATATATCCCCATACTCTGATTTCTCGGGACTGAGATCAGGTACTATTGAGAAAGAGAAACATGCTTGTGCGGTTGTTCATGAGATTTTGAGTCTTACTGTGGAGAAGAGAACTCTTGTGGATCACCTTACTCATTTTCGAGAAGAGTTTAAGTTCTCTCAACAGGTGAGGGGTATGCTGATTAGGCACCCCGATATGTTTTATGTGTCCTTGAAAGGAGATAGAGATTCAGTTTTCCTTAGGGAAGCATATCGTGATTCTCAATTGATAGACAAGGATCGTTTGTTGATCATAAAGGAGAAGCTTCGATCTATTATTTCTGTTCCTCGGTTTCCTAGACGGGGTGCTCCCAGAACTGGGGCAGATGGTGCAGAAGAAAGTGATGAGGCAAAAGATGGAACTCTTGAGGAAGGAGAGGAGTGGTCCGGGGATGATGATGATGAAGATGATGACGAAGATGATGATGAAGATGATTGGAGTGATGAAGATGATGATACACCCCCAGATTTTGAGGAAGATGGCAAAGCACCGACTATTGGAGTGAGCAAACCAGTCAAACAGGAGGGCAGTTTGAGAGAGAATAATGGAAAAGTGCTTGTTCCATTGTTGCCAGATGGTCAACCAAGGGAGCGCTGGTAAATGAATGAATCTGTGGACTCCGGTCTCAAATATATCCTGATAGGGTTCGTTATTTGTTTTTGGCCTGAAATACTATATATGTTTGATCCTGCTCAAAGGAGAACGCCAGGCCTCTACCAATTTTCCTCTTACTCGAGGTTCAGAGAAGTTTTCTGTGGGAGACAAAGGCATCAACTTCAAGTGTTATATTCCTCTACTGCCTTCTGTAACAGAATCATATTATTTTTGTACTCTTTGGTTAAGATAAATGAATATTTTGTGGGAATGAAAAGTATCAGCCTGTTTCATATGATTTTTCGTGCATCTTAGTAACCTGGGTGATGTTGATCTGTTTAGCCGTTTTTCCGGATCTTCATCATACCACCGTTACTGCAATTCCTTACTTAAGGATTCAGAAACTACCGAATCTACCTGGTAAGGATCAAAAGGAACATCAGGTGAGAAACAGTTTTTTTTTTTTTTTTTTTTTTTTTCTTTTTTTTTTAATAACCCTGATGACAATGATAACAAGTATAACAACCATGCTAAAGAAAGATTGATCGTAAACAGGGAGGGATACCTGAGTTTGGTAAGTTGTGAATAATTTTGCATCTGCCTTTATCTGTAAGTTGTCCTCATTTTTAGGTAGCTGCTTCTGCAAATATGCCACTGATGAGACTATTACTTACTGATTAAAAGTGTGCCTAACTGCATATATAAGCACATATTGTTTTTATAGGATTTATCAGCTTGCTGAAGAGTCTTCTTGTATTTTTTGTTGCGTGCCTCATACCGTACCACTCCCAGGTCTAGTTTTGCTCAGACTACAGTTCTTCTGTACTTGTGAAACATCATTATCATACACAATCTCTCTCTCGTCAAGGATGAAATTTGATAAACGATAGATGCATGCGGGTGTGGTTGACTGCTCGTAGCATTTCACTATAACAAATAGAGAGGCCACACTTGGCCTCAAAAACGCACATTCTAAGGCCCAGCACCATCCCAACACCCTACCAGTAACTCCATTGTCACTCCTGCACTTAGCTTCCCACCCTATTTTCAAAACTACAGGCTACACTGGCTCTAAAGTTTGTTCTTGTAGGTAAGATTAAGATAGACTATTTGAAAATCATCATGGAAAAGTCCTAGTGATCTTCAATCTTTTCGCTGCGGACAAGAACATCCTGCAAGCATAAAATTGATGTAGAATTAAATTAAGCACAAGGACAGGAAATATTGTGACTGAAAACTATGTGGGAGTTAGGAAGCGATTAAGAATATGGATTGAGATAATGAATTGATGAAATAGACTTGCTTCCAAGGAACATCACCAACTATGAGCCAATCCCCTTCCTCGTCCTCATATGTCAAAACATGAAGTTCGTAATGACCAGAGTGCACTCTGTCCACATCATCTCCCCCTGTTATTGTTATTTTTTGTTATACAATATGTATATATAAGTAGAATGAAGTTAGAGGTAGGTAAGTACAGAGAATGTTGGTGTTGAACATATGTTGGGAGTGTCCATATCGTGTCATGAAAGCCATGATGGGCTAATAGGTCCAGCTTTCTTCCAATGGCATGCCCTTCCATGTAAACCTTGACATACAGTCTTCTTCTTGTGTTCCTGCTGCTGCTGCTGTTCTCAATATCATTGTAATCATCATCTGCAGTCGCTGCATTCATCTTCTGAATAACTGGCTTAATTAAATTCTTGTCCGATGCTCTCCCCCTAATATTATTACATAGAAGGCCAGGGACAGCGGCTACTAATTAATATTAGTTAGTAATATGGAATGGAATGGACTTAGTAATATGCAACTTGCGGCAGACTCAGACAAAGGGCTTGTGTTGGCTTGTATTGTACTTGTTGAGAGGCTGCAGAGGGTGATAAGCTAAGCCCATGCTTAAGTTCTGTGGTGAGATCTCTCTTCAACTGTTTTAACTGTTTTGACAACCGTGAGTGGTAGTGTGACAAGGAGGACGACGATGAAGAACAAGTAGTGCTTGTAGTTAGTTATAGGTGTGCTGCTGCTGCCTCTGCTCATCGCTTTTAGCAAAATCATTGATGAAGCCGCAGCATCGTCATTGCCATTGCCCTTGCTCTTGCCCACCAACTTTGTGTATGTTTATATGTATGGTTTTTATGGATTGAATTTTGGAGGGACAAAGAATATTTATCAAAATCTAAATGTGGATATGTTTTCTATGATTTGATACAGTGACACTACTAGGTAGGTGTGGAGTGTCGACCCGAGAACTCGGATGCTCTCAGCCCAGCCGACAACTAGTACACGTTTCAAAATCCGCTTTATTAGGTATGTAATGTATCAAAATAATTACATCTCAACTTGATGAATGCACATGCAATGTTGAACATGCATGTGAATATATTATATGTATATTAAATATGCAGAAGAACAAACAAAAAGTTGTATTTTTAATCTTTACCTTTTATGTATCCAGTTCACAGCTTTGAGGTGAAAACTAGAAACATCTTTCTCGCTATACAAATCATTACATATGGAGTTGTTTCATTTAATAATCCGCAACAAACTCAAACATGCAACACTATTTTTGATTTGTGCGTGGTTGGCTTTAAATGTTCTCATTGTTACATTATTGTTACAAGTATATTTCTTTCCTTAATTAAGAAATATAAAGTAATTATTGAACAGTATTTTGGATGTACATACTTAACCAACGAATTAGCGATGATTATGGGGATGGACTCTCAATCAATAAGAGCTCTGGTATCAAATTCACTAATATTGGTTAACTAGTAGATTTGAATATATACTTTAAGCTGCTATTGACACTCTAAACAATCTTTGAAATGAAATTGAAGCATTTAAGAGTTAATCACCTTTGTCATCGCATTATAGGACGTAGGAATCGTAGTCACACTATTCACACTAGGAATTAGGGAAAGAATGGGACAAAGAGAAGACACTAATTACTAGTATTAGCTATACTGCTATAGTGCAGTCAAATTCAAATTCTTCTTGCTTTGAATAAATTAAATTTGCAGCTTCTCCATTATATTTATATTCCCCCTGCATAAACTGTGTAATCATGATTCATGTGTTAGATTTCGTGCACCACTTCCACTTTTACTTTTGCCAAATTAATTTTCACCGTCTTTTTTGTTGATATGTTGGGTTGCATTAGATTTTCCATGTTTGTATCTCGACCGAGACCGATGCCGATGCCGAAAGGCCCAGAGAGGAAGGGAACATGAATATCTTTCTTTCTTAATTCTTACAGACCTAAACAAGAATTGACGAATTAGAAAACAAGGGAAAAGGGAAAAGGGAAAAAGTGCATTTTCATGCTCCCCACTACCCCAACCCATGCCATCATAATAACAAGAAGGTATCGTTGCATCAATTTAATTTCTTTCTTCTTTTGTATATAAAAAAATATACAAATACATATATTATGAATTACCTGAGTTACAGCAACTTTATAATTTGCTACATCAATTAATAATTTATTATTTTTTAAACACAATGTTTGTTAAATTAATATTTTAAAAATAAAATATAATACATTGAATGGTGTTTTGCCAACTCCTTGATCTCAACTAGAAGAAGTGCTTCCGCACAATAGGAAGGTCATTGCAAAGTATTTCAAACCAATCAAACATTGCTACGTGAAAGTTATAGTGCAAGACAATACAAGATAGTTTTAAGATACCGTCACAACGACATCTCAAAATAAGTTTGTCTCCTCAAGTATGCACACGCTGCAAAGGTGCCTAAAGCTAATGACAATAAGAACTTTAGTGTGATGGTACACCTTCACCTTGGAGGCGCCTGATGTTTAAAGGGAAGTGGAATACCCATCGATAAACTATGGCCAATCGTCCCCCTTCTCTAAGCCTCGTCATCAACCCAAAGAAAGAAATAAAGACAAGAATTTTCCAAGTGTGGGTGTGAGTAAGTAGATGCTAGATAGAACTAGAAGAGTGTAGGTGGACCAAAGCAAAAGTTATTACAACTCACAAGTCACAAGTACCAAGTAAAACTAATAGACAAAATACAATACCAAAAAGGAGAAGGAACTCTATCTGCAAAGCCAGGCTGCCCGGGAAGTCCAAAGGAACATCTTAACTTCCACTTCCTAACATTGCACTTCTACAGGATACATTGCAGAATCACCGTTAATTGAACTATTTGTAAGCATATTTTGATACAAAATTAGCCACCTCAGCCGCAACATCATAAGCACCCTCAACACATCGACCCAAGGCTACACCAGTGACATAGTTGCCGCCAAGAAACAACCCTTGGGTCCCAGTATCACTTAGACCGGCTTTTGCAGCATCAAGGACATCAAAATGACCAACCAAGAACTGTGGAATAGCTTGTGGCCATACTTTCACACCCAATACAAGCGGCTCCTTAGCATTACGGTTTAGGAGGACTTTTCTCAGATCTTGATCAACTGCTTCAACAAGCTTGCTCTCCATCTGTCCGTGTTTTATTTTTTAAGAAAAGAGTTAAAAGAAGAAGAAAACAATCAAAGCCTTGGAAGCAAAAAAAATGAGAATGTGAATTACATATCCATGCGCGCTGTTCAAATAACGAGAATGTGATTTTAAATGTATATGCAAGTGCACATGGACACGAAGACAGACCAGAAGCAGCAATGGCACAATACCTTGGAAAACAAAGCCTGCTACCAAAGGACAAAACACATGTTTCTGCACACATGGCTGACTGGGACTTGTATGAAGATCCGAGATTCATGCATGATTGCTTGACTAATCAAGTATATGAAATTATGGTAGGATTTAGGTTGACGCCCAAAATGAAAGGTTCACCGGATAGTTACTGAAGGTAATTACAAAAAAGGAATCAGGATATTGGATAAAGTGGGGTCTTCTTTTAGGGTGCCGTATATAAAGTGAAGTACATTTTACAACCTCCATGACAGTTTATGAGAACCATCAATCCACTTAAATGCTATATCACCTGCCTTATCATCACATTCATGGATCTTTCCCACCACAAAATCATATATCCTATGGCAATCGTCTTACCTCTGACAAAATTCCAGGATTGGTGGCACCTCCAATATAGTTCAAGAGCAGAACCCTTCCAGGTGGTGCACGATTAGGAAAGAGTGATGAGCTGTATATAGTTCCTGCAAAACCCAAGAAAACCCATGGAAAAAATCAGCAAGAAATGGTGATCGCTGATGTCAAGCATAGTTATAGGCATAGATAATGAATTCCTAAACCAAATCGAATCTACCTAAAGTTTTCAGCCCCTGGCTACGAGGATGCAGTTGACCAAAGCCCTTCAGTTCACCATCTATCAAGCAATCAGTCCGAATTGCTTCTTTTGGATATGAAATAGAAACTGCTGCAACTGGTGGGTAATAAAATTTTGATAGTGCATCTGCAGCAGCAGCCTGCAAAAAAGAAACAAGATGAGAAACCCATTGATTTGTCTTGTAAATCACCACTATTAGAAAAAAACTTTGACCAACCACCAACTGTAAATGCCTCAAAATCAAGATTTAACTGTCAAACAAGTGGCAGTAAAGATAAGAAACATGTAGGGCAGAAGCATACAGATAGAGGTCGCAATAAACCACTTGCTACATAGGATGGAACAGTCATCACAACACTTCTGCTCAGAACTGAAACCAATCCTTCTGGTGTTTCGTAGGTCAAAGTGTACCCTCTATCCAATTTACTGATACTTGAAAGCTTCCAAGATAATTTTACTTTGCTGCCCAACCTGCCAACACGATAGAATACAGTACATCATAGCTGTGAAATACAACACGTGTGTTCTCTCCTTGCCAACAAAAAAGGATGACCAACCAACTAGAGTAAGAGTATTTATCCTTTGTTGAAAGAAAGTACCTTGTAGAAATTGCATCCGGCAACATACCAAGTCCCTTCCTAAAAGATCCAACTGTTTGGCCCTTTGGTTTCGGAAGACGCCTTTTGAAAAACTAAAATTAGGGCATTGATAATAAACTTTACGAGTTAAATCATAAAATAACTTCAAAGAAACAAATATATTATTACGGATCTCGAGGTGTCTTAGGGGCATGATTCCTCCCCTGGATTGCTTTAATGGCACCACCAATGATACTACCTCCATTTTGCTCTAGCTGCCAAACTTTTCCGAATGCTGCTTTCATACTCAGTTTTGAAGGATCACCCGCATAAACACCTGAATATGACAAAAGTTTCAGGGCAATTAAGAAATTACTATAACCAGCTGACCAAAAGCTACACCACTTTAAAAGCTTAACAAGCATATACCAAATTAACTGAACAGCTTTTACAGGAAGGTTTATGCGGTTACTTTGACAAGTATAATTCACGTAGATAAGTGAGCATGGCTGAATAAATGAATGTGGTCAAAATTCAGATCCTGTGTGAAAAAATGGCAGTTCAGTTAAAAGTGCCTTTTAAAATTTGTGAAAGGTCACATTTCTGTGATGGACCATTTGATGTCACATGGTGCTTGCTTGCATAAATAACAAAAAGGAAGAAGTGCAATTCAACAGTGCAAACAATTCTTTTTCATTTCTGTTTTTGATTCAAGTTTGAATGGGATATGCAACAATTAGGTTGGTTTGAGTCCGAACCGATCTTAGGATCCCAACAGAAGGAAGAAGCAAACGAATATTGGAGTAACTAGAAAAATGCACGAGGAGAAGTTAATGATGTAGTCATAATTATTCAAAAATGGAGATGACCTGAACAAAAAGGCTCAATTAAGCGTTCAAAAACCTCATCGCCAAGATTACGACGAACAAACTCTTCAACCGATTCTTCGCGACCCTGTCACTTTTGTCAAAGATTATGTGAAATGAGCAGTACAGTTGAGGAATTGAGGAATAAGTGAGAACGGCAACATAATAAATGAAAAATAAAGTAAAAAGAAAGAGAACAAACTGGAGGAGGCGGAGAAGGGCGAATGCCAAGAGCACCAAAGGCGGCCCTGAGTTTGCCACCGATGCTCATCAAGTCAAAGAAAGGTATGTCAGCTGGGCTGGACGGCACGGGCCTCAGCTTGCCATCCCACAACACGAACCTAGGTGCATTTGGATCCCCCAGAACCAGATCATCCTTCAAACCACAGTCCACCTACCAAACACAAGAAATACCCAACACACAAATCAATACACATACATTATACACACAGTCATTACTCATACAATTAGAGGAAGAAACTGAATGCCCCTACCACTAGCTAAACATATACTAGCAGTCTAATCTAAGTTCTAATTCACTAATTTGCAATTAATTAATTCAATGTAAGTGTTAAAATGTAAATGTAAATGCAAGAACGAGAACTGTGCCAGAGCAGAAAAGAGAAGTAGAGAAGGGCAATACCATCATGGTGAGCATGGGATCGGACGGCTGAAAACTATTGGGGCCTTCTTCCCAGAGATAGCCGTCCTTCTCGACGGTGATGATGTTGCCTCCCACCCGGTCCCTGGCCTCCGTGACTATGACATTCGGGACGGCGTCGCCGTGCTTGGTAGCCAGCACCTGAGCGATGCAGAGCCCACTGATTCCACCGCCCACCACCACGCAGTCAACAGAAACCGACTGTGTACCCTCTCCATTGATCCCCGACGGCGATATGGTCGACTCTTTGGCCACCGAGCATCGCAACTTTAGGGAGGGGGAAGTTCTGTTTGGTTTAGAATCCACCACATAAATGGAGGGAGGTCGGTGACAGTGAGGTGCAGAGAAGAAGAGAGGCTGAGTGGCCGCGATCCTGGCGGTGCTCATGGCGATTGGTTGGCAGTGACCACCACCGGCGTCGACTGAGATAGACAGAGGGCACCCAACCACCGTTTTCTTATCTTTACAAAAACTCTAGTGTCCCAAATCTTATTTTTGGCTTCGATGTATTTTTACGAATTGACATTTTCCTATATATTATGTTATACAATGTTATGATTCCATGCAATTGAGTTGCAACTATGCCCACCCATTTTTCCTAGTTTTTCATTCACTTCATAACTGAAACATACATGACAAATGATTTGTATGTGAGTGACGTCAAATGTGACATTTCATTCCAGTAAAATTTAGAGTTTGTCTCCTAACATTCAGCTCTAGTTTAAATTTAGTTCAAAAACTAAAAAACTGTTAATTTAAGTATCTAAATTTTACAAAACCTACATTTGATCCTTGCCTTTAACTTACATAAAAAAGTCTATTAGTTTGATGGAGCTTCTAAAACCCTAAGGGTGTGTTTGTTTGGCATCACTAACCTTCACTGGACTGATTGGACTAGTGATTATGAAGTCCTATGTTTGTTGCAGAGAGAGACTAAGTTTAATGGGACTCATGAGGACTACAGTGGACTAGCACCTTCGCTAGAAGGTCTTAGCCAATCCCCCCCAAAAATGAGAGGACTGCTAGTCCCGTCTTTTCCTTCTTTCACCAGCAGTAGCCTCACCAACAGATCCTCACCAGCAGCAGCCTTTTCTTTGTACTATGTCTTCTTTTTGCACCAACAGTGTAACAACCCGTCCCGGATTTGACGAATTGGAAGGGCAATTTGGTAATTTCATTTTGGTTGTGGGATATTTGTTTGAAATGTTGCATTATGGCCTTAATTGGTGTGCCCAAGGGGGCCCACCCTTTGATTTTATCCCCCGACCCATTACTCATTCTCATTTTCCCTCTCTCCGTGAGTCATCTCTTTCCCTCTCTCTGTGAGTCCTCCCTTTCCCTCTCCTCTTCACTCTCGGTGCTCTCTCTCCTTTCCGAGGACAATACACACATACATACACGAACTGTCATCAACATCATAGCTAGTTCGTCACTCCGTTTGCTCCTTCTTGTCTTTGTCAACTCTGCAATTAGGCTTATGCGATGAAACAACGACTTCCTCTGACGGCTTAATTCGAAACCCGAT
This sequence comes from Pyrus communis, assembly GCF_041283825.1. NCBI lineage: Eukaryota > Viridiplantae > Streptophyta > Magnoliopsida > Rosales > Rosaceae > Pyrus > Pyrus communis. The sequence continues at coordinate 28,622,722 of NC_142573.1, forward strand.
GAACCGAGGTGAGTTTGTTAAGTTTAGGTTGTATCTTCATCTCTAGTGAGAGTTTCTGGGAACCCAAGTTGTTTTTGAGCTAAAAAACCAAAGGTTTTAACCCTGTTCATACGTGTTCTTCTCATTTCCAGTTTTCAGGCGAAACCCGACAGCTTTTGAGCCAATTTCCAGCTAACTCTGGCCACTACTTGGGGAACCAAAGGAATAATCCTAATTTACTCTAGTTTTTCTCTAATTTGGTGGGTAGATCATAGGTTGTAATCGAGGTTCGAGGTTGACGTCTTCGTGAAAACCGATCTTAAAACTGAGGTTGACTCGACCCGATAGCCTTAAACCCAAACACACAACCCTAGTCCGGCCCAAAGATTTGGGCAATGGAACCCAACCCAATTGTCAAACCCAAACCTGAAGCTTTTTGGCCTAGTTTAAGCCCAATTACATATCCCAAGCCCAAACACCAACCCAGCCCAGAAACTAACCCAAAACCCAGGCATCGCGTGGGCATGCGTGAGCTCATGTCTTGGTTGGTGCATGGAGCACATGCGCCTCCACTAAAGGTACTGTGCTTCGCCGCCGTCTATGGCAGCGTTGACGACCCAAAATGGTGCGTGGCCTTCTAGGCCGCCACCCTATGACAACGCATGAGGGCGCGTGCACGTAGAGGTACTCGAGGTCGCCTCTTATGTTTTTCAACGTCCTGAATCCGTTTGTGACATCCGTTTCCCAAAATTCAATTGTTATGATAGTGTTTTATTAATTGGACCTTTTATATGTTTAGGTGCATTTGTTTATGGCATTTTCGTCCTCTCTTGTTTGCACGGCTCTTCGCCAATAGTGTAAGGTGAGTGGAACCCTTCTAAAATCCATATTTTACTATTAGAAATGCATACATGAAAAGCATGATTTAATGGTTACGTTTTATGAAACGTTTACGAGTAAATTAATTTTACACTTTATGATATTCATGCTTTATTGATTTTATGTTCTTCGTAGTATATATGATTGATGACTATATACTACGAATAGGTTTTACGATATGACGTTGTAGCTACCGAACTCCAATTAGGATATATATATATATAGTATGTTGATGTCTTTACGTACTTATTTAGTAGTTATTCGAATGTTACTGCCTATGGGCAAATGATACTTTTATATATGCCTTCGGGTGGGTGCTGTAGGAGCCTACGGGCGATTGATACTTATATGCCTTCGGGTGGGTGGTGTAGGAGCCTAAGGGCGGAAGATACTTATATTAGCTTTGGTTGGGGGTTGTGGTGCCTACAGGCGGAAGATACTTATATTGGCTTAGGCCGGGGGTTGTAGTGCCTACGGGTGGAAAATACTTATATTGGCTTCGGTCGGAAGAGTTCTATATGCTTTCAGGCAGGCACACTATATATGATATATGTTTTACGAAGTTTTATGGCATGCTAGGGTTTTCGGAAAACCTATTACTTATTATGTTGTATGAGTTTTCTAAACCTGGGGGTTAGTACATTAAAGATTAACTATTTTCGTATTACTTATATATCACCTTGGTCCACTCATGTTTTGTTTTACGCCCCCTCAGGACTTAGAATCGAAGCGTACAATCTCGGTGTCAAGGCACTCCCGCATCGGCATCTTTGAGTCCTTTCGGTGTAGGACCCACCTCTTTCTTCATTCAATTTTATGTTTTATATTATTCCTTTATAGTGTCTAGGATTAGTTGTATGCTTTGAACACGTTCCATAATTGCATAATCATTGTATTTAAATTTATAAGTATTGTTTATATTTATTATTTTTCATGCATCCTAATATGGCTTCGTCACCTTTGGGTGTTGGCTAGCACGTGCATACCCTGGTGTTTGGAGAATATCAGGGTTGGGCATGTCAAACAGCCCTACCATCCCCAATCATCTTCTTCAATAGTGGTGGGCAGTTGTTTAATTCCCCGTCTTCTTCTCTGTCTTCTTCTTGCGCCTACAGCCCCACTTACCCTATTCATTTTCGTCGTCTTGCAAATTAGGGATTCGTTTTGTAGCAAGATAGGGGAGATTATTTTGTCTTGCACATTGGGGATTCTTCCTAATTCATCTTGCTTTGTCTGTTTGATTAATGTTGTTATGTCATTTCATGAATTTGCAGGAACAAGTTTGATTTTTTGGTGTCTGAGTTGTTATTATGTTTGATCAAGTTCATCAAATATGATTTATATAACATATTTTTCTTCATTAATTTTGAAATGTTAATTAATTTGAGCATTTGGGTTCTCCAAAATAAGTGTGATCTGGGAAACTCAATCTTTATCTTGGTAGGGAATGAAATACGATGGTGGTTCATGTAATCCTTGCTGCTTATGTATATTTTCTAGGATTCTCAATTGCGAAGTGCAAAGCAGTCAATTTTGATTGGTGATTCATCTGATTTGGGGATGTTACACATTACCTCTACTACTTCAATTTGAATTTTTTTTGAAAAATTATTACTTTGTTTTCTGTGTGATTTTGATTCTCACTTTTAAGAATTCCAATTTTAGTGGTGTTACTAAACAACTTGCTGCCTTGCTGGTTTGGTATCTTTTGCAACCAAAGAAGTTAAATTCTTTGTTCTTAGTTGCAACATTTTCTTAGGGTTAATTCTCTACAGAGAGTCAAAACTCATTCTTTTGAAAGTTAGATTTGTTCTTTGTTTACATGTTAAGATGAAACAAACAATTGGAAAACAAACTTTTTGACTATATAGTAGAAATATGCTCGGACCATCAATTTGAACAATTGATTGAATGGATGGTTATTTGTGAAGTTCCTGTGTTATGGGAAGTAAAAATATAAAAGGAAGCTGAAATTAATTTTTTGAGCCAAACAAAATTTCTAGTCTGGGACATAGTCTGCTGCTGCACCAAACACTTCACTATTCTTATTATGCTTAGTCCAATCCAAGCGAGTCCAGTTTAGTCCCTGAAGCTAGTCTAGCCCAAGATAGTTTGGTGCAACAAATGCACCCTAAATGCTTATATTAATCATACCTGGACTTCATCAAACTTTCTCAAAACCTAAAAAAAAAGGTAAGTTCAAGGACAAGATGGTAATCTAACAACATAATAAAGATTGTTAGGACACGAAATTCGCTAACTTATCACAATAGAAATGTGTAGTTGTATGGAATTTCTTGGGCAGTGGTTCGAAAGAACACATTACACTTCATATAACCAATTTCGTCAGTTGTGTAGCAAGTAGCACAACACTTTAGGAATTAGTGTAAACCCAAAAGACTGTTGTGCACTTGGCAGGGATAAAACTAGTAGACTGTGTAGTATGTTGACAGGCAATAGAGTTTTGTATGAGCAAACTAGCTGTTAATCTTTCACAAGAATGTGCGGTTGTATGAGTTTGCGCGACTTAATTGCTTGAGGGGTAAGACGTAGGCAATCTTCCAGAATTTGTAGGCTACTCAGTGAACTGGCAGCAAACTTTAGGGTTCTAAGGATACACAGAGATCACAAATTGGTCACATACAAGGTGCTCAGTTGCGACTGCTAACTGGTCACATCAAGGATGCTTAACTGCGTTGAACCTCTATACGTAGCCAAAGCTAGGATTCCATATCCACGTAGAGATTGCATGTATGTCACGCTGGAGATGCTCAGCTGCTAATGCTAGTATGGTCACGTCAAAGGCGCTTAATCGGGATGTTCCTCTATGGGCAGCGGGAACACTATTCCGTAACACAAAGATCGTTATTTGGTCATATATAGGATCCTCAACATTGGTTTCATCACATTAGGGATGCTCAAATACGGTTCATCTTCATGGGCAACCATCTAACGAACAAACTACGTTGTATGCCTCCTCCGTCTCTGAGGCTTGGATCCCTAAAGACTAAGCCAAAGGCCAAAATCCTTTAGTAAGCTAAGTCTTAAAAAGACCATTGTGGCTAATTCTATGGATGTCGGCACATGCCATTGTGTGCCCAGTTACACCAGGGCAGCCTGAACCATCAACGTCTGGATATTTGAAGTGCTAGTTTACCCTCTCCTAGAGGGAGAGTATGGTTGGTTCCCAGAGGGTGCAATTCCTGCGATAAGTCCCGTGTAAGGTGCGATCTTCATTGAAATGCAAAAGTGATCAGTTGTTATAGGCATGCAGTCGAACCAGGCTTGTGAATGACTTCTTTGATCTTCAAATAAACGTATCAACTTTGCTGAAAGGTAGAAACTGCATAATAACTGGATAATCCTCGGCATGCAAGGTCTTGTTCGTCGAGCTGCTTGAGTCATTGAACTTTGAAAGGCTTGGACAGGGTCTATATGGTAATGACAAAATGTGGGATCCGTCGTTTTGGAGCCTTACCGTCGGGTAGTGATAAAAGCTTTTTTAGGATCAAGTTTCGGGCTATAACTATAAGATTCGTCCTCTTATTGTAGCTAAAGAGGAACTACTACTGGTAGCATGTGACACGGGTAGTAACCTTCTTGCGTTAATTATCTGATAGGTTATGTGTGGTCATCTTTTTTATGTTCTACTCGGGAGTAGGCAATAGAGTATTGATGCTCAACATGGTAAGATTGGGATGAATGATTGCTTCTGAACCGAATACAAATGAAAAAATAGTTTCGTTAGTTGCTCGTTGTTTGGTTGTGCGATACACCCAAAGAACACTGGGAAACTTGTCTGGCCATTTTCCCTTCTTATCTGACAGGGATTTCTTGAGGTAGTCGAGGATTGTTTATTGGATGCCTCAACCTGCTCGTTGCCTTAGGGATACCTCGACGTAGACATGTATTGCTTTATGTCATATTTCTTGAAGAACTTTGCCAAATCTTTGCTGAAAAATTGCAGGCCATTATCTATGACGATAGCTTGATGGATGCCAAACGGGCAGATAATGTTCCTTTATATGAAGCGCTCTGTGTCTGTCGGAGTTGTGGTCGTCATGGACTTGCTTTCACCCCTTTGGTGAAGTAGTCAATTGCCATAATCATCATGCCTTTGCCCCCTAAAAGGGGGCAACATTGGCTTTACCGTGTTGATTGCCCATTGCATGAACGGCTAAGAACTCGTTTACAGGTGTAGTTCGCTGGTAGGTATTGCTGGTACCAGCTTGTAGCGTTAGCAGCTGTCGTACTTTTTCATAAATTCCTTAGCGTCTTGGTGTATTGTTAGCCAATTGTAACCTACGTTAAAAGTCTTCTACCCTAAGGAGTGGCCTCTTGAGTAGTTTCACAAATGCATTCATGGATTGAGCTTAGAAACTTCAGGTTGTCAGGAGGTTTTAGGCAACAGAGATGTGGTCGAATGAAAGATCTTCGAACGAGCATGTCGTTCAACATGTAGCGGCCTGCTGCCTTTGTTTGGAGCTTTCTAGACTCCAATCTGTCTGCGGGGAGTGTCCCATTGGACAAATAGTCTATAATAGGGTATTGCTATCTCAGAGTTGTACTAACTTATGACACCTCGACTGCTGGTTCTGTTTCTATGCTTGACTTTTCCAAGTGCTCGACTGGAATAGAGCGTCTAAATTGATGATCAAAGATAGAGCCTAGGTCTTGTTAGTGCATCTACGTAAGATTTTTCTTCTCGTGGAACTTGAGTAAGGGTGTAGGCGTGAAACATTGTGAGTTGCTTTCATACCTTTTCGAGGAGCTGGGCCATCCTTGGATGTTTGATTGCATACTCCCCAGTAGCTTAGCTATGATTAATTGAGAATTGGAATAGATTACGAGCTTTTTTACTGCCAGGTATTTTGCTTCAAATGCTTGCCGGTAAAGCCTCGTATTTAGCTCCGTTATTGGATGCCTTAAAGTCTACATACCACAGACATAATTATCGACGGAACAGTGAGTTGTAGAGCTTGAGTCAATGTAGCAGGAAGCCATGAAGTATGATTCTCACAGTTGGGAGCTATGGTGCAAGATAGGTGCGACAAGGAGCCGCGAAGCTGGGGTCGTGTTACGAGTAACATAAGGTGGTGCTCTATTGTCGATATAGGTACACTCAAAGGCCGAGTTATGGAGCAAAGGTCGATTAAGGCTGTGTGACGCTCAGCAGAAGATGGTGCTCAACTGCTGGTGTGAGGTCATTCTAGGGCCGAGTTGCGCGCAATAGGAGGTGGTGCTCAACTGCCTACGTTGGGCCATTCTAGGGTCGAGTTACGGAGCAAAGGCCGACTGGGGCCGTATGACGTACAGTAAGAGGTGGTGTTTAACTGTTGGTATGAGGCCGTTCCAAGGCTGAGTTGCATGCACCAGGAGGTGGTGCTTAACTGCCAGTGCTGGGTTGCCCTTATGTAGAGTCTTCTAGGGTGATGAGGACAAGACTTGTTTCCGACACTTGGTGGTTGGAGGAACTTTCCCGTAGGTTAGGTTAATGCACATTTCTAGTGTTTGTCTGCCCTTGGCACGCCTTCGGGCTGATTTATGCGTTTGTCGGAATAGACTTTGCGTCCGTTAGTGTTTACGCCTTTATTGTTGCGCGTCTGGATTGGGTAGATTAGTACATCATGAGGATGACTGCATGCGTCTGAAGGTATGACTTGAGCTTTTGGGTTGCAACAACTAGCAGCAAAGTCAACTTTTGAATTTTGGGCATTTGATTGCTTCGATGAGAGCTTTTGAACCGTGGAATACAAGTAGTTGGGCCTCAGTTCTTCTTGTATAAATGTAAAGCTTACTTCTGCTTCAGATGTCGCCAAGCATGTAAATAAGTTCTTCGCTGCTTTCGGCTTAGATAGTAGGATGTGATGTCAGGTACTTCTTTAAGTCCTGAAATGCTTCATCTCACTCATTATCTTGTTGCACATTCTTGATTGTCTCAAAAAAGGTTTACATCGGGACGGTGGATCGCAATGGGAAACAATTGAGTGTGGCTACTCGCCTGGTCAAACCTTGATACTTCTTTCAAAGCAATAAGGGACTTCATATCCAAGATTGCTCATCGGCCTCATATGTGCATTTAGCGGGGTTGGACTTTGTCTTGTACTCATTGAGGATGTTGAACGCCTCCGCCAAGTTGTTGATGTGGTCAGATCGCTGCTTAGGGTCAAGCAAAATGTGCTCGGCATCTTCTTGACCTACTTGCTGTTATTGCTATTCGGTTGAGGTATAATCGTTTTTTTACACCTCAGTAACCTCTACCGGGTAGAGAACTTCTTTTTCCACTTATTCAAAACTTGTACAATGCACCGTCAGGATGTGGCCTGGTTTAATTTGATCTCTCCGACTCATTTTCCTAGGATGCGGAATCAAATTTTTTGGTAGTCGACAGAAGTTACCGCGCTTAGGTAGTCGACAGAGGTTACCGCGCTTAGTCTCACTAGCTAGTGCCGACCTAGAATCCCGTTATACAAACATAAGTCACTAACTATTATGAATGTCTATTTGAGACCATTAGGAGTGTTTACATGTCGAGTTTTACTTTGCCGATAGCAGTCAATGTGTGACCGTTGAATCCGTCTATTTGGCATATCATCGTGTTTCCAAGCCCATCTGCTGAATGACTGAAAGTTAGAGTAGGTTGGCTATGCTGTCATTGCCCATCATTGTTCTGTTAACTATGACGTAGACCTATTGAACATATACAACCAGAGCATCGTCGTGTGAGAAGTCTACACTTTCGGCATCCTGCTCGATGAAGCCAACAAGGGTTCAGGGTTGACGTCGGCTGCTAGACTTGTGAGATTGATATGGCCTACTAGATCTTCGTCTTCTTGGACTTGTTGGTGGCCTCCAAGTGCTCGGATTCTGCAAAGATGTTGTTCATTCGAATCGTCTTGGCAGATGGTTTTTCGTTTGCGTCTGCGTTCCTCCTAGGCTGCGTAGCTGGTTTGTCCAGATATTTGTCATATTTACTATCCTTCACTAGCTTCTCTAGATAATCCTTCCAAGTATAGCAGTTGTCGACCCTAGGACCTCGGTGGAATGCGTAATATTTGGTGTGATCCAACTTGAAAATGTCTCATTTCGTCTATTTGGGTAGCTTAATCCGAGGTTTGCTCTTAAGGTTGCAGAGGATTTGGTTGATCGGGATCGAGAACTTGGTGTAGTTCTTGGTGGTCGGGGACCGGTCTCTGCGCTTAGCCCCTTACTTGCTTTTGTCATTGGACTGCTTCTTGTTTACCTTCTTTTGGGCTACTTCTAAATCATTCCAAGGCTGCTCGGATGGCTTGTTTGCTCGTCAAACTTCGTCCCTAAGTGCATGATTATTTACCATAGTAAATGAGTCTACCAGAGTCAAAACTTTTTCCATGATTAGTTCGCCAAATCATAGGTGGTCTGCTGGGAGTCATTTTTAGAAGGCTATGCTAGCAATCTAGTCGTTGCAGCCGACTATCTTTGCTTTATCTGCCTTGAACCTCTTCACGTAGTCACTGAACGACTTTTTTGGGTTTTTCTTGATGTTGAACAAGTGGTTGGACTTCTTTTTAATCGAGTGGTAGGATAAGTATTCTTTAGTGAAAACCAAAAAAAAGTTCATTGAAACTCCGGATGGACCATGGTGGCAGGGTGTAGAACCAATTATATGTTTCACCTTGTAGGTTGATGGCGAATATCTTGCACATGAGCGTGTTGTTGCTCTGATAAAGGATCATGATGCTGCGGTAGTGTTTTTTAGTGCCTCTCCAGGTCTTTGTCTCCCTTGAAAAAAATGAAGCGTGGCATGTTAAACTTACGTGGCAGCTCCATTTACTCGATCTCGTTCGTGAAGGTAATTATTTATGGTGGTGACGTTTCATCGAAGCGCTTCATCAATGGTTTTGAAACGTTGGAATTCGCACAGTCGCTCAGTTAGGAGCCTCTTTACTTCATTCTGAATTTGCCTCTACTGGGGTAGTAGGCTTTTCGGCTCGTCTATGTTGTAGTTGCGGTGCATGTGGTTCATTCTTGGCAGGCGAGCAAGTTGTTCGTGCTTGCACTAAGCGCAGACTGCCAGTTGAACTTGAGAGCAATATTGAGTGATTGTTTCTTCCATCAGTCATGTTGCCTACTCCGATACAAGGTGGATGATGCTTATTGTGAGCTTAGTCGGGAATGAACAATTCGCCTGGAAAGTTGTCCATGTTGGTTATCGAAATGGCTTCAACCGTGAATGTACATTTACCTGTGGGCCTAACTGGGAGTGCATGCACCTCTGTGCTCTAAGACGAGAGTCTGCATTATCCGGAGGGCCTAAGCAGTATTGTACGTTGCCAGATCGCTCTGTTTGTGGTTGGTTGATGGGTTACCTACTGAGACGTCGTCTGCCCTTATCTTGTTTCAGGACACTTCGTTTGGGGCATGCTGCATTTCAGTGCGCTGTAAGAGTTGATTCACCAAGGTCATTTGATGCGAGAGGGTGCTTGTCAACTTCAGGACCTGTTAGGACAAGTGTTGTTCATCATTTGGAGTGGAAAAGCTTAGATGGTATGCGTCTCCTTGAGTGATGGAAGTGTAGTGGAGTTCGGGTGCTAGATTCTAGCTGGGATTGATCAAATCTGTAGTGTACATAGGCGCGGGGCTGCCTGCTGGGTACATGGGTGTTAAGCCTTTGCTAAACTTAAGACTGCTGCTGCATCGGTATTGCTTTGGACTGCGATTGCTGGTTGGGCCACAGCCTGCTAGGCTGGTGATGTTGCACCGTGGGTTTGCTGCTCTGTAGCTTCTTCACCGTGGGCAGGGAAACTTCATACGTTGCTGCTGACATAGCCATAATGGGTGTCCTAGATGGTAGTGGTGCGACTCTTGTCGTGGTAAGCCTCAAGGAGTGACGACGTGGAGCCATGTCGTGATCCTCATCGTCTAGTCCGTATCCTTAAACGTAGAAGGTTCCGTTTATAGTGGTTATTGAATTTCCCGTCATCGTATCTCTTCCCCAGGGTAAGAAAATTCTATAGCAAGGTACGTGTGGGGAAATCTACGAATGAACAAAGAAAAGTAGAAACGTTGAATGCAAGTCTTTTTCTAGTGCTTAAATCAAACTCTCAATGAAAGCCTCAATTTGTTGATGCAAATTTCGGCAGTCTTCAGTCTTGACGAAAATGTACTTGCAAAAGAGTCAACACCTTTGGTCAAAGAGCAAAAGCCTCATGGGCCTACGATGAGTGGGGGGACATCATGGTTTTTCTGTATGTAGAAAAAAGGGAAGTGTTTAGGGTTTTTCTGTATGTAGAAAAGACGTCCAATTTTTGTGTGGAGAAATGAGGTGTTTATAGGGAGAGCAACCAACATTAGGGTTAGATTGGTGAGAATATTCTCAAGATATTGTGTAAATAATATCTTGGAAATAAAGGTAATTATCCTAATTAAATATAATTAAGATTACTTACTTGATGGGGTTTGTCTTCAATTGGGAGTATTAATAATATGATTTAGGGATAATCCTATTATTAACTACTTTGACTTTTCCATGGGCAGTGGAGCTCTGAGTAGTCGTAGTCTGCAGCCTGTATGTCCTAAGATGTTGAGCTATGTGTGGGATGACTGCTCATTTAATAAGGGCAATTTTGTCTTTTTAGCTAAAAGTCCACATGTCGCCTTCAGGAATTTTGGGATTATTTTTTGCTCTACAAACGATATTTTATACTAAGGGGAAATGGTGAGCTTAGTCTCATAATGAGTTATGAATAATGTAGTTTAAATTTGCCTTTGGCGAGAATCGAACCTAAGACCTCTCACTTATAAGTGAAGAGAATTACCATTAAGCCATGATACTAAGTAGTAGTAGTTCAACATAAGTTTTTTTTAGTACATCGAGATATTTTTACACTAAGGGGGTAAGGAGTTCTGCTAAGCCACACAATGGGCAACCTAATTTGGTATCGAATTCGCCGTCTACGAGATTCGAACCTAAGACCTCTCACTTCCAAGTGAATAGGAATACCACCATACCGTAGTAATGAGTGGCAATTCAACATAAGTTTTAAATAGCCACTTAGTACTACGGTGTGGTATTTCTCTTTATTTGTAAGTGAAAGGTCTTAGGTTTGACTATCACTTAAGGTGAATTTGAACCACATTATTGTTAACCCATTGTGAGGCTAAGCACACTCATTCTCCTTTGTATATATAATATTGTTTGTTGAAAAAAAAAAAAAAACTTATGTTGAACTTTGTTATTTAAAACTACCTATCGACTTTTGATACTATTTTTAAAATCGCTAATTTTTTTGTTATTTTCTACATGTGAAAAGAATTAACTAACCCTGTAGTCTTAATCCCTTGCTTCGTTCCATTCCATTGCTCGAGACTAGGGGTGGGCAAACGGGTATAGGAACTGCGGGTCGGGGCGGGTAATCACGATTTGGGACGGGGCGGGTTGGTTCTAGGGAACAATCAGGTAGGGCGGGCCATGCCCTTTTCATTTACGGGGCGTGCCAAGTCCATATACTTAGAAAAACGAGTACCCAAACCGACTCGTTTCTAATTATAATGAACAACCAAGATTTAATGATAACCTATCATCTAATCTCAACTGTTGGTTTCAACCCTAGTTTCTACCTGAGTCCAAGGTTCCAAAATTCACTCTCTCAGTCTCAGCTACCTCTCTATCTCCCACAATCTCTCTCCCCAAACCTTCTTCTTCTTCTTCTTATTCTTCAAGTTCTTAATCCCAACTGGGTTAACCAGTTCTTGATCTTTGTCTCTAGAATGTTCCAGTCCATCTTCTGAACCTGTGAGAGTGTCATCTTCTCGATGTCAAGGAGGTAAAGGCTTTCATTGAAGATCGATTTTCTGATAATGTTGTAAATTCTCATGCACTCTTTGCCGTATTCGGATGCGATCATGCAATCGACAATGGATTTCAAATCAAACATCGCGACCCAAGAGATGTGGTCCACCGACTCGTCCTTCGACTCAGAATCTTGATCTGATACGTTAGTCCTAGTCGAGGCTTTGGAGGACCGGTTGGAGACTGTTTCGACGTCTAAATACTCCCGATTGGCGGACAAAATCTGGTAAAACTCTTTCTCAAGACATTTCATGACGGATTGCATGAGATTTTGAGCTCGAATGAGCTTTTCGACATTGGTGGTTTGGGAGATGAGGAAATGCTGCATGGCGATTAGGGCCTTAACGATTTCGATGTTCTCTTCCATTAGTGAGTCGGAGAAGCTGTGGCGCGGCGACGAAGGCAGCATGGCGGTGGTTCTGGAGGGAGAGTCTGAAGGCAACGGAGACAAATTTGAAAGACAAAGTCCTCATTCCTTTTTGTGGTGGTTTTGTAAAAAAAAAAAAAAAAAAAAAAAAAAGACAAATTTGAAAGACAAAGTCCTCATTCCTTTTTGTGGTGGTTTTGTTAAAAAAAAAAAAAAAAAAAAAAAAAAAAAAAAAAAAAAAAAAAAACCAAAAGACCCTTGGACCTAACCCGGATTGGCCCGGGTTCGATTTGATTCCTGTAATGAAATATGATGTACCCAGCCCAACCCGTCCCATTTCTTTTAAGGGAGTTTTAAAGAAAAACTCGCGGTACTGTTTACTTTAACGAAAAACCACATTTTTTACACTAAAAAGTCAAACCTGGTACTATTCACTTTACCTTTTATTTTGTTCTTATCGTTAAAACTCAAAATTTTCAAACCCTTTTCATTAGTTTTCCTTTCTTTTAAACTCTGATCTGATCCGATTCTTTCAAAATTAGGTTTGATCTGGTCCGTGTCCAGCCCTACTCGAGACCCCTAAAGAATAGTATAAGTTATATATCACCGAATAAATATAACAGGTTAAAATATTATAGGGTCAATTAAATTTTTTTGCACGTAAGAAAAGGACAAACTCTGAAGTCTGAAGAGAGAATTCAAAATAGATAAGCTGGTCCATGAAGCTACAGATAGCCCAATATCGAAACCCAATCGACCCAACGGACCTATATCCAAGATGGGCAGGGGTACTATCGCCAACTGAGTTTAAAGTGAGTGCGCAATACACTTCTGGAATAAAATAGAGCCCGTCAGGCGCCAGGAGAAAAACTCACATGTATTTCCCGCCGTGTATTTTCATACATTTTTCATTGTTCTGCGTCTCTCTCTCTGATTCACCGTCGGCAAAAAAATTGGATTGTGAAAGTTGAAAGCTGGAGGTCATCGATCATCAACGCTCAACAAGCAGTAGGCTATTTACTATGATTTTGTTTTTTAAATTTTCATTTTCTTCCATGTAGTTTCTGGTTATGAGATTTTGAACTCCGATTTTCACTTGTTTAATTTCGTTGTTTGAATTTCTCACATTCGTACATTTTCCTGGTCTGGTATGGTGTGGTGTGTCATCTGATCTCTGAGATTCAGAACCTAAATCTGCAATTCATCAAGGTTGTGAGCGCCTGAAAGTTAATTTTCGGTGAATTAGGGTTTATTTCGTATCACCATCGTCTAATTCCAATGAAATACTTTACTTGGTGATTATTTACCAATTACTGATTTTTTTCGTGTTGGTTGATGAATTCGAAATTGTAGAGCCTTAGCTTTATCTTGGGTGCTACAAAGTATGATTAATTAGGAATTTAGGATAAGAAATCATGAAGGAATAGTAAATCCCTCTTTACTTTTGTGCGTGCCTTTTACACTCCTTTAGAAACTTTGAAACCCTAAACTATGTAATAAAGTTACCCATCCATCTTGGTTCTCTGTGTATGGTCTGAAATGAATTATCATGATATTGAATTTCTTTTAGATTCATTTCACACTTTTTTTTCTTCATCAGCAAAGACTATTAGCTTTCTATCTGCCTTGCTCTGCCCCTCCTCTTACGCAACTGTCTTTGTTTTTCGAACTAAATTGCTTAGTTTACTGTCCAGGTCACAGCTGCAGTTTTGCTGCTTCTTTGTTCTCAAACAATGGAGGTGGATTCACTGCAATACTTACGGGATGTAAGTACTAACATTTGAATATGTCCTAGTTATATAGCTAACGACTGAGTTTCTTTAAAATTTCCAATTAATTTTTTCGTGTTCATCATCTTATTTGGTACTTGGTGCATAATCTTTCATGAATCTCATTATATATATGCTATCATTTACTCATGATTACCATCTGTTAATTGTTAACATCTGTGTCACTGAGTTGTTCATGTTGCCATTTTGGTTTTACTTTGTTTAATAAGTTATGTGCATGTTATGCATGACTGAGTCGCTCAATCTGAAAATGTTGTTTCACCTGATATGTCTTTCCCCCTTTTGCTTGATGGTTTATTGGATATACATCTTATAATATAGATAAAGGAAACAGGATGGTGGAGTGCAATTGGGATTTGCGATCCCCAAAGAATTAGAATCCTTGGAAATTTTAGTCGATATTGAAAACAAACAAAAATTATATGCTTAATCCCTCACCAAATACGTTTCAGGACCAAACAAGCAATTGTAGGAGTTTTGGAAGCATTAATCATCCATTTAGCCAATCGAGAAAGATATCGATTGGAGTTGTGGTAGACCCATCAACCAAGAAAAAGTCTGGAGTCACCAAGGTAGGTGAACCTGTGGTGCCAAATGCAGAAAGGGGAACATCTAATTTAGGCAATACCACGGAGGAAATAAGCAAGGAGCAAGATGTCACAGCTGCCAAGAAAATAAAACAAGCTAGGGATCCAGAGCAGGTGAATTCCCAATGGGTTAGTACTGCATCATTCCACGAGAAAATGCGTACTTCAGATCCCCCTCTTCATGCAAAACAGTCTTCTGATTTGCCATCTTGTAGTGGGAAGCAGTCCAAATGTGATGGAACAACGAATGCACCAGTTACAAATTCTGTTCTGTTTTTCGCAAACCAGACTTCCTTTTTCCAGTCTGACGGTAAGAAGCAGAAGAACTTTGATGGAGTTAGATACAGAAAGAGAGGAGTGAAGGATGGATCAGTGGAACTTCAGGATTTCACATTTGTGACTGCACAGGAAGTTGTAATGATGGATAAGGATTCACCAGTTGATAAAACAGATGCAACAGACAAGGAGGTGACAGTGGATAAAACAGATGCAACAGAAAGCAGGAGAACTGAAACTCTCAGAATGAAGCTTTGGGAGATATTGGGAACCATTTCTTCACCTGATGAGCATTCCAAATCTCAGCCTCCTGAGGTTGGTGATAGTATAAATCCACAGCCGGAATTTGATCAAATGGGTTCCACAGTTGTCAAGCCTAAGCATATACCAGAGCAAAAGTATGATGACAAGGGTGATGCATTTATCAAACCCCAACAAAATTCAGATACTATAGAAATGGATTCTGAAAGTCCTGATAATATTGTCAGGAGACCTGTGACTCATTCATTGAGCCGAAAGAGAGGTCCAACGAAAAAACAGCAGACAAGTACAAAAAATGGTCCATCCTCTGATTACAAACTGAAACAGCAAGAGAACAACATATTTTCCTTCGAACAAGAATGCGATGGGAAGCTACATGGCTCTTCTGGTGGTGGATCCTCAAAGTCTATGCGGAAGAAGACAGAGGTCAAAAGTTTCAGAACTGAGTCCCATGGGATCTGCCTTCCTGAAAAGGATAAATCAACTAAGACTCAGAAAGAGATTATTAGGAGTAAGCCACAATCACCTGCCAAGCAAAATAGTTCTGTAGGCAAGAAAATAGGAGATTCTCATGGTTGCCAACATGAGAATAAAAGAGAGTATCATGAACTGGAAAAAAATATTCAAGAGCAGGAAATCTGCCAATCACCACTCATATACAAGAAATTTAAGGCAGATTTTGTCAGTCCCGCAAATAACGACTACCAGGAAGACAATGGCAATCCAAGCTTGAAGAAAGCTACTAGTCCAGAAGCAGATGATCTGAGTCCCACATTTGGAATTAAAACACCCACATCAAGTTCTTCCCCTAGCTCAATCCCAAACTCAGACCAAATGGTAGATGCTAGTAGTCCTGCTGTAACAGAGAGGAGATTTACTGTGGGAGACATTCGAAGTTTCAGTACTTTCTGGACTCCAAAACAAGATTGTTGTGATAATGAACAAGCAAAATCTTCTGTATCCTTTGTTATTGAATGGTTCTGATAAGATAGTTTCACAGTATACCATTCTTTGATTAGTATTTTGTTTCTGCCTTCTGTCTTTCCTTATTGAACTTCAGGATGCTGTAGAGGAACTCAAGGATTCACCATTGAGAAAAACAACACCGGATATGGAAGAAAATGCTGCAGAAGATGGCCTTCTTTCATCATCATCTGAAGAGGGGGACTTGAGGAGTTGTGGAGAAGGTTCTCCTATTATCCAAGGACGTGACTGTATGTTCACCCAGACCCTTATCTATATTGTAGGATAAATGCATTTTTAACTTAAGCATGCTTGATTGATTAAGCACCTTTAGAATACAATTGATTTTAATTGTATGATGTAGGAAGCTGCCATATGTTTCTTTCCCCCTCCCCTGCCCCGCAGAAGAATGATAGCCACTTCAGTTATCTAACTGTTCTGTAGGTTTCTTAGAAAAATATACATTCCCTCCAGAAATTAGTAATGCTGAAAAACTATATTCCAACTTTGTACAGGGGAGACTCTGCTGCCACAAAGCAACACGTTTATTCATTTAAAGCTTTCAGCTACCTCACCCTCTCTTAATATGCATTAACATTTTGATGTTGCAGGGACTGAAGAAGATAACTGGATAGAGGAACCTTCAGAGCCTAATCTAGTGGATGGACTGGCTAGGTTTTCTCCTCTCTGTTCTTTGTGTTGTTATATGTGATTTGGTGCAGTTATACTTGCTACCCGTTTGTGATTTATGTGTTGCGCATGATAATGTTTCAGGGCTGTTGAATTGTTTACATTGGAATTAGAAAAACTTAAAGCCAAAATGAAGTCAGCAACTAATAGGAAATCCTTTGAAATTTTAATGTCTGTTGCTGCGGAGGTACATATGCAGCTGCAAACTGTTGACTCTCAGATTCAAACAGACATGTAGGTACTTTCAACTGACAGGTTTGAGGTTTCTCTATTAATTTCAACAATTTCTTAGATGTTTTGGATGATTTTCAGAGGGAAGCTCACAAACCTCAGTAAATCAAAGAGAAAAAGGCTGGAATCAAGGTTTGAAGGTTGTAAAAGTTGTATTTCTGATATTTTCAGTTTATTATTATTATAATTATTATGTTTTGGATTGAGTAATTTGAATCTTATAAGTAACGAATATTAAAAATATGTTTCCATCTCCAAATACTTATGTCCTTCCACTTTTCTGTTTAAGGGTGGTTTGATCAAGCTGAACTGTACCCACTCCTGACAGATATATTTATGACATATGTGAAAAGAGTTATTGTTAGATTTAAATGTATCTTGGTAATCACTTATATCATCGATCATAGTCACCCTTCCTTTAGTGTGTTCTATCATGTGATTAGTTCCTGAAAATTAATTTGCTAGCATTTTTGTAATACTCACCTGCACTGGGTGATTTTGCAAGTTCTACTGGGGAATTTTTTTCCTTTTATCCCCTGATTCATGAGGTTGTTTGTTTGGCTATAGGAATAAATGATATACCAATATCATAATAGGTTATCCCCTATGTCATGAGGTAGTTTGTTTGGCTATAGGATTATATGATATACCAATATCATAATAGGAAACAGAACTAGCTTGTTTTAATGGTGACATGTTTTAAATTGTTTATTGTTGAGAATATGAAGTCTGGCATCAAACGTTCTAAGCCTTTCATTGTAATATGTAAATCCTAGGCCTCCCTTTCAATTGGTAACTGGTTTTGGTTGGGTGGTCCAGCTTAACATGGTATCAAAAATCAAAACAGCAATTCATATAGTCCAATTTGGCCACATATGTTCCACATCACCCCAATATGATAAACCACGTGTTTGTGGGGGGTGGTTTTATTTATTTTTTTTTTTTTTGGGGGGTGGACCCCGGGGGGGGGGTTTGTGTGGTTTTGAGAATAAAGAATCTCACATCAAACATTATATTGATTTTTAGATTGGACGCTCTAGCTTTTTAACATTTAATATATTGGAAATCCCTGATCTACACTGGGTACTTTTTTTGTTGAAAATCACACTCCATATTTTCTTCTTGGAGGGAGGGCTTCATGGAAATCACAAGTATATAATCAGTTTAGCCTGCGTGCACTTGGAATTGGGATTTTCTTCTCGTTGAAGCTATGCCTGAAAACCCACCTTTTTTTATGCAGAGCAACAAGAACAATTGAAAGTGATTTATGACAAGTTCAAGGAACAAGTCAATCAGCATCTTCAGGAATGCAGGAGCACACTTGAAGGGCTGGAAGTGTACCTGACAGAGTTTAAGGGAACTGTTGATAAGCAAAGTATGGCAGCATCTCTACATTTATTATATTTGTATTGTCTTTGTGTCAATTCATTACTGAAATGTGTTTGTATAGGTGTTATATCATGTCGATCATGATTCTGCCGATAAATTATACTTTCAACAAGCTAAATAATAGATATAAAAGCCTCCCGATGATAGTTTAATATGGTGACATCTCCATAGTCACAGGAGTCTTTGAATGCTGACTACATACATTAAAGTTCCATGCATCCTATGCTTATATAGACTACATGCGTTGAAATCAACACAAATCCAGCATTTATTGGGATGATAATGATGAACTAAATAAGCAGCTAGAACTCTGTTTGCGTGGCCGCATTATGTTATACAGCAAAAATCATTGATGTTGAACCCAGACCGTACTGTAAAAGGCCTTTTTAGATGAGCTAAAAGTGTTTGTACTCTCATTGCAAACAAACAACGTTCCAAATCCTGGTACTCTTTTGATTCTGTTTCACTTACAGAAGCATCACACAGAAAGCTTCTCGTGCAAGTGGAAGAAGCAATTGAGGCCCAATTCAATGATGCCCAAAGAAGAATCCAAGTCACCCAAAAGGCAAGTTTTCCTTCTATCTATGTAATATTTATTAGGGAGTTTCTAGCAATTATTTGCGTAATGTAACTGTGTTGCTTGTTGGTTTTGCCTTGGTTGTAAGTACATAGCTATAAAGTTATAAACTTACGATAAGTTGGTGCGGCATATATTTTGTGTATATATCTAACTAGCTATTAGATCACTTCCAGCAGCATAATATACACTTTTCAGTGCGTGTCACTCAATAGACCTCGTGAGAAAAACAGGACCTACGAAATCCTCTCAATCTTGGACTCTCATCTAGCAGGGATTTATCTTCTAAATTCCCTAGAAAGAAATCCTGCAGGTGTCATTCAGTGACTGGAATCATGGACTTCGTAGTTGGGTTAAGAACTTGAAGATGTTTAAAAAAATTGTCATTTTTGTAATAAGCAGCCTGTCATCTCATCTATCTCTTTTTATTTGGGATAATGCGTAGGCATCTGGTATAGCTAACTTATTGTCTCACTAAATGCAGATGGCGCGTGGAAAGATGCTCCAGTTGAAACACGAACTGGCATTGTGTTTAAAAGAGGGCATTCTAAGTTGATACACAAACTGCGTACAGCTCAGCTCACCACACAGAGATTTAGAACCAGATAGCCCCAGACCCGAAGCTTGGTACGAATTATCCCATCCTTCGTTAAATGTGATTTCATGTAACGCATAGAATGAATATGATGTAGTAAAAGCATAGAGCAGGAGTACGGGAAGGAAAGCAAGAGAGACGGCCGGATTTCTTCGGTTCGTTCACAGGAAATTGAGACTAATCACCTAATACAATGACTTTTCTCCTCCCTTGAAAGAGCTGGTGTTTGGTCAAAACTAGATTTGACAATTCATCTTACCTAATAGAACTCTGATTGTCAATTATAACTTCATGAAAATACTATTATAACCTTCTTATTTAAAGCTAAACAAAATTAAAAGACATGGCAATTTAGTAATTACATACCACTTAAAATTTCAGTTTTTTACATGAACCTCAAATGTCATGTATTCTATTTTAAAAATAAAAAAATAAAATGAAAAATGGAGGAGTTTTTGTCTTTAAACCCACGTCTCCCCACTTCAAAGCCACCCCCTTAACCCCCTCTTCAAAGTTTCACGCCCAATTTTTTTTTTTCCAAAGAAGTGATAAAAAGATTTTTATAACAAATAATAGACAAATTTAAATTACAAACGTATAACATGTGCGTATATGACTAGTATAGTGTTATAAAATGCTCAAATCAAATGGTCCTTGATATTTGAGTATAGTAGTTTACCTCTTTCCTCTTACTTGTGAGGTCTAAATTTTATAAATGACGAATTCAAAACTAATTTATTAATCCACTTCTTAGCGTAAAAATGTTGCATGAAAAAATAAAAATTGCCCCTATTAACTTAATGTGCACAAATACTTACAAATTCTATGATAACAAAAAACATAAGTTAATTGTTTGATGTCTGCTCATTCTTCCCTCTTTATTTCCGAATCTAAATGTCTATGAATTTTACATGTTGTGCCACGTTTCACCCATTTATTGGTTTCTCTTTGTTTTTGTATTTTTTATCAATTGGTCACCAAAATATAAAACAAACATTTCAAATAAAATAAGGTAAGACAGAGAGAATAAGAACTTAGGCTAAATACATTACATAACAGATGTCCATATACGAGGCCTTCGTCTTCTCCACATTCGCCCTAAGTTCCTTGATACATATAAATACTTTCAACCTTTTTTTTTTCTTTACTTTTTTTTAGAAAGGGAACAATTGGTGGATTCACTACGACAATTCATTTTTCTGGGTACCGAAAAAACTCACAGAAACATTTCAACTTGACCTTAACCACCACCGTGTGATCTTTGAAGTATAGCATTAGTTTTAACTGTCCTTTATTATCTTCAATGCTTAGAAGCGCGAAGCTCGAGCTAGCTAATAGATAATGGACAATGGATTGGGCTAAATCATTATAAGTAAATGGGCCAAGATCACAAACTGGGAGACGAGCAACGAGACGACAGCGTAATGGAGGCCGACGACACACCATCTTCATTAGATTGGAGGTTAGAGTTGAGTTGATTATTTGAATTTGGTCGGGGTTTAGAAATTGAAATTGAAATTGAAACTGGGAAGGAAGCAGTGGACAGTCGAAAAATGGAAGAGAGTGAGAGTGAGAGAGTGAGGGAGTTGATAGGGAAAGCAGTGGGCGATTGGGACGACCAAGTGATGACGAGAGCCCGATTCAAGGCGTTTAGCGGGCAGAGATCCGATTGGGAACCCGTTTACCTCTTCTGGAGAGATTTAATCCTCTGCGTCGCTCGCCAGTTGGACGTTTTCTTCATTTCCCCCTCTCGCCTCAATACCCACTGGTTCAATCGAGGAGGCCTCGCCCCTCTCTGCCTCCCCACAGTTCTGGTATCCCTCCCTATCATCTATGCATGTTTTGGGTACGGACTAGGATTAGGAACATCAACATTTTCTTGATTTCTTGTTTGTTTGTTATTTCAGTTTGAAATGTATAATGAAGGTGAGGTTGTTCTCAGTGTGGATCTTGTGGACCCCACTGCTGGGCGTCTCTCCCAGATTTTCAGCAGACTTTCCAATTCCATGGCAATGCTCAGGACCACTCCGGAGCTTCTTATGTCCCAAGATCGTCTCATCCTTACCTCACTTTTGAAGGCATTCATTTTTCTCTTCTCCATCTCCATTGCCATCACTTTGGTTTTAACTTCTTATTCTTGGTCATTTGATAGGGGTTTTGTTGGTTGTGAATGTATAGGATAAAGCTGCTCAAGTTGTGAAGCTTTTATCTGAATGCCATTGGACTTCTTCATGCGTCATCACCATGAAGAGGTTCCAGGAATTATGTGGAGGACCCGATGAAGCTTCCGCGGTCTTGTCTCATTTGGTAGCGCAAGCCAAGGCACGCTATCTCTCTCTTTCCAAGGGAGACCTCATAGAGGTAGGTAGTACGAGTACTACTTGTCATTCTTCTATCCTATTTCTTTGTAATTATGCACAATGGATTTGTTTCCTTCAGCTTTGAAAATCATTTCTCATATGATCACGTAAATTGAGATTTGTTTTGTTTGTGGCTTTCTTCTTTTGCAGGGTGTGAAACTTTCCCTTTCAGCATCTTCCCTTCCGAGTATTTCAAGTCTAGATTGTGATGTTCTGCACTTGATTTGGACAACAGAAAAGCTTCAACAGCAACTTCATGTGATTGACCAACGTTATGAAACGTAACTTTTTCTCACTCTTAATACTCTACTTTCTGACTTTCTTGTTGGAGAATCTGAGACCATCTTTTCATAGATCTCAATCAACATACTCACTCATTTCTCAGTTAATGGCATTGTGTGACATGATGACATCTACGGTAGCTCAAATCACTTATAAACAAATGGGCTTATGTGAACTGTTACAGAGATTGCCTCTGCTGTATCATGATAATATTTATGTTATCATTACCTTGGCTCATCATTTCTTGACTTATTTGATATCTCTGGCTTGTGCCAGCTGGTTGGAAAGTTCCGTCAACATTAGTAACCATGGACAATTAGAATGGATTTGTTTGTTATAGAAATGTTGGGTGCAGAACTGTTAAAGATCTACATTATAATTGCCGTTTTCTATGCTCCCTTGATTTATATCTGTTTTCTTATGTGGATAAAAACAAGTGTGTTTGTCCTAGTGATTGAGTGTGTTTTATTTTATGTATAGGTCACGAAAATCAGCATTAGCTTGTTTGAAATCTGGAAACAAGAAAGCAGCGCTGAGGCATGCAAGGGAGTTAAAGTTAGCCAATGACAGTAGGGAAAAATGTGCAGCTCTCTTGAATAGAGTGGAGGAAGTCCTTGATGTTATTGCAAGTGCCGAATCAACGAAGAAGGTAATTGTAGGAGTGAAGATAATCTTATGTATTAGTGCGTAAATAATTGAAGCAATTGAATAATTTTTGAAATGGGGGAATCTTTAGTAAGCTGATCCATTTTGGCTTGTTGGCAGGTTTCCGAAGCCATTCAAATTGGAGCTCAAGCTATAAAGGAAAATAAGATTAGTGTGGAAGAAGTCCAGCATAGCTTACAAGAAATAGAGGAATGCATTGATACACAAAAGGAAATAGAAAATGTTCTAGGTAATTTCTCTTCTTGAGTTAAAATCAATTAAGCAATGGTTGAATTGTCAGGAATGTGTTTGGTATTTAATATCATATCTGATGTATTTGGCTTTTGCAGAAGCAACTTCCCTTTACACAGTTAATGATGAAGAAAGCATCGATGAGGAGTTGAAGAAATTAGAGCTGGATATGGGATGTGAAAACCTTCACGAACCAAACCTGAGCAGCAGGGTTAACAGCGCGGGGAAAACAGAGGCTTCAGACTCAGCTGATTCATTGATAGACTCTTTATATAATCTCAAGCTTGTAGATGATGGTCAAGCAAGGATTCCAGCAGTTGAGGAGGGCACTGCTGAAACAAAGAGAAACAAGAAAACAGAGAGGTCTGAGCTTCAAATTGCCTAAGATTTCCCACATGGCAGAATCAACTGGTGAGTATTACTTTACTAATTCCTTGTGCACTATTTGTACATAAGTAGTAAAAACCTTGTAATAGCCATTGTCAAGAATATCAAAATTAACCCAGTGAATGACGGATTGGGTCAATTTTGTAAATGGACGACTTTCATTTGTTCCATAGTTTCTTTGATTCTATCATTCTATGTCCTGTGACCTGCCTACTGCCTAGAGGTGCAATTTTGATTGGAACTTTTTATTTGGCCCGTCAATTCTTTTACCTGAAAAATTCTGAATACAAAACATTTAAAAAACTCAAAAATTGAAAATTGTGATCCGAAATAAAACTTTAAGAACGGAAATTGGGACCTTTGCTTCGGATCCAATCCCTCCAAAAATGACCCTCCTTACTCCATGTTCTTTGGGTTTTAGCAAATGCACACCTGTTCTTCCTATCCTCTAGTTTTCATTTGTTTTTATTTTTATTTTTTATCTTGGACACAACGATTAAATCACACTCAAGCAATGATAATGATTATGTATCAAACTCATAAGGCGATGAGCAGTAGAATATAAGGTCTTTGTTACTCTGGAAGTGGAGGCGGCCTCTCGTCAACACACTTAAAGGGATTCTCTTTAGATCCTTTCCTTTTAATTTACCAAATCAGGAAATTCGTGTCATTAAAATTTGATCCAACATCTATAAATAAGAGCCTACTTTAAAAGTTATAATAACTTTAGCCGTTCAATCAAATTTTAGCAATATAGATTTTTTGATTTGGTGGATTAAGAGATAGGGATCCGGAGAGGATTCTTTCCGGGGATAGGGATCATGGTATATGCATGCATGGGACACGTGTAGCGTAGGAAACGGGAAACTCTCTCCACTTCGATCCGATGGGGACATAATCAGATGAGATTATCAGCTGGAGCCTGGAGCTGTCGTTTGCAATCAGAATTGAGAAGGCGATCGCAAAGCAAGGAATTGGATATGAACGATGACGAATAATCAACGGTCGGTTAACGGCAGTTATAATAATATTAAGCTGAGTTTTTTTTTTATTATTAAAATATAAGCTGAGTTATTTAATTAAAGAATTGTTATTAGTACTTCGAAAATTTTATTCTACATTGTTAAAAAGTGTTTTTTTTTAATTTTAATTTTAGAAAATTTAGAATATTAAATAAGATGTTTAAAGTGTTAGTAATAATTTCCTTTTAACACATAAGGTTTTACTAGTTTCCCTCCCTCCAAAATTCCAAATTCATAGGGTTAGGGTTTTCTTGCTCAAGAAATCATATTTAATTATCATTAAATTAGTGTTAATGGATAAATAGATACGCTGCCTTTGCCTCTGCCTCTGAAAGCAATGTAGAAATAGAAAGGTGGTCATGGTTGGTAGAGATTTTTCACTATGTTCAGAACATAGAGTAGCACAATATATTTTATTATGCAAGTAGAGGAATGTTTAAAAAATAAAATACTTGTGATGCAACATCTTGTGTTTACTAAAAAATTTCCCCTTGGTTAGAACTTGAGAGGGCACTTGTGGGGATGAGGTTTGACCACCGTGCCTGCCTGCCTGCCACCTGTCTCTCTGTGACTGCGAGTGGTGGTTGATGGACAAATGGGCCACAAATGGGCCAAATTTGGTATTAATTTGAGGCGGAGGAGGGAGGAGGTGTTGGACATCCATAAAACCATCCATCATTCGTACGGACCCCACAACCACTTGTTTTCTTCCATGTTAGTGAAAACGCGGACAGGTGTTTCGCGTCCTTCTCAAACGCGGTTTTGCATATTACATCACATGCCATATCTACGACTCTTTTCAACATAAATACCCATTACCCGGCAATTTTATATGTTATCAAAAACATGGAAACATTCATTTTATAAAAAACTCAAAAAAACAGAAATTTTATTTGAACTTATATAATCTCTTTCTACATTTAACTTAAATTTTAAAATGAATTATCTTTTTTATATTCAACTTAAACTTAAACTTATAAATCGAAACAAAATGTTATTTAACGTTACGATCTAATGCTATTTTTTTTATTATATAAAATATGAAAAGAGAAAGCAGTCAAATTTTATATAAAGAAGATTATACACAAGGGACCCAGCACCACCGTGGGAAGGAAACTTGTTTGTGGTATCGCATATGGCAAGTGCTCCAAAATTAGTAGTAGAATCGTATAAAGGGGGAGGGCATTGCAGGGATTAACTGAGTGAGACGTAAAGGTATTAGAAAAAAGATGAAATAGGGTAAAGATGAGATGAGGACTAGGTGGGGTTGGATTATGGATATAAATATAATGATCATGGACCACACCTTTACCTTCTTCTTACCATCAACCAACTCTGCTCAACTCAACGCCTCAATCATCACTTCATCTTCTTCTTCTTCTTCTTTTCACTACTACTCAACAGCTACCACCACTAGCTAGCTATCCATTCCTTAAACGCTTTACCTCGCCAGCGGCAGCGGAGGAAGAGGAAGTCCGGAGAGTCAAGACAGACTGACACACACACACACACACACACATATATATCAATGGCGTCGGATGAGAGTATGACCATCCGCTCTTGCATCTCCATGCAGGAAGACGAGTATGACGCCGGGGATACCGATGACGGGTATGATCATCATTATTCCCATCCCCACAACTTGTCCAGGCTTTCCATGTGCACTCGGAGTCGGAGTTCCACCTATTACGACTATGATGACGACCAAGACATTATTATTGCTGATGAGGAGGAGGTTGCTACCTACGCCCTCGACTACTACCACCAAGGCCAACAGCATCAAGATCAAACCCATGCCCGGCAACAAGGCATGACTATGCAAATGTCACTCTTGTCCATCGAAACCCTTGACGATGGCTATGTAGACGACGAGGAGGACGACACATCCTATCACAAACGGCCCAAACAAGTCCTACCAGAAGCTGGCCTCTCATCCGACTCCGACGGGGAACCCGGATGCTACTCGCTTCCCGCAACACCCCCAAGGCGAAGGCGGACACAGGCTGCTGCTGCTGCTCCGGGCCAACTGTTCAGTTATAAACATCCCAATCCCTTTTTGGTCAAAGAGTATGCCAGCGAGAATGAAGATCAAACAGCAACGAGCCACCATCCCAAGAGGGGCAGGAGGAGGACAAGTAGGAGGAGAATCGTGAGGAACCGACACTCATGGCTATCGGCATCACCAGACAGAGGAACCCTTGCTACGAAGAAAGATGAAAATGACGAGGAGGAGGACGATAAGCAGAGCATGAAAATGATGATGATGAGGATGTGCAATATTAGTAATCATCAGCAGCAGCTTGATCATTATCACAGCTTTAGCGGGGAGAGTGATCAGGGCGGCACTAGTGGTCCAGGTACAGGGGTGGTGGTCATAACCAGGCCCAAGGGAGGGAGGAGGTCCCTCTGCATGGACTTGGACGAAGTAAAGGCTTGCAGAGATCTTGGATTTGAGTTGGAGCACCACCAGATGCTGCACGAGACGCCCTCCCGTCTTTCTCGCTCCGCCTCCACCCTCGACACGAACACTACCTGCAGTAGCGGTGCCAACTCCCCCATTGCTAACTGGCGCATCTCCAGCCCTGGTATGTATGCCAGACGTCGAGTTGCTTCTTTTTGAAAATTTGAGTTCTAAACTGCATCATCCCAAGTACTAAATGGCTCGCTGCAGGTGACGACCCACGGGAAGTCAAGGCTCGACTCAAGGTCTGGGCGCAGGCAGTGGCACTGGCATCCACATCACGACCAGGAAGCTGAGCTAGCTGACTCATTCACAAAAAATCGTCTATTATCTCAGTTTTGATTTCTTATAGGTATTTAGTTTACTCCTGAGTCCTGACACTTATGTTTGAGTACAGAACAGAACAATGAGGCATTTCGGGTCCGGAGGGAGAGTTCCCAGTTTGGGGATTGAACATAGTGATAGTATAGTAGTAGCCTTTCCGCTAAGCACATTTTTCTTTCTTCTGCCTTTTGGGTACATTTTCCCTGTGAGTGTCGGAATTTATGATTGACGCTCCTTCATCTGTATCGAGTTCACTATCTTTCGTTCGTACCTCTGCAGCTTCTCCACATTGTAAATACGACACGATCAATGATTTTCTCATCATGGTAGACTTAGATACACGCTTGATTATGTTTATCGTGTATGAAAGATTTGGAAGTTTCAGTTTCCAATTGGATATTGGTTTGATTAAGTGTATATCCTAAATAAGATTGGCATCGATATTGTATTAGTTATGCAACATGTATCCAAAAAATTTCTCCTCTCTGCGTAGTCCTATTATTGTCCAAAAGTGTTGTGCTACCAAAACTGGTCGAAAGCTCTTAAACAAGATTGACTAAACTAAAACAGAGACAGACGAAGAAACAACGCCATACTTATTTGGGTGAAACTCTGGGTCCAAGAGATAAAATTGAGGTAAAGTTTTTAGCCCTAGCTTTCTCTCTCTAAATCAAACTGCGTTAACAATTAATGGCCGCAGTCAGGCCTAAGGAGACAATCAATGCTGGAGGGTTTGTCCCAGCGAGCTAGTAAATTAAACCCTACCTCGTGATATTAAAGAAACAAATAGAAGGCGAAAATTGCAGTCTCTGCACACAGAGAGACAGAGATACCACCTATCATCACCGGGCATACTGAAACCACGTGATGCATCTGGAACAAATTATGGGCACCATCAAGACACTTAGCAGATTTAGCACGGTAAAAGACAACCTTGTGGACTGAGAATATGTCACGGACGAAGATAAATCGTCGCTGCATAGTAGAAGAATCATTTCAGTCTCAAAATTGAAATCGAGAGAAGAATTTCGGTAAGGTTATAGAAATCTGAGAAGAGAAGGCATCTGCTCATTTGGATGCTGAATTTACTCCTATGTTGCTAACAAGTTGAAAACTTGTACACCGAATAAACACATGAACAACTATCGAAACCAACACTTTCCCAACGCAAGGACGTAGGCACTCGTTCAAACCTCTCCATTTTATTGGCCAGTGCCTCACCACAAGGATCTCTTGGTCACTACAAATCTAGGGTCTGTATGGTACTCTACTTGAATTCAACTTTTTAAACTCAAAAACAACTTTCAAGTTTTAAGCCTTAAAAACTTGTTTGTTAGGACTATTTTCAAAAACTGAACTCAAGACTAACTAAAAAATAGTCTATTCTCTAAAAACATAAAAAGTAAGTGTTTAGAGTTTTTAAACTTAAACTCACTCATTTCTTTTCCCTCCCTCCTCTCTTCTCACTCCAAATCTATCTCTCTATCTTTTATTCTTTCTCTCTTCTCTTTTTTTTTTTTTTTTTTTTTTTTATCTTTTTTGTCTCTCCTCCAATCCGCTCCCTTTATTCTCTCGGTTCTTTCTCTCACTCCACGTCCTTTCTATCTCGTCCGATCATCTCTCTTCTTTCTCTTTCTTCAATCATCTCTTACTTTCTTTTCTCCTCTCTCATGTTTCTCCCTCTCCTGCGACCCTTTGTTTATAGATCTCTTTGTCTAGTTTAAGTTGTAAGATTTAAAATTTTTAAATCGCAAACCAATCAAGTTTTTTAGTCTTAAAGAAAATTGTTTTCAAGAAATGTTCTTAAGAAATGTTTTGAGAAATGATAAAAAATTTCAAATAGGATACCAAACAGACCCCTAGTGATTTGTGGGCCAATTGACCTTTTGAAACAAAAGCAATAGCAACTAACTGAGTCATAAGGAGTGCACTACTTAGGAGCCATCAGATTTAAAATCATGAAAAGATTCCAAATTATATTGAGCCACCAGAATCTCTTAATGTGAGAGAAAATGAGGATGACTCCAGCAATTACAAAAACTTTAATAAAAACCAGTAGTAAGTTTATTCCAATAAATGAATAGATACAAATTCCAGAAATGGTAATGGAGTAAGCCATGAATTCTCACTCACTTGGACATAAGATTGTGGCAGGTGTTATCGCAGGGGTATGCACAGTCAATAGCTTTAACCGGCACTCTATCAAAATACCAGTCTCCAACAGACACAGCAATTGCCTGCATAAAAGAAATGTAACTTAATCCATGTCTTTCAAAAACTAATTTCATTTCATCATAAATGACTGTAGAAGCCAAATACGTGCATCTTGAGATTTCGAATGCTACATTTAATCATTCAATGAAAATTGTTTGCTACATTTTACTGCCTGTAATATGGTATTAACAGAATGCTTCTGCCATTCTCATTTAACCGAAATATTTCAAATAGATAATTACAGACACAATTTTGTGAGTTTAAGGCTGCCTCTGCCCCAGATGAGAATTCACTAAAGTAACCTTTTCTCATCTCAAACTCTTACTATGACTTCCACAACCATTTGAAAACATAGATGGGGACATACCCTGTTTCCAAGAAGAGGAGAATCATCAGCAAACCACGTATCTTGTCTCTCAGACTGGCAGTGAGCGAAGCAGGAATTTATGAATAATCCGTTTTTATTAGACTTTGAGAAATCACTAACAGCATTGAGCATTTGATTTCTGAAGTCTGCTCCATAGAAGAGAAAGAGAAGATCATTATGTGAGCCTGTTTAAGTTATGAATACATGACAATAAAACAAATAAAATCAAGACGAGCAAAAAAACTGAGAATTACCTTGGAGAAACTGGATCTGGGATGAGTTACAAAGTGCATAATTTCCTTTGCATTCGTTCCATACTCCATGAGGATCAGCAGATCGAGGGGCTAAACTAGCTTGCACCTGAAGAAAACATATACAGGACTTGGGTCAAACTATCAAAGATTTTGTTAATCATCGGGGACATGAAATACCAGTAAGTCCTTGGCAATTGGTCTTATTAGTACTGATTGTTGTCCTAAAAGTAACAGTCATATGGTTAAAAACTACGGCTTTCAACTATGCCTCTTATAAGAAGAGCATTTTAAAAATAAAGAATAAACAATGCAGTGGCTTGACAATCCAGCAGTTGCACCAAGCAGACAGTGTTTGAGGAGGTATAGATAATTACTGTCAACCAATAACAACAGGCCCTCCAAATTGTATAATGAAAAAAAATAAAAAGAAGATTACCTGCCATGCATCATAGGCTGCATTGAGAAGAAACATGGGGGTCTTAACATTTGCCACCAAATTCTGAGGAAAAAAGCACTGAGAGAGAGAGAGAGAGAGAGAGAGAGAGAGAGAGAGAGAGAGAGAGAGGGAGAGAGGGAGTTAAAATTGTATTCACACACATACCATCAAATTCAATTAAACAGAGGATTACCGAAGTTGGGTCTAGATGATCGAGACAAGTCTTAGGCAGATTTTTTTGCACTTCCTAAAATTCATAACAAATATCCAACATCAGAACATGCAACGTGACTGGAGAGTTCTATAAAAGAAGCCCATAAGATGACAATTGAAGTCCATATTGTCTGTTACTAGTCAACAAATACTATGTCCCAAGTCTGTGCTACTAAATATTAGTAAACTTCATCTCAAATGACCAAAAGCAACTCAAACTGAAGTTGTGAACAGATAGCTGCGGTATTGCAATTAATTTGTAGGCAAGCGTGACTACTATTGTTGTGAGTCTTGTGACAAGCTCACAAGCAATACATAGAAAAAGCTAGACTAATTTAGAAAGAAATTTACAATTATAATACAAGCTCTGTCCTTCAAAGGTCAGACCCAGAACTAAACCTAGGTTCTTAATTTAAAATTGGAGGTTAGTCAACCATGAAAGCAGAGACTGAAGAACCCTACCTGCAAGCTAACTACACCTGCATAAAAATTCCTTAATGTGTGCCCACCAGATACATCAGTTCTGCAAAATAAAACAAAAACAATCACTGGAACCTCAACTGAAGAATGCAAATTGATAGAAGTTATAGAAGATCAGCTCATTACGCATCAAGGAACATTCCAGCATCACTTAGACATTTCACCGTGGTAGTTTCTGGAAACATGTCCCGGAACTCATCACAGTGTAGTATGGATGCCAGACCCCCAGCAGAGCATCCAGAAAGAAAAGCCTGAAACACAATTTAGTGAATAGAAAGTAAAAATATCGAAGCTGACTCCCATTACTAAAAGCAAGTTCAATGCAAAACCTTGTCAGCTTTCTGCATTCCTTTCGACATTAACTCATCCATGGCAGCCAACCATATCCTTTGCCCTCGAAATTGAAGTTGTGCAGCCTGAAAAGGAGAAATTAGAATATTCAATAAAATTTACAATCAAAAGCTTTTAGTTCTCAAAATAATGAACTCTGCAGTCCTCGTGCGTTAATTAAAAATGCTCATTCATCGATGTAGATATTATCTCTAGTTGACCATGTTGAAAATATTAGGCCAACGATGCAGTGACGGGTTGAGATTTGAATTAAGCGAAGCTAAAGGGTTACAAAATGGTTGTGGGTCACCAAACTAATCCAGAATTGCTAATGAAACCCCTAAAGTTGTAGCGGTTATAGGTCTTAAGTATGAAGGTGATCGATTCCAACACCAACCTCATTCTGACTGTCTCCACTGAAAGATGCCCCGTCGCAGTAACGGAGCTTGACTCTGTTCCAGTTGAAGAAATCTGCAAACATGCAACATATAAATTATCAATTAAAAATTAAGCACGTGCAAATAATTAACCAAGACAAAGAGGGAGGAGCTGAAAATGCATTTGATTTTGATTTGATACAATAAAAAAGATATATTATAACGCATTAAGTAAGTAAGGCAGCAGCGGGAAAACAAAGCAAACCAACGAACCAGGGTTTTGTTGAGGTTTATTGCTCAATAATCCAGTGAACGGTAATTGCTTTTCCATGTACTTGGAAGAACCGCGGCGAGTGGTTTTACGGAAAACACAATTTTTGATTGTATTACACCACCCACCTCCCTCCAACTGAATCAGCCAGCTATTTGCACCCGATCCATACCCACCATGAAGATGGTAACCAGGCAATGTGCCATCCAAACAGACTGCCATTTAAGTATTCAACTATTCATTTAATAATTAACAATGGGTTTAATTTAAATTTATTTAATCAATGGGTTATTAGTTAATAAATAAACGTTGAGTTGAATCAATTCAAAAGAGACGACACGAACCAGCTCCTTTGGAAGCCGCAGAGTCGATAAGAGTGAGGCCAACCATGAG
Source organism: Pyrus communis (assembly GCF_041283825.1). NCBI lineage: Eukaryota > Viridiplantae > Streptophyta > Magnoliopsida > Rosales > Rosaceae > Pyrus > Pyrus communis. The sequence continues at coordinate 28,655,205 of NC_142573.1, forward strand.
CTCAGGCGCCGCCGCTGCTGCCGCCGCATCCTCCTTGTCGGCAAACTGAAACTCTAACGAAGATGGCTGTTTCTCATATTTCTGGGATCCGTTCGCATCCGCAGCCGCCAATGCCACCGTCACCAACCACAACCACCACCACACAACATGCTTCATTCTTCCTCGATCCTCTCTGCTCTCCTCCTCCTCAAAAAAGCTCTCTCTCAACTTGGAATTCTCAAACTCGTATTAGAGTTTAGAATTTAGCTCAATTTAACTAATTACGCAGAAAATAACAATCGAGTGGGTTAAGTTAATTCATTAAAGTCCAAAAAAGGAAAGAGAAAAAAACTCTCTCTCTTTCTATTTTTCTTCGAATATGTTCAAAAAAGCATCCGTAAAAGTGGTCATTAGTCAGTCATAACAGTGACAGTGCTTACTGCTGAGTGCGCAGGAGAGAGAGAGAGAGAGAGAGAGAGAGAGAGAGAGAGTCGTCTTGTCTACTTGTCTATCTAATTTTAATAATTCTCTTTTATACAGCTGTTTCCACCATGCTTTTTATTTTGCGACCTTTGAAGAGCCATAAGGAAAAGTACTAGCAGGCAGTAGTCAGTAGCATTGGAGTGGATTCCTCCCTCCTCATGAATAAGAATCACTGTTAAAGCATGCTTTTATATCTAAATTCTGATATGTTGAATGAATATACAAATAAATTCTCTCTCACAAGGCAAAACTAGCGCCTCCGTCACGACATATCAATCTACCCCGAAGTTTGAACACTTCGTCCTCCCCCAGTTATTACATGTTTAAATTGAGTAAATTGTTGCAATGGGTTTTTAATTTTAACTTAATTAGAGCAATAATTTCTTCATTAAAAATTCATTATCGTTGATCCCTCAACTCATCAAAACATGTCACTATAGTCCGTCAACTAAAAATTCATTACCATTAATCCTTCAACTTTAATTCAATTGGAGAAACAATCCTTCAACTTTAACTCGATTGTAGTAATGATCTTTCTAACATAACTCATTTTGACAAAATTTTGACAAAGTTGACAAAAATAACCATAACTACATGTTTTGATGAGTTGAGGGACCCAATTGTAAAAATAGTCCTTTCAACGTAACTTATTTTGACAAAATTTTTACGAAATTAACGAAAATAATCATAGCTATACATTTTGATGAGTTGAGGGTTCAATGGTAATGAATTTTTAGTTGAGAGACCATTACTTCAATTTATTAAAATTAAGGAACTATTGTTACAATTTACTTGTTAAAATTTAATCAAAATAATTTATGAGCCCTTTAAAATCCCATCCCACTTGACAACGTTTCCCCCTCTTCTTCGCCAAACTGATAGTGCTCATACACTTCGAGTAAGAGCTCCCTGCACGGCACAACCGCCCCAAGCTTGATGCAAGCCAAAAAGGCACCCGAAAGCTTGCGGTGAAGGCTGTACGCCTCGTCAGGTGGTGGAGTCACCCTGTGTCTCAGCATCGTTGCCCCAAGGTTTGATACACTCTGAGTGATGTTTGATGCACGGAAGTCATACCCACCAGGCTTCGCAAATGGTAATCCCACAACAAACCCGGCTTGAACATGCGTTTCTAACATTATTTCTGACTCCGTTCCTGAGATGAATCCAAGTCTCCTAGACATTTCTAGGACTGTATCACTATCACCATTTGCACAGGCAAGAACCTGATCAGTCACATATGCAGTGCAAAGTCCTCAGCAACTTGCAGCTCGGTCTAAAACGTTTTAAACAACAAACAAACAACTAATACTCAACCACAATACTCAGTAAAATATAGAGAGTAAGGAGATTTCACCATTCTTAGATAATCATCAACAAAACTCTTTGGGTAATCCCTAGCTGCTCCAAAGTCGATCAGATTGATTGATTTCTTAGCCTCGTCGTACAAGAAATTACTCCAATTAGGATCAGTCTGTATTCCATAAGGCAAAATTAAAGCAAGTTAAGCTGCAAGCCTAAAACTAGGAAGAATGCATGACTTACAAAATCTCAGAATGTTGATTCCTATACGCATAGCGTAGAAAAAAAATGTCAGACAAACCATACAATAAAGTTCACATGATGAATAACGCTGGATCAGTTGTCCAGCAAGATGGATATCCCTGAATTTTGATACGTCAAACGAACTAAATATCTTTCATACATAAGAACTGGACTAGACCATAGGTCTTGCTTAACTTGACCCCCACCCACGGCATTTAGCTACCTTAAATCTGCGGCTGGAGATTAAAACTCAGCATATGTGCTAGCTTCTAAACTGGGGCCCATCACCAAACCCTACAATCTTTAGGGGCAGAAAGCACTAGCAATTTCTGCATGAGTACTTTCAGGTTTCAAACCCAAGACCACATAGGGCAAACCTAAGTGCCTCAACCACTCCCATTGAGCCTCCATTGGTTCCTCTACTTATTTCTTTTTCCAATGGAAGCACTCATAAATCATTGCTAGCCTATTCTTTCTTCTAAAGCTCGTCTTTCTTAAAATTTCTGCCATCTTCAGCCCACCATAATCATAGGGACACTTACTTTGTGTTGTGCACTTGTGCTACACCAACTTTACATTAAACTACTGGCTACTGCTGCTAAAAAATATTGTTACCGTGTCCCTTACAAATAAACTTGGTGGGATTGCTTGTAGGAGAGATACCTTAAGTTGACTAGCAAAATGAAAAAAAACTTCGATGGATGGAAAAATACTAAGATATCAACTTCATTGTTGAGAGCAAGTTATTCTTAAGGTTGTGCAAAGTGAATGCTTATAAAAATAACGTAAGAAAAGCAAAGCAAAGATTAAAATAAAACGCTATGTATGCTTGCATTGGTGAAGAGATATAACACAGAACATGCCTGCATGAAACGAAAAACAAATAACTCCTTCAAAGTGAGCTCTAGCAACTTTCTGCCAACATAGTTGCGAGTTTCCTGGTTTAAGAGTGCCACTTTGTCAATAGGTATTCCTGCAGCAAGAGAAAGCAATATCATGTTCAAAGATATATCAAGTTATCAACATAAATTCTCTATTGATGATACAACCAATGCTACAATGAAAGCTCCATTTTAATGATAACAATAGGAAAAAAACTAGAAAAGACAGCTAAGTTAAGTGATATATACGACAGAAAAAAATATCATTAGAGCTGGTTAATTATTTTTAATCATTACCATTTTATGCTTTCTTCAAATTGCAGCAATGCAACTTTCAACGTATAAAATTCTGAATCCGTGTAACTTAAGATCGAAAGGAAATCTCTAACCAAAAACAAAAGGGTCTAAGGAAATGTTGCAACTCATTTCTAGAAGTTATAAGCAGTCCTTAATTACATTCATTTATGATAGAAGATGACTTGTGAATATGGAGCATGAAAAGAATATGACATCATCCAATTAGTAGCTTGCTTTTCAATATCATCCCTTGATTCATAAGCTTAGTTAGTTACACACACAATTTTGATAGAAATTCCAATTGCTGCACTAGTAGAAAATAAAAGGTGGTCTCTCGACCAGTATTTGTGTGCCCACAACATGTTGTACAGTTCAATATTAGAAAACAAATCTTGAAATAAACACTGCTTCTTCAAGTAAGTGTGTTTGAAGATTAACTAATCAGCTTTGGATTTTGTCCATGAGAAAGTCCCGAAACAAAGCAAAACATGTTGGGAATCAGTTCTTTAAATTCTCTTCATTGAGAAATCACCCCAAGCAACAACATAAATTTTTCAGGGTAAAAATCATTATATCATCGTTTAAACAATGTAATAGCATAATTGGCATAGTTTACTTGCCGGAAACAAGCTCTGTAGTTAAGACTCTTTTGCTCGATATATCATCCACTACCAATGGAACATAAAATCCTTGTGCATTGGATAGCAAGTCACGAAACCTTTTTTGACTTTGTGCCTCCAACACATAGTCGCATTCACGGGATAATTCTTCTTTTGCCACCTAAAAAGGATTCCAAGGAAGAATATAAGCATGCATTTTGAAAATTTTAAGATATTTCATCATCTTCTGAGTTTGAAATCATCCTCCACAATTCCATGTCATCCCGATACATTCCACATGGAATCAAGTTCTGAAGTCATGAGCATAAGGGAATGATCAATGAGGATTAGATACACATCCACACTAAAGAAAGAGTAGTATAATGGCCAAATTTGTAAGTGAAGCAATTAGTAAAATTAGGCTCACCTATAATATTCCTAATATACAACGTAAGTCATACAGATGCAATAACCAAAGGCATACAAAATAAAAATACCTTCATAGCTCTTTCAAGATAAAGTCCCTTGGGGATTAGATTTGTATAATCTAGAAGAAGTTTGACGTTGTCAATGTCACTTTCAATGCTATCAGCAACACCAGGGTACTGAATTTTCATTGCAACATCCATACCATCCTTTGTGACAGCTCGATGAACCTAAAAATGCTATAGATTGTAAGACAAACTGTCTGAACAATGTAAAATACATGACAAATTTTATTACAGAAATCTATCAAGAGATGCAGAAGTTCATGTTGGATTATGATCGTGCTCGTAGGCACAAAGTTGGCATTACAAGTACATTGATGGCCATCATGAAAAGTCTTTAGAGTATGTGGTTAATTTTCTAATACACGGCAATTTGGATGCCCCAGAGGTTGTACATATATAGTGGGTAGGTGTGCGTGCTTGAGTGTCTGTAACAGGTAACAATTAACATGCAACAAGAAACAAGCAGTACTGTATCTGTCACTGTCACCTGGCCTATACTTGCAGATGCCAAGGGTTCATAATCAAAACTAAAAAGCTTAGATTGCCAGTCAGGTCCTAGTTCAGCATCCAAAACTTGATTGAGCTGTTTCCTGGGCATGACGTCTGCACCTTGACGGACAATATCGAGAGCTGCCAAGATCTAGAAGAAAATGAATATAGCAAAGACATTAAGAAACTGAAAACATGCAATGCAATGTGCTGTAATGCATATGAATTTTATTTAAAAAAGAAAGAGAGAAGTAGAATGTTACGGGAGCAGGGACGAGGGATTCGTCCTGTATACTGAGCATCTGTCCCAATTTGAGGGCAGCTCCACGCATTCTACAGAGTGCGAGAGCCAAACGTTCTGCATTTTGGGGGGACAAAAATGGAGAAAGAGGAGATTGCTTGTCTGATGAGGTTGGTGTACCATAAACGAGCCTCTTGGTAGACTCCTGAATGGTTCCCCACGCGAGCCCAGCTCCGAGACCAGCAAACCTTTTTAAATCATCAATCACAATCACAAATCACATACATATTCATGATATCATTCATATGGAAAAGCAATCATTCATAAGGAAACTAAAAAAGAGAAGAGCAGAGACCCGAGTGCTCTGGAGAAGGGGGTGGAAGGAACTCGTCTCTCTCTGGGCTTCCGCCTCTGCAATGGCTGAGGTTGTGGTTCTTGTTCCACCAAATTCTCCTTCTTGGCGGAATCAAGGACCTCCATTGTGGTGGATTGATGTTCTTCTTCTTGTTGCACTGGTTGCTGCAACTGTTGTTGATTGTGTTCTTCTTGTTCATGCTCCGGCGCAGGAGCAGACGAAGGAGGAGGAGGTGCTGGTGCTGCTTCAACTTTAACTTGTTCATGTGTGAAGTATACGACGGAATCTTGGCCTCTGGTATTCGTATTGGAATTGGAGTCATTAGTACCAATGGGGTGGTTGTTGATGAATTGGGAGAGGGTGCCTTTGGTGAGGCCGGAGAGGTCGGTGGCGGATACCATGGCTTTCTTGATTAGGGCATCCAAATCGCCATTTTTGGCGCTCTGCAAAGTGGGAGATCGATTCGCCAACTCCTTGGCGATTAGAGACACCCCCTTCACCACTCTCCCTACGTCCTTCCCCCACTTTCCCCATGATACCATTGCACTCTTCTTTTTTTCTCTCTGATTGTTTCCAATTCAATTCGATTCTACACACAAAATAAAATGTATATTTGATTTGCTGCTCAAAATTCAAACCTCGAAGCCGCCTCCAATTTAAAGTCTCAACCACCAATTGTGCAATTTCTGACCAAAAGAAAGATTAACCACCAAATATTAATATTAAGGTTCCCTGAGATTCTGAGACTGAGTCGTGTGTTCTTCCGACCCGCAGACACCACTTTTGTACTTTTTGACCCACCCCAAACTGCCCAGAATAACTTCATCTTTGGACCACTAAGTCCATAGTTTTTTTCTAAGGCCCAACTAAACAATTCTGTACTGGGTTTAGCAACCCCAAATGTCAAGTTCTGCTGTAGTTTGAGTTCCTTTAGTTGTGACTTAATTCTTAAATATTTCCTTATTCATTTTATATATTACTAGCCTTCATACAAGCGCGTCTATTTTTGAATCACGGCGTGGTACTCATGATTTACACATTAAAAATATTTATATGCATGAATTGCTTCAATATTTTTTTATGACAAAAAGAAAGTCAACTAAATGAATAATATTAGACCATACTAGAAGAAACTTCTCATAAACCAATCAAATCAGCTGAATCCACATAATAAAATCGGTTTTTCAATTTCCATGTACATTCTATTGAATTTACAATAAAAATAGAAAAAAATAATATTTGATAAGCAACTGACCGAATCACATTATTGCTAGCCTATTGTGAAACTAAACCTACCCCCTCCCCCTCAGTCTAGATGACACACCCGACCGAGATCAAGGCATGCTGGCCATCACGTGGAAGTGACGTAACCATGTGCACAATGCGGAAGCTAATAAATAATAATAAAAGTACGAGTAAATAAAAACCAGTTATACACAAACTAATAACATACATGTGCAAGCATAAGTGTGAGAAACAAAGTTCAGAGCACGGAAGACCTAGTGTAGTCCAGGAGAAACAACACTAAATAAACACACCCAAAGGTGGTCCTACACTGGTGATAATCTGTCAGATAAGCCGGGAAAATCCTCTGGGGAGCCACCAAAAGCACTAGCCGAACTAGAACCTGGAGGAGCGCAAAACAGAAAGCATGAGTGGGCAAAAACAAAGCTTTTCAAAAACCATTTCATAAACAAAGTTCTAACCCCTTGCCGTAAAACCTGTATACTTCCCAGAAAATATAATATATACATAGATATAAATCATGCTCAGAAATATGCCATGCCAAATGCCTCGAAATAAAATACAAGTACTCAGGTAATGCCAAACAATGCCATGAAATCTGTCAGCCGGAATCACCTAACATGACCTGTATGACTGAATCTAGAGCTCAAATCTCCAACTCACTAACTATACCTGCACACGAGTCGGAACAACCTAAAGTGTTATATACGACAGGACTGGGTGTATAATAAGTACGCTCAAGTGTTACGATCACGTGAAGATTGGGCGAATAATCGCGGGTCACCTACGAGTCGGAACCACCTAAAGTGGTCTGTACGACAGGACTGTGCACCTAACTTGGATCCAAGATGAGCGTGTGGTGCGGGAGGTGAACATCACGTGAAGGACTGTGCCCAACTCTGGTCGGGAACACTAACACCGGGGGTGCAGGTTATGAGCTCTTTATGCATCTCAAATCACTACTAAACATAAACATAAACCATAACTTACCTGACACTTACCTGTGCGTCTGCAGCACCAAACATATATATATATATATATACACACACAACTAATAATGCATCAATAAACGGCAAACATAATGCATGGCATATAAACGTATAAACGTTTCATTTCACTTTCTGGGAAAACACATAAGTATATAGGTATATACGGAAAACCAAAAGCCCACCACTGGTATGTAGAAAGGTCGTAACCCCCTTGCCTCGAGTGACGGCGCTCGTCCTCGGGATAGATCTCACCTATATGCGAAACAACTATAAATACGTTAATTTAAAGCACATAACGAACATTACGAAATAACTTCTCATACAATGCTCAAATGGGGTGTATGAATACACCAATGTGATCTACTCAACCTCATGAACATCCTCATATTTTTAAAATAATTTTTCGACGCCGCACGTGCCCTCACAAGCCGGCCAAGGCACGGCCACACGCGTCGCCCACGGGCAGGCACGTGCTTGGCACACTGACGGCGTTAGTTAACGTCGTTAGGAATATTCCGTTAACTCTGACGGATTCTGTTAACGCCGTTAGGAATATTCCATCCAAACTGACGGAATATTCCGTCATCTTCTCCGGCCAAACTCCAGCGCCGTCGCCGGCGCCGAAAAACCAGGAAATTTTCAAAACTTTGTATCTCACTTGTTTTTCAACCAAATTTCACAAAATTGGTACCAAAATGAAGCTTACAACAAGAGGAACAAATCCATACCACTTTCAAGCACTAAAACCAACGGAATCTCGCCGGGAAAACACCACCAACTCCGGCCAAACCTGCAACTAACGATCTCGAAGTCCAAAACCTTCAAACGAACCACCCCGAGGCTCCTAAGGACCTCACCAAGCTTCCTACAAGCTTGAAATTCCCAAAAACACAAGAATTAACGTGTGCATGAACAGTGACCAAATCGGGGGATCCTGAGTTCAACGTGAAAACGAAGGTATCCTTACCTGAAATGGGTATGGTTGAACTCCTAAGGACCTCACGAGCACGAATATGTAATTTGTTTCCTCGATCTGTGAAGGTTTCAAGGGTTTTGGGTGTCGTCTGAACAAGAAAATAGGAATGGGAGAGAGAGAGGGGCTCGGGACAGGGCAGAGAGAGAGGGATGGGGATGATGATGGATGTGTGGTTGGGATGCAACCAACCAAGAACCCAAAACAACCACACAAATAACAATTATCCATTAGGGGCAAAACCGTCATTTCACCCCTACGGTACGAAAAGTCCGGGACAGGCTGTCACACTAGATAATATCGTTTATTAAAAACAAAATCATTTGACAATTAATTGAATCACATTATTATGGGTATGCGAAAGACCTTTTTTATAGTTGGCAGTACGTGCCTCTTAAGTATTTAAAAATCGAGAAAATAATATTTAATAATGATAAATTAGGTTCTCATCTCTCATTTCTCCATCTAATTAATTGAAACCTTATTCCTTTTTCATTATTGATCAAGGTCCCATGACTTTTCTTCATGTCATTATTTGAATATTAAATTATTTAATTACAAGTCTTTAAATTAGTACTAGGTTGATTAAACCTTATTCATTTTTTATTTTTTCTCTTCACTTAGAAGCGAGAGGTCTTAGGTTTGAATCTCGTAGATGGCAAATTCAATACCAAATTAGGCTGCCCATTGTGTGGCTTAGCCGAACTTCCACTCCCCCTAATGTAAAAATATTGATGTACTAAAAAAAAATGTTAATTTGTGTTAATTTTATGTTTTAAAATATATCAAAAGTTATTTCTTGCACTACATTAATAATTACGTGAGTACATTTTTTTTGCTAGAACTACGAGAAAATTAAATTACTCTATTATTGATTTTTAAGTAATTGTTATATTTGTAACAATATTATTTGAATTTGTTTAAATTTTATAATTTGTGGGATATTAAATGCATAAATGTATGAGTCAAATCCCTTAAATGATGTTAGGGACCTTGATTAAACTATTTAAACAAATAAGGTTTCATTCTAACAACTAGGTTGATTAGAGACCGAAACCAAAATGACCAATATCATAAACAAAAGATTGAATTACATTATTGTGTGCGTGCGAAAGACATTTTTTTATCACCGGCGGTGTACACCTTTTAAGATGTTTTGAACATGTTTAAAAATAGAGAAAATAATGTTTTATAAACTACTGATTGAATCACATTATTGCTAGCCCATTGTGAGGCTAAGCTCACCTCATCCCCCTTAATGTAGATAATATCGTTTGTTAAAAAAAAATAATAATAATAATAATTTGACAACTAATTGAATCACATTGTTATGCGTGTGCAAAAGACCTTTTTTATAACCGGCACTACGTGCCTCTTAAGATGTTTTCAACGTGTTTAAAAATAAAGAAAATAATATTTAATAAACAACTAATTGAATCGCATTATTGTTAGTGACACGCCCCGATCTCGATGTGTGACAGCTCGTCCCGGACTTTTCGTACCGTAGGGGTGAAATGACTGTTTTGCCCCTAGTATGTTTGTTTCGTTGTGTGGTCATTTTTGGGCTTTGGTTGGTGGAGTTTGGACCACACACACACACCACACTCATTTCCTCTCTCTATGCCCTGTCCCGAGTCCCTCTCTCTCTCCCTTTCCTATCTTCTTGTACGGACAACACCCAAAACCCTTGAAATCTTCACAGATCGAGGAAACAAATTATACAGTTGTGCTTGTGAGGTCCTTAGGAGTTCAACCATACCCATTTCAGGTAAAGATACCTTTGTTTTCACGTCAAACTCGAGATCCCCGATTTTGGTCACTGTTCATGCACACGTTAATTCTTGTGTTTTTGGGAATTTCAAGCTTTTAGGAAGCTTGGTGAGGTCCTTAGGAGGCTCGGGGTGGTTCGTTTGAAGGTTTTGGACGTCGAGATCGTGAGTTGCAGGTTTGGCCGGAGTTGGTGGTATTTTCCCGACGAGATTCCATGGGTTTTAGTGCTTGAAAGTGGTATAGATTTGTTCCTCTTGTTGTAAGCTTCATTTTGGTACCAATTTTGTGAAATTTGGTTGAAAAACAAGTGAGATACGAAGTTTTGGCCGGAGAAGATGACGGAATATTCCGTCAGTTTGGACGGAATATTCCTAACGACGTTAACAGAATCCGTCAGAGTTAACGGAATATTCCTGACATCGTTAACTGACGTCGTCAGTGTGCCAGGCACGTGCCTGCGGGTGGGCGGCGAGTGTGGCCGTGCCTTGGCCGGAGCGTGAGGGCGCGTGCGGCGTCGGAAAATTATTTTAAAAATATGGGGATGTTCGTGAGGTTGAGTAGATCACGTTGGTGTATTCATACACCCCATTTGAGCATTGTATGAGAAGTTATTTCGTATTGTTGGTTATGTGCTTTAAAATTTACGTATTTATAGTTGTTTCGCATATAGGTGAGACCTATCCTGGGGACAAGCGCGGTCACTCGAGGCAAGGGGGTTATGGCCCTTCTATATACCAGTGAGTGGACTTTTAGTTTTCCGTATATACCTATATACTTATGTTTTTCCCAGAAAGTGAAATGAAACGTTTATACGTTTATATGCCATGCATTGTGTTTGTCCATTTAATTATGCATTATTAGTTGCATATATATATGTGTGTTGGTGCTGCGGACGCACAAGTAAATGCCAGGTAAGTTATGGTTTATGTTTATGTTCAGTAGTGATTTGAGATGCATGAGAGCTCATAACCTGCACCCTCGATGTTAGTGCTCCCGCCCAGAGTTGGGCACAATCCTTCACTTGATGTTCACCTCCCACACCACACGCTCATCTTGGATCCAAGTTAGGTGCACAGTCTTGTCGTACAGACCACTTTAGGTGGTTCCGACTCGTAGGTGACTCACGATTATTTGCCTAGTCTTCATGTGATCGTAGCACTTGAGCGTACTTATTATACACCCAGTCCTGTCGTACAGACCACTTTAAGTGGTTCCGACTCGTGTGCATGTATAGTTAATGAGTTGGAGATTTGAATTCTAGATTCAGCCGTACAGGTCACGTTAGGTGACTCCGGCTGACAGAGTACATGGCATTGTTTGGCATTACTTGAGTACTTGCATTTTATTTCGAGGTATTTGGTATGGCATGTTTACGAGCATGATTCATATATATATGTATATATTCTATTTTTTGGGAAGTATACAGGTTTTACAGCGAGGGGTTTGAACTTTGTTTATGAAATGGTTGTTGAAAGCTTTGTTTTTGCCCACTCACGTTTTCTGTTTTACGCCCCTCCAGGTTCTAGTTTGGCTAGCGCTTTTGGTGGCTTCCCAGAGGATTTTCCCGGCTTATCTAACAGATTATCACCAGTGTAAGACCACCTTTGGGTGTGTTTATTTAGTGTTGTTTTGCCCGAACTGCATTAGGTCTTCCGTGCTCTGAACTTTGTTTCTCGCACTTATGCTTGCACATGTATGTTATTTACTTTGTGTATAGCTGGCTTTTTATTTATTCGTACTTTTATCATTATTTATTAGCTTCTGCACTGTGCACATGGTTACGTCACTTCCATGTGACGGCCAACATACCTTGATCTTGGTCAGGGTGTGTCACGATGTCCTTGGGACATCAAAATGGTCACGTGTTGGTCGACACCCGATGGTGACGAAAGCCATTTTTTGAATGCAAATGCTGAGAATAAGAAATAAATAAGACTTATAAATTTAAAATATAATGAATATGCATTTCAGGAACGTGTTCAGAGCACATATCTAATCTAGAACATTAAAATAATTTATATAAAAATTGAATGAATACAAGAATGGGTCCTACACCAAGAGAACTCGAAGATGCCGCTGCGGAAGTGCCTTGACGCTGGGAATGTATGCCTCGATTCTAAGTCCTGAAGGGGGTGCAAAACAAACATGAGTGGACCAAGTTGATATATTATAATAATAATAATAATAATAATAATAATAATAAAAAAAACAGTTATCAACATATTAATCCCCATGTTTTATGAAAACTCATATAACATGATTAAAATAGGTTTTTCAAAACCTAGCATGCTGTGCAATGTCTCAAAACATATCTCGTATATATCGTAATCATTAGTGAATGTCCAATATCTTTCCAGACCCTATGCCAGCTCCCCATCTCTTTGCAAATTGGCAGAGGAAAATCACCCCCAGGTGTCCCGGGCAACGGCATCTCTTCGATTTGGTTTGTTGCTGTGTCCTTCAGGTGATGAACTTGATTGGGTTGAAAAAACAAAACCCTTCCTTTTTGTAATGGTAGATGATAAGCCTAATTTGATGTTGGTAACTTCCGTAGTCTAAATTTATATAACTTGTCGTTTATCATCAGTAGCTTTCAGTACCATTTTGACTTGGTTTTTGACATGGTCGTTGGACAAACCATTTTGCAGTACCGAATTTAATGAAGACAATTGTTGATTCATGGCTCCAAAGGTGAGAATTGCACCCGGAAATTTGTAGTAACGTACTCATAGTATCTGCCGTATTTTGAATGGGTTTTAATGTTTCAGTGTGTAATAATCGCTCTCTGGCATTTCTATTGCGTTGAGAATTATTTCGCTAGTCTTGACAGTGGGTATTTGGACACCCTTTTTGTGCTCCCATCCATGTGTTGTCTTTGATACTTGCCATCTTTTCTCATTAACACTTGTACAAAGTGATACTTTTCCCAAAATCTTTTGTAATTTTGATTTGTCTTCTAGTTCTTTGGGTGTTAATACAAAGGTTGCCATGTGAATGAGTTTCCCAATTAATTTGGGAAGTTTGATAGCAAGCTTTTCCTTATTTGTAAACTTGGGATAGCTTTGAACTCTTTCAAATCCAACTTCACATGGCAGAGAAGCAAATCCCCTTTAGTTGTTTATTTAGAGATTGGCAAGTTTCCTTTCTTTCCCTTTGTCTTGTAGCATCTGTCAGTCTTACTTCAATGCTTTTGGTCAATATTTTTGACCCATACTTTTAACTTTTTTTTTTTTTTTGATAAAGTCCCATGCTTTGAAATATACAAACATCATCCCATTTTTGCTGGAACTTTATAAGGGGAGACATCATTTTTTCCAATTTCTCCTTTTCCTTGGATTCTTATCCCAAGTGAGTTTTCATAGGATTTTATGCATAGGCCTTCTCCTCGTCTAGTACTCGTGAGTAGCAAAGAAAACGGAATAATTTCTTTCCTTTTGAGTTGCATTTTGTTATATGTTGATCCCTTCTTGTTTTTCTTCACAGAGACCAAGCATGGGTCGGCTTAAGGGGAACAAAAGTTGTATTTGACTTCTTTTCCTTTGTTCATTTGTCCATAAGGTACCGTTTGGTACGTGGGACGGGACGGAACAGAGTGGGACAAGACGTTCCGTCCCACGTTTGGTGCGTCTAAAACGAGTGGAACGAGCTGTTCCACGGAACGAGTTTTGGGTGAATTTTCGTTCCACATCCGTGGAACACAAAATTATAACCTCTCCGTCTCCTTCTTCTTCCTCCTTGTTTCCATCCGAGAGCATCTTTGCTCCCGCTCCATTTCGGTCCGTCCTGTCCCGTCCCGTCCCATTCCGTTCCGTCCCGTTTGCATACCAAACGATACCTAAGTGCACCTATTTTCTCATTGGACCGCAAAGAATGACCTTGCATATAAGACTTGACTTTCTATATTTGCTTCCTTGGCTTGATTTTTGACCGATAGCAATTAGAATGATCCTTTGTTGTCTTTCAAATCTCCTTAAGTTTGCCCAACATGATAACCATACGAATGGCATTCATGTTACCTAGAAGACTTGCCGTGAATGTTCAGAGTCGAATGAAACTTTGCTTTTTCTTTAGCCAAACCTTTGCTTGTCGTAACACCAATTGCTCCTTTCCTCCTTGGCATGGACAGCAAGCATGGGTTACTTAGACTTGATTGGAACTTCACGGGATGATCTAGGCCACCCCGAAGAAATTCATGGGAATGACGGCAATGGCGAGGAGTGAAACTCTTGTGTACTTTTGCTCTCTAGGAAAACATGTGGCTACTTTTTTGGACTACTTCGTGTTGTTGTTGCAGGTATAGAAGAGTAGTCGGGCTACCATTTAAGAAACCCTCCTTGCACAGAAACCTTTTATGGTGGTTTGTTGGCAAATTTCTTGTATAATTTGAAGATTACAGGTTCTAGGTAGTTGATTATGCCCCATTTTTTCACCTTTGTCTACAACACAACATTAAACAAAAGAGATAAATAAATTAACAGAACTTGTTTCATACCTGGTGATGAATGTTCTTCTTTGGAACTTGATTCGAAAGCACGAATGGTTGAACTCCTTGTTCACTTTCCTGGCAGCACTTCGTTGCTTTTGATATTTTCTCTCAAAATTTTTCTTATTTTCTGCAGACTATCCCCCCTCTTTTTCTGTCTCCTTCTTGCTGCAGCGGATGCCTATTTATAGGCATCCTGGGAAGGTTCTAGAGTTTTTTACGTGGGGGAGGTGGAGGCCATGTTTTCTACCACTTTCTTTTAACCTCTTCCACGTTTCTCCCTTTTATAGGAAGGGATTCACATCCTGTTTACTTTTATTATTATATGTAAAGTCCATCCTCATCTTTTGGGCTGAATTACATTTTTATTTTGTCTTGTAGTTTGACCCAATTTGTGTGGATTTTATTTTTTTTACGTTGTATATTTTTGTTGTTCAACAGTTTAACAAAACGTAATCATTAAATAATGATTTTCATGTGTGCATTTATACTGTTAAAACATGCATTTTTAGAAGGGGTCCACTCACAGATAGTTAGTCGCCGAAGAGCCAGTCAAACTAGGGAACACGAAATTGTCACAAATAATTTGCTCCTAAGCATATAAAGGTTCCAATTAATAAAACTATATTAAAGAAATTGAATTTGGGAAAATGGACGTCGGAAACGGATTCAGGACGTCGAAATATGCTAAGAAGGGTTCCAGTTAAATTTCGTAAAAGTCAATAGAATATTCTAGAGAATATTTCCTGATAGAATATTCCTTAATGAAATATTCCCTAACAGAATATTCTCCAAAGGAATATTTCCTAAAGAAATATTCCCTAAAAAAGGTTTGGGCATGTTAGGGTTTAGGGTTTGAAAGGATAAAGGGTTTAGTGGTTAAGGCCCTAGATTAAAAAGGTTTGGGTTAGGCTTTTAAAAGGGTTGGGCTTTAAGAGTTTAGGTTTAGTTTCAAACAAATAAAATACATAAATAAATAAAAGTGGTTCAGGCTTTGGGGGGTCATGGGCCTAAGGCCCGAGTTTTAGATGGCCTAAAGGTCTAAGTGACAAAGGGTTAGGAGTTCAAGCTAAAAGGGTTGAGACTAAATTCAGATTTAGGTTTGGGAGGTTTTGGGTTTGGGCTTAAGAGGGCTTGGGCTCAGTAGCCCGGTCCAAAGGATTGGACTGGGTAAAAAGGGTTTTGGGTCTAAGGTTTGTGGGTCACCGGACCCTAATGAAGAAGGAGGCCAGATTTCGACCGGAAAATTGAACAACTTTAAACGTTCGTAACTTTGTCAATATTCAATGAAATTGAGTGATTCAAAAATGGAAATCATAGTTCTCGACGAGATGAAGAGAATGGTACCTCATACGCGTCTAACTCTTCGTGTTTTCGCCCGAAAACGACTCGAATGAGTATAACTTCTTCAATACTCAACGAAATTGGGTGAAACAAAAAGGAAAGTTATAGTACTCAGTGAGACGAAGAGATTGATGCCTGGCACACCGGCCAAATCGCCGTGATTTGGCTGAAAATTGCCTCGAAAGGGGCGGTGCTCGCGCGGAAAACTGGGGAAAGCTCCCTGAGTTGTTTTCATGTCCAAACCTTCACCAAAAACCACTTTTTAGCAACCGCTAAGCCTTCTAGACTACTAGGGAGAAAGATGGAAGAGTGGTTCGACTTACCTTCTTTAGAAATCACTTGCACAGTGACTGTGTACAGTGCCAAAGAGAGAGAGAGAGAGAGAGAGGAGAGAGGTGAGGGGTAGAAGGGAAGGTCCGAGTGATGGTGATGGTGTGATCGTGGCGATGGCTACCTGCGTGTATGTATGTGTGTGTGTGTGTGTGTGTGAGTTCGGGGAAGAAGGAATGAGAGAGTTGCAGAGAGTCGAGAGGGAGAGATAAGGGAGAGTGAGAGCTGAAGGAGAGAAAGAGAGCTCGGGGGAGCACATCGAGGAGGGAGGCCGTGGGACACAAAAACAAGGTGGGCCTATGGGCACACCTATTAAGGCCCTTAAAACAATTTTTAAATAAAAATCCAAAACTACTTTTAAAATTAGGATGGTGTGTAACAGTTAGTTTATTGTGAGGTACTAATTAAATTTTTTTTTTAAATACTGTACTAAAAATTTAATTATTAAAGAAATATTGTTTATATGACAAAAACACTCCTGTATTATTTGTTGCATTATTTTAAGCTATTTTTGAACTTTTTTGTTTTGGGAGGCATTTTTATCCCTTTATTTTTTATGAAGCTGTGGCCCCAAAATGAAGCTACTGGCTTTATATATAAAGATCACATACGGTATTTTGTATCCAACACTAATTTTTTTTTTTTATTTTTTTTATTTTTTTTTTAACATCCAATAGGGAAGAAAAATTCTTTCAGGTATAAATTATAATACAAATTTGTTGACACGCTTTTTGATAGAGATGGATGGTATCATTATTCGTGGGATAATTCACTTGTACTAGCTAGCCTAGTTTGGTTGCAAAATGCTGAGACAGCAGTCATGACTGATAAGCATAAGTTGTAGAATAATGCCAAGTGATGTAATCGTCTAACATGAATAATGTGAATTATGCATGTAGGCATTTGCATTATGCGTTTATTCCATTTAGCCACCATGTTAGAGAGGAAGGAATAGTCTCCTCATCTTGACAACCCCACTCCCACTCCACTCCACCACTTACAGGTTGTCGGTGTCAAACAGAGCATGAATTCTCCCACATATCTTAATTTGATTCTTAAATTCCTCAACAATTTTGCCCCAAAAAAAATCCTCATCAGTATCTATACATACACACACATCCGTACATACACATATCCACACGTATATATATGATCTCTTATTAATTTTTAGCATGATTTCACTTTTATATTATAGATTATTCTCATGCTGATGAGTAGTGTCGAAAAAGATCTAAGAGATAAATCAAGTAGTTAGAGAAGCATATATGCATGCATATTAGTGGCTCATACATACATATATATATATATATATAGAGAGAGAGAGAGAGAGAGAGAGAGAGAGAGAGAGAGAGAGAGAGAGAGAGAGATAGAGAGCATTTTATTTCTGCATATAATAAGATTCAAAACCCATATGGAATATGCCTCCATATGGCACGTTTTGTTAGAGATATATGGATCGAAAGAGACAGCTGCCTTGAAGCAAAGAACAAGCATATATGGTTTACGGTCCACACTCCACAGAGAATATAATATATTTCCTGAATAATATATATGCTCCATATCACCATCAGTATTCAGCTGTATCACCACCTCTGATGGTACCGCGACGAGCATGCACATTCCTCAAGAATTTATATCTGTATATATGCACAGTACCTGGCCGTAACCAATAACCATCGATATACCAGAGTTATCTGTTCGTCATTCTTGATCTGCTACGTATTCAAGGTAATAACATAATCTTAAATTTCTATTATACATGTTGCATGATTCACTGTCTCCTACTCCATCTCCATGTACAGATAATTGAATTTTATATATTATAATCTTTCGGCGTTTTAATTTACTGATCATACATAGACTTGCCTATTAATACATCATGCTTTCATTATATATATACTATTTTGGTCCTTTGTTTTGCAAGTGTTGTTTCCACTTTCAAATGAAATTGCCATGCATTCATGTATGTTCATCATTAACGTACGTAAGAACTAAGAAGGATTAGATAGATGGCCAGGATTAATTCCAAATAGGAAATAGCTCTTATGATTTCTTATTGCAAACTTAAATTATTTCAAATTAATCGTTAGCTCCTACTAATTTGTGGAACCGGCAGCTTGTTCTGCAGGTATATTCTTGAAGATGGATGCTGCTATTGGGAGGTCCGGTGGAGCCAAATATGACTGCTTGCTTTTTGGTATGATACAAATCATTCAATGTGAAACGTTAATTTGTTAAGATTTCTGGATTTGTTGTCAATATTAATTCGACTCTTTCTTACTGCAAACCCTTTTGATTAATTAAGTGATTAATGTATTTTTGTTAAGATTTCTGGATTTGACTATTAAATGTACATTCTGCAGATTTGGATGATACTCTTTATCCCCTGAGCTCAGGCCTCAACTTGGCATGTCGCAAGAATATTGAAGGTACGTATATGTATATATATATGAATCAGATATATCGATAATGTATTTACTTATTATAAGTTATAGCCAAAACTACATTAAACAGTATTAACTGATGATCGAGGTTGAGCAATTACTGCAGAGTTCATGCTGCAGCAATTGCAAATAGAAGAAGGTGAGGTACCAAGGATGTGCCTGGACCTATACCGGGAATACGGGACAACCATGGCTGGTCTAAAGGTAAAATTTACAGATCACTAGCGAACTGTCCTTGCAGTTGCATTCCCCTTTAAGTTGGTGGAGTCGAGATTTTCTATCAATCTCACTTCAAATCATAGTTATATATGTATACCTTGAATTTTGATGTATAGTCCCACTTAATCTCTCTCTCTCTCTCTCTCTATATATATATATACACTACATATTCATCCAGGCTCTTGGTTACGAATTTGACAACGATGAGTTTCATGCCTATGTCCACGGTAGACTGCCCTATGGCGTATTGACGCACGATCTGGTGTTAAGGAACCTTCTGTTATCAATGCCCCAGAGAAAAATAGTACGTGAACTAATGAATTAAATTTGTTAAAGCTTGTTTAGATGACCTGCAATTCATCCTGCGCATATCTATGACATAGTTACATATAGTCATCAAGTCGGTCTCTTTGTTTATGTAAACTAATTTATTAAGATGCTTCTTTGTGTTGGTGGTTTCAGATCTTTACTAACGCAGACAGGGCGCATGCAGCTCAAGTTCTCAACAGGTTGGGCTTGGAAGATTGTTTTGAAGGCATCATATGCTTTGAAACTCTTAACCCTCCTCATAATCTTGATGATGAAGCAGAAGAAGTACTTAATTGCATGAGCAGTACTCCTACTGCAGCAGATGACCTCCGTACGGTCTTCCCAAAACAGGCACTGGAGGCTAGAGCCACTGACTTGACCGTTACTAGTCTAATCGGTCCCCCCAAGTCACCAATCCTTTGCAAACCCTCTGTGAAAGCAACTGAAGCTGCTATTCGTATTGCAAATGTTGATCCAAAGAAAACAGTAAGATCGATCATTCAATGCTTTCTTAGCTAGACATGGAACGTCGCGCTTTAAATTTTTCGGGTTAAACTCTGTTTACTACCCCTTATATTTCGTGATTTTCAACATTTAGTACATCAAGTTTTTTTTTATCCCAGAGTCATACCTTAAGTATTAATTTTGGGATAGTCTCATATATTCGTTAGTCAAACTGTTGGTTCTCCAATTAAATGATGACATGGTGCCCATGTGGATAATGATTGGACGCCACATGTCATTAAAAAAATATTAAAAAAATTAATTAAATTAAAAAAAAATGATAAAAAAAGAAAAGAAAAACCCCATCCCTTCTTCCCCCCGCACCCCCAACCCAGAAGAACAAGAACAAGAACCCAAAAGAAGAAGTAGGAAAACAAAAAAAACCCAGTCCCGCCCCCAACCTAGAAGAAGAAGAAGGAAAAAGAAAACCCAGTTCATGGTCTGGGTTCAGGTTCACGGTCGCGGGGTAGGGTGGGGGACGAGCTGGGTTTGGGTTGCTGTTTTTTTTTTCTTCTTCTTCTTCTGGGTTGCAGATTTGAAACGCAGGGCCCGGGGGGGTGTGAACGAACTGGGTTTGGGCTGCTGTTTTTTCTTTTTTTCTTTTTATTTTTTTTGTTTCTCTTCTTCTTCTTCTTCTTCTTCTTCTTCTTCTTCTTCCTTCTTCTTCTTCCTCTTCTTCTTCCTTCTTCTTCTTCTTCTTCTGGGTTGTAGATTCGGTTTTTCTGTTTTTTTTTTTTTTTTTTTTTTCTTCCTCCTCCTTCTTCTTCTTCTTCTTCTTCTTCTTCTTCTTCTTCTTCTTCTAGGTTGCAGATTCGGTTTTTTTTTCTTCTTCTTCTTCTTTTGGGTTTTTTTGGGGGGAGGGATGATTTTTTTTTAATTAATTATTTAAATATTTTTAATGACACGTGGCGCCCAGTTATTGTCCACATGGGCGCCACGTCATTGTCCACATGGGCGTCCAGTCTGGGTTGAAAAAAACTTGATGTACTAAATGTTAAAAACCATGAAACATGAGGGTAGTAAACAAAGTTTAACCCTTTCATTTTATTTAGTTTCAAACAGAGAGGAAGCTGTATAATGGAGATTATTTTCCCCTTCTGTTCTCAGATTTTCTTTGATGACAGTGCTCGAAACATAGCAAGTGGGAAGGCAGCAGGACTTCATACAGTCATTGTAAGAACTATCTACATGCAACTAGTAAAAAATATAGATCAATCGAAGCATTCAAGGATGGAAACTTAAAGCATATCACAAATAAATTAAACAAGCAACTCAACTAATTGAAGTTGAATGAGGTTTTCTGATAACAATTAAGTGGAAAAACTTATGGCAGGTGGGGAGCTCAGTACTAGTGCCCGGTGCAGATCATGCGTTGAGTAGTATCCACAACATTAAAGAAGCATTGCCTGAGATATGGGAAGGGGAAGAAGGCCAACAACTCGAACAATTTATGCAGTCAAATACCGTTGAAACAGTAGTCCTAGCATAGGTCTTCTACCGTGCCACAATTTCCACCTTGTAATGCAAATTTCAGCTAATCAAGGCTGGCGGTAATTTGGTGAAATAAATGAAATTAAGGATCTTTATGAATCCAGCTTATTATTACACTAACGATAGAGTTCAAAGAATAATTTGTGTAACTGACTCCTGGTTCTTGTATAAAAGAGACTGTTTTGCGCAACAGGACATATGGAGCAACTCCATTCTAGCTTATGTATTGGCATTTGAACTTTTCTCGGCAGCAATGAAACGTAGATGCATGATCGGTAAACTATATTCCACAAAATAATTAATATACATAATTAAGAACAACTCTGGAGTGGACACACCGGCAAGCTGCGTTCCACAGTTGTACTTTATGCCATGAAAAAGCAACTCTCCACGGTTAACGGTTTTGCATGGTAAATGAGGGACATCTGACCTGCTTGTTTCTTGGGATTCATATTTCCTCAGAACATCAGTTCCTTCAATTACAAGTCCGAATCCGAAACTCACGTGGTGATTCTCCTAACTGCTGATTTATTATTCAATAGAAAATCAGAGAACCATAACTCAAAAGAAGAATTAATATAATGTGCTGATAGTACCAGTGTTACCAGAGGCAGAGGGGAATTATCGAGGTGGAAAAGTTAACGAAAAAGAATATGAATCCAAGCTAAATCATTTTCTTCTTATTTGCTTGCTTTCTACTTTTCTGTTCCTTCAAGTTTTTGTTGATTTAAGTCTTAATTGTGGATATTTTTAGAATTCTATTTTAGGTAGGATTAGGATTTGTAATCTTTAGAATTTGGTTTTCGTATCTTAATTATATTCCTTATAGAATAAGGCATATGTGCCTATATATTATAAATTCTAGAGGATGAATAAAGTAACCAAGCATTTTTAATGATTTTCTTCTTGCCATCAAGAGATTGGTTTCGATCCTAATTACAAATAGTAAACTGCACAATCGGTGTGTTTTTTGCACTTGTGCCGTGTGTGTACATCGCAGTTGTATTGAATTGCAGCGTGTGGGAAGGGGGTTGGTTTTGTTTTGCCGTGTGAAAGTTTGTACTCTTTTATGCTATTTTGTCCGTGTATCGGTGTGTGTTCCCTTTGCAATTGCTATTGTACCCTAATAATAACATACAACGAAAGTACTCGGGCAGGTATTCCAATTGCTGCTTGCTGGTGTAGTTTGTCAAACAGTTGTTTTATTGTGTACCGTTCTCCGTATGAGGATCTTCTTCGAATTCTCTTTGTGAGGATTTAAGAGATATTTTAATCGTGTTCGTTCATCGTAAATCGTGTGATAAGTTTTTGGCAAGTATTATTTTTGTTCAATTTTGAATAAAAAATTTAAAATAATTTCTGACCGCATAATGTACGATGAATGGACACAACTAAAGAATCCTCTGGATCCTCGTAAAGAGATCTGGAAAGGATCCTCGGTCCCGTTCTACTGTGTGTACACCGTGCCCAGTTGCTGTGCCGCAGCAGGTTGGTGACGTGCGTGGTTTGTCTGCCGCCTGGAATTGCAATGATGTGCTGGTGGTGCAGTGTGTTGTTGTGCTGCGTGGATTGGCTGCAATTGTTGTTGTGCCGTTTATTGCTGTCTATAATTACTTTCCGTGTAATCGGTTGACGTTGTTGCAATTGTTGTTTTGTCCTTTGCCGTGCTGTGTTATTTGCAGGACAGTGCTGTGTACGAGTATTCTACTGCAAGTAGGCCTCGTGTGCAGTCGTGTGTGTTATTATAATGGCGATTACGGATTGAATTTTGGATTCCGGTGCAACAGATCATATGATTTAAGACAAACCTTAGTTTCAATCTAAATCCATCCTCATAGAAAGTGTATGGTAATTGCTAATAGTACTATTGCTCATGTTGTTGGAGCATGAACAATGTGTCTTACACCCTCTCTCCTTACATAATTATTTATTGATAGTCATTGTTCCATCACTTATTATATGTACCACAAGTTACTGAATAATTGGATTATGTTGTAGTAATGTATCCTTCATTTTGCTTGCTTCAGGATATTCAAATAAAGGAGATCATTGAGTGTGATACTAAGAAAGATGTGCTATAATATGTGGATGATGTGGTTCCTGGAATAGCTAATTTGGTTCGTGCTTCATGTAATAGTAATCTACAGAAGGTATTGTTGTTGCATCAACGTTTATGGCATGCATCTTGTAAAGTGTTTGGCTTTTATTGTCAAATATTGTAAATGAACCATTACACATGCTCAATCTAGCTTTAGGATATACTCTGATTATGGGCTGTTGTTGCTCGAGGAAATGTTCATGAAGTGGCACATTTCACCTTAAAATGTATGTTCATGCATGTGCATTTCATATTTCTATTTGTGTTGCATTCTGTCTAGTTTGATTGTCTAATCAATTTTGGGTGCTAAATTTCAGATGTCTAGGCACACAGATTAAGACAACCCACATAGGTTGACTGAGACCTTTCTGCTGGTACTCAATTTTTGGTCATTGATCTACCTAGATCAAATATTGTAAATGAACCATTATACATGCTCAATCTAGCTTTAGGATATACTCTGATTATGGGCTGTTGTTGCTAGAGGAAATGTTCATGAAGTGGCACATTTCAGCTCAAAATGTATGTTCATGCATGTGCATTTCATAATGTATGTTCATGCATGTGCATTTCATATTTCTATTTGTGTTGCATTCTGTCTAGTTTGATTGTCTAGTCAATTTTGGGTGTTGAATTTCAGATGTCTAGGCACACAGATTAAGACAGCCCACATGGGTTGACTGAGACCTTTCTGCTGGTAGTCAATTTTTGGTCATTGATTTGCCTAGATCTCTTTTGCAGCCGATAAGTGTTTGTGGGACAAATTGGTTGATGGAAAATCAGATTTCCTTGGGTATATTTGCTTCTAGGGTTGCAGATTGTTTTCTGGGGTTTAGAACTTAGTTTTAGAAAGAGAGGGAGTTGCCTTAAGGGCTTTGAGCTTGCATTTTCTCCATAAATGAAACCCTAACTGCCAAATCTTCCTCATGCATTAAACACCCAATCATTGTCTATTAGGGTAGCATTGTTTTAAGGTTTTGCATTATAGTCTTGGTTTGGTTTTAAGTTTTAAATTTGATTTTAGACCAAGCTTTTGGATTCAAGTTAGATTCTTCCTTCAATTGTTTGACTGCAGAATCTGACTGGTCATTTAAATCTAGATTTCATATGCATATCATAAAATCATATCACATCATTGATTGTGTTGATCTTGGTGCCACATGGTGATGAGCTCAGGAAGAGCTGCCACTTCTTGAAGTTCGAAGGAGTCCATCTTATGTAAGGCAAAGTTGCATAAAGGTAAAGCTACTCCATAGATAGGGATCTAGGAATTAAGCTTGTGTGATCTTTATATGAACCTTTGTTTACACTAGTGGACTGAATTTAGTGGAAAGTCCTTGATTTTTTTACCTAGAGGTGTGTTTTTCCAGCGAAAAATATCTTATGTTCAAGTTCTTGTTATTGTGTCACACATCTCAGTACACATACATGATACATATATCTGTTGAACATTTAAATGGTATGTGCTCACAATCCTGCCCGCTTGACACATTAATAACTTGCAACGAACTGCAGCCTTGTTGACTAGGATGGTTTGTGAGAACAGAAATTGGTAATTAAATATTTGATTTATTGACTAACAAATCTATCTTAGTTGACTAGCGGGTTTGACTAGTCAGTCGAGCAGATTATAATTTTTATTTATAGGATATTTCACCTAATACCAATTTCACATATTTGGGTTATGTAAAACATATTTGACCGGATATGTTAAGTGGTATTTAAGACTTAGAATTGAAGTGTGAAGTCTGTATTTTAGCCAAAAGTCATCATGCTTCATTCCCTTGAAGTATGAATATAAGGTCTTTTCCTTTTGTGCTAGTACACTCTGATGTGTGGGACCTTCCCATGTTAGTAATACTTCGAGAATTAAGTGGTTTGTTACTTTCGTGAATGATTGCACCTCTATAACGTGGTTGTATGTGTTGAAAAATAAAAGTGAGGTTTGTGATGTGCTTCGTTTGTTTCATCAGATGGTTAAAACTTAGTATTCCTCTCTTATTAAAGTTTTACGTTCATACATTAGTAATTAATTCATTTTAATTTCACACATTCATAAAAAATTTATTAATTAAATAAACCGTTAAATGATGACGTGACCAGTGCTAGTACTACATTTATGTTTATGTGGGTCTAAAAAAATATTAAGAAAATTTTAATTAAATAAAATATACTAAAAAGTTAAAACAAATAAAAATTAAAAAAAATAAAGAGTGGGCCCCCATCCCCATGCCTGCCCTGACCTCACTTGTTCTTCACCCTCGCTCAGAACCCAGCCACCGCATTGGCCACCAACTCTTTCTTTTTGGAATCTACAAATTTCATAATTGGGGGTTGTTATTAATGAACAAGTTTCTTCTTCAACAATTTGAAAGCTTGCTGATTATTGTCTCTGAACAAAGATGCAACTGAGAACAAAGCTTCAGGTGATTCAAAAATAAAATGGCCTCTTCTCATGGAATAAGATTCTCTTATCTTCTTCTTTTTCCCCTTATCTTCCCTCCCCTCCTATTTGAACGGTCATGATTAAGCCACGTCAACATCTTATATTAATTTTCTTATAGAGAAAGACATGATGGAAATTATGAGAAAAGAGGATAAAATGGGAGTGGTATATATAATGAAAAGTATGAGAGAAGAGGAGAAAATGGAAATGGTATAGGACGAGAGAGAGTTCTACTTTCACTCCCATCCCCACACCTGCTTCAACCTCCCTCGTTCTTCATCCCCTCCGAACAAGCCCAGAACCCTCTATTTATCTTTCTAGAAATAGAAAAACGGGAATGCATTGACAAACCCTTTTTTGCCCTGTCTGAAATTATGGGTCTGGATAATCCTGATCGTCCTTAATTGTGAGACTGGAATCGCTCCGGTCAAGTTGTTGAAGGAGAGATTAATAGTGGAGTTTTCTAAAACCATTTTCTCAAAACCAATTGGAACTTTTCTAGAGATTTTGTTGTTGCAGAGGTTCAAGTAGCGCAGGTTTTCACCGCCAAAGTCAAAGGGCAGAGTCCCGTTGAGGATATTGAAGGAGAATCATCCAATACTTCAACGAAATTAAACCCAGTTGATAGATTCCTAGAAAAGTAATTACTCCTCAAAGAAATTACAGTGAGGTTTTTGTTAAGAAGTGAGATTTTCTGGGATTTTAAGGCTGGAGATCATGGAGAAGGTAAGTGGGGCTTCTATTTAGGTCATTGGAGAAGAATGACACACCTCGATCCGGAATGTCCACCTGGACTCTGAATCAAGCTATGCTAACCGACACCAGGTGGGTGACGAAGCCATAAAGTGTAGTGACGTGGAAAATGTAAATAAATTTAAACCTAAAAGTGCCTAGATATAAGAGTGTGCTAGTGAGCGGGAATGAACCCATTTCACACGTGATGTCAGAGTATAAGTAAAGTATAGTAGAGTGGATTGAGAATTATACCCTTGAAAAAAACCTCCTATACCAATATTTGCTAAGAATCCTCGTCGACACGAAAGCTCAACTACTAAAACCTGGAGGGGCGAAAAATAAGGGTGAGTGGGCCTAAAAACAAAGCTTTGTAAAAACCTTTTCGAAATCATAATAACCCCTCGCCGTAAAACAAGTACAGTTTCCAAAGATAACATACTACGTATAGTATGAAAATACTTACCATAGCTAGTTCAAAGCTCCAAATTTCAAAGCTCCGTTTAAGAATCAAATAAAAGTTAGGAATGTGATGAATAGAAATATATCAATTAGAAGCCTAGTTGTGACCGGCATTGGTTGGGAAAATGGTCTGAAAGTGGCCTAACGGCCATGGTTTTAGCTTTTTCCAAAAATTTGAGAAATCTTCCCTGAGGTTTTTCTGCACGAAAACACGTTCACTTAGTTGGAGCTATGCCCTAAAAGTCAATCTTTGGAAGAAACCTTTCAGGACAATGTCTGTATGTATAGATAACTCTAATACAACAAAAGGCAAAGTCACTTATTAGAACTATCTCAATGAACGATATATGTCCAAAATTAGTGAGTCCATGGACAATGGATCGATGGAAGAAGTAATCTAAAGATGTTAGATTACAGAGACCTTCTTCATATAACCATAATGTCCAAAAAGGTTCCTAGTCATATGATTGTTAGAGGGACGTTGACAATCCGGATAGACTAGTACGTCCTATGTCTGCTTCAAATGGGAAGGATGGAAAGTCTCAAGCTATTCATGTAGTGACACTAAGACAAGTATGTAGGTGCTCATTAAGGGAATGAGTTCACTGAATACAATCAAACGAGAGTACTTACATGGAGGTCTACTCATATGTCAAGCAAGTAACTCTGCTAGTTGTAATAATGTAAGTAATCATTTGACCTGAGACATCATAGTTGTCTTGGGGATACGTTACTGATCATTTGATAATGAGACGTGACCACATCTCATCTTGGATGTGTTCTATGCATTGTTGCGGTCAGTAATTTATTCTTAGAGGCATGTGAATGATCAACAAGGCATCTATAATCCTCGTTAAGAGAGGAAGAATACTCTAAGATATCATTCAGGAATCTTCGACCGAAGTATCGAGCGTAATGATGGAAGGCATTCCTATACAACTCAATTGAATCATATAACTTGGTATAATCACATTGGGGGTTTGATATTAAGTATCCATACCCTAGTGCTGACTTGTTTCTATTCTTATTTATTTTGTTTTTTTTTTTTTTGGTGGTGTGTTTTTTTGTAGGCATTGTGCAACATTATATGGATTTGGGTCACAAGAATTATAAATGTGTCAATTGTGGTTCATATTTTTTTGTTAAGAGAGTCTCTTAAACAAAGTTGGAAAAAAATTGAACCTGTTTTCACTCTTTGTTGTCAACAAGGAAAAATTAAATTTGACGCTCCAAAACCAACACCAGCTTTTTTAGATTGTTTGCTTGATCCAAATGAATGTCCAAAAAGTATATCATTTCAAGAAAACATTAGGGCTTACAATTCTATATTTTCATTTACTTCAATGGGAGCAAAAGTTGATCACTCAATTAATGATGGATCAAGTCCTTACATTTTTGAGATTAATGGTCAAGTTTGTCATTTGATGGGATCTCTTTTGCCTATTGATAACGAGTGTCCAAAATTTGCTCAGTTATATGTTTATGATACGTATAATGAAGTCCAAAATCGTCTTAGAGCTTTCAATTCTGATGGACAAAATGGAAGACTTGATGCATCAATTGTTCAAGGGTTGATTAAAATGTTTGATCAATCAAACAAGTTAGTCAAACTTTTTCGAACAGTGAGAGATAAATTTGAAATTGATGGTCTTACCAATTTAAGAATGTCTTTATTAGGCAGACAACCAAATGATAGCAAGCAATATGATCAACCAACATGTGATGAAATAGGTGGTTTAATAGTTGGTGATAGAGGTTTGTCTGATTCTAATAGAGACATCATTATAGATTCTAAAAGTGAAGGATTAAAACGTGTTACAAAATTGAATCCAAAATTTATGGCTCTTTAGTATCCTATTCTTTTTCCGTATGGTGAAGATGGGTATAAGCCTGATTTAAAATGGAATGAAAATTATAAAGGGCCAAAAACAAAAAGACAAAGAGTGCTCATGAGAGCTTATATTGCTTATCAAATTTTAAGAAAGAGAACCGTGCTTAACTACATTGTTAAAGGGAGGTAGACATTTCAACAATATTTGGTTGATTCTTATGCAACACTTGAAGAAGATAGGTTGGATTACATTAGGAAAAATAAAAAAAAATAGAGACGTGAAAGTTACAAAGGAATTTATGATGCAATGTCGAGAGGCAATAATGATGCAAATAAATTGGGACAAAAAATTGTGTTGCCTGCTTCATATACAGTAAGTCCTAGATATATGATCAATAATTATCAAGATGCTATCGCTATTTGTAGAGAATGTGGTCATCCTGATTTGTTTATAACATTTACATGTAACGTGAAATGGCCAGAAATTGTAAGAGAATTTGAAAGGAAAAAAAAACCGGGTTTCAAACTTGAGGACATGCCTAATATAATTTCTAGAATATTTAAAATGAAACTTGATCATATGCTTGATTTCATCAAATCTGGAGAACCTTTTGGAAAAGTTGAAGCAAGTGAGTTCTGAAAACTTAATTCTTTTTTATGTAGTCTTTTTTTTTTCTTTGTGAACCTAACTTTTTTTTTTTTCCATTTTTTGTCTTTTGTTATCTCTTTTGGTTCTTTTTGTAAACAGATGTTTGCACAATTGAATTTCAAAAGAGATGTTTACCTCATTCTCATATGCTGATATGGTTGAAACCAAAATTTAAGTGTTATACTGCAACATATATAGATTCTATCATTTTAGCTAAGTTACCAAATAAATTCGTAAATCCTAAACTTTATGAAATTGTAAATCAATTCATGATTATATATATATATATATATATATATATATATATATATATATTCTGATTGCTTAGACAATATATTAATGTTGATTTCCTTTTTTGTGCAAATTAGGTAATCAATCTGTTCAAATACAACCTTTCTTTCTTATTCCCTTTCTTTTGCCTTGCTGCTACTCTTACTCTTCATGACTCACTTAGCTACACAATCAATCATCTACATTGTTTCTTATACTGGAGCATTTGTGTGCCAATCAACGGTATATTAAAAAAAAATTATAATTTATTCTTTTTTCCATAACTGTTTTCCGTTTGGATAAAGTTTTCGCTAACGTTTCTCTTTAGGGGAATTAATTGCTACCAATATATATGCACACTATCTACTTTTTACCTGCTCTTAACACATGATTAATTACTTTTCTGCCTACTAACGAGTTCAGTTGTGCATCCAAAAGTATTATCAAAAGTACTGCCACTAAAACTGTCCCCACTTCGCAAGCTTTGATTGAACCAAAGAACGTCACAACGACAAGGAAATCGTTAAATCTATCTTTGCACCATTTTTAATAATCATTAGATAGATTAAACGGTTCCCCTATTTATATTGTGTTCTTTGTTCAACCAAAACATGTCAACAATATATATATATATATATATATATATATATATATATATATGGGGTTAAAATATCTAGATTCATGCTTTTGGATATCCATCTTAAACCCCTCGATGAACAGCCAAGCAATTTATCATGTGGTTACAGCAGGTCCAAAGAAAAAAGTCTTTATCTATATATTGGTAGCAACGAATTCCTTTGAAGAGGAGAGATGGAAATGATGATGATACTTTAAATAATCAAAGCCCAAACAATTCACCAAATTGCGGCCTTGTATTCTACAAAGAGGCGGAATGACACATATCTGATCCATCTCTGAATATCTTTTCTTACCGTTCTTTCAATGTAGCTTTTCCAATGCCTTAGAAAAAAGTTACATCGCTGTTCACAATTCATATGTCCAGCTTTCGAAAACTAGAAGGTATTCTACCACCCTGCATAATCTAGATATCTATAGTGTGCATAAAATTTGTAACTTCACTTTGGGAAGTTTCTGGTACACAACCAAATCATTTATATAAACAAACTCACATCATTCATCCAAATCCTATACAACTTATGTTACTGATTTGTTCCCGTATTTCTTCATTGTTCATTTCTATTCTCAATATTTTTCCATTCTTCATTGATACATTTTGGTAAAAACTTATTATGTACAACTTTTTTTATAATTTATGTTCTCCATCCTCTCAAACAATCTGATTCAGAAATTGCTTTGTTACAACTGTTTGTAATAAGTTTTGTCTCAATCCTTAACATCATCTTATACCTGATTGTTTCTTTGTTGGTATGTGCTTCTAGGAGCTCTTATTGATTTTTTTTGTCTTCTTTTGTGCATGTGAGAACCATGTACATAGAGTCAGCAATACATGCATAGTTTTTCGTTGTTCTGGAATTTTTATGTTCCTATAATTTTTTTCATGCATTTATGAATTCTAAATAAATGTTAATGTTACAAATAATCATAGTGGATAAAATTATTGGCTTATACACGCTAATGTAACATGGCAGCCTTTGAGCTATTGCCCAAGGATTTTTTTTTTTAACAATGATGTTGTTAAAGCGACTACATGCTCTATCAAGTATGTTTTATATATAGTGTTAGCGTGGGTCATAAAGGGTATGTAAAGATTATGTAGATATTATAGGGGTTTTCTTTTAGGAAGGTTATAGATTGTGTCCCTTTATATATGTTTCCTTGTGTAATTAGGACTGGATGTATATATCTTATACTCGTGAAATAATAAAGATTAATTCCTGCCGTATAATTTCAACTTGGCATCCGAGCCTGGTGTGCTGTAACCCTAATTCCTAAAAAAAAAAAAAAAAAAAAAAAAAAAAAAAAAGAAGAAAAAAAATCCATCGTGCTGCTACTGCTGTGATTCTGCAAGGGTTGTGTGGTTTATGCTCTTGCCGTGCCTTTGTTGTTGTGTTGCAGTGAAGGCAGCAGTTGTCAGGTTTGTGAGACATGCTGCGTTGTTGTGAGTAACATATTAGGAAGATGGTGAACGTTGAAAATGGGAGCTCGGGGTAGAAGCCTGGAGTTGGTGTTGGTGGTCCAACCAACAATTCTGTTCTGAACTCTGTGGTAATCTAGAATGATGTCTCGGTAGTGCCAAGTGAGATGAAACTTAACAGATCAAACTATCCTCTTTGGTCCAAAGTATTAGAGATACATATCGCAAGACGTGGTAAGAAGGGTTTCGTGACAGGGAGCATCAAGGAACCTAGTGAAGATAGTATTGAGTTTGAGATATGGGAGACTGGGAATGCAATTGTGAAGGGATGGTTGATTAATTCCATGGAGTCGGCTATCATGAGTTTTTTCATTCACATTCGTACTACTATAGAAGTGTGGGAGGAGGTTGCTCAAACGTACTATGATGACTCTGATATCTCTCAAATTTATGAGTTGAAGGTTAAGTCATTTCGACTTCGTCAGGAGGGGCGTTCGGTTGGTATGTACTATGCTGATCTCAAATCCGTGTGGCAGGAGTTGGATCAACGAAGGCCAATTAAGATGGAGTGTGCTCAAGATTTGAAGACGCTAAGAGAGGAGCTGGACTGAGTGTATGCCTTCCTGGTAGGTCTGGATGATGTTTTTCGTAGTGATATCTTACAAACCCAACCTCTACCGTCCGTTGAGGAGGTGTTCTCTATGGTAAGGCATGAAGCACAACGTCACACCACTATGATGGGTGGTAGTCATGTTGGCAACCAAGGAGGGGGACCTGTAGCAACTATGGTGTCACGGCCTCCTACTAGTTTTCCTTCATATGGTTTGTCAAACCTATCTTTGAATTCCCATCCATTCACCCGGGAAAACAAAGATAATTTGAAGTGTACCTTCTTCGGTCAAACCCGATATACCTAAGATACATGCTTTACGAAGCATGGAGTACCCGAGTGGTTTCCGGAGATGAAGAAACAGTTGCGTGCAAAAGAACGTGGGAACAATAGCTCTAGTGGTGGACGAGCATCCTTAGCTGCTGCCACATTGAGCAAAAATAAAGAAGCCGAGGTGCAATTTGATGAACCGAGCCAATCTTTATTGACTCGTATTACTCTTGGTGAACCATCTTCAAATACATGTATTGTAGGACGTGTTCTCTTAGCCTTCGACACTGCTCATCATACAGGTTGGATTCTAGACTTTGGTGTAACAGATCATATGCTATATGATAAGAATTTGTTTCAGTATATGACAACGCCCTGTAGAACATGTGTGGAGACTGCTAATGGTACTACTGCTTCTGTTACTGCAGCAGGCACCGTGTGTCTTACACCATTTCTCTCTTTGCATCATTGCTTATTTGTTCCGTCATTGTCTCATCACTTATTATATATACTGCAAGTTACAGAACAATTGGATTGTGTTGTATTAATGTATCCATTTTTTTGTCTGCTTCGGGATATTCAGACCAAGGAGATAATTGGGCGTGGCACTAAGAAAGAGGGGTTCTATTATGTGGATGATGTCATTCTGGAAAGAGCTGCTGTGGTTCAGACGTTCACTGCTAGTAATTTAAAAGATGTATGGATGTTGCATCGCCATTTAGGCCATACCTCTTTTGGTTATTTAAGGCGTATGTTGCCTCCTTTATTTCATGGAATAAATGAATCAGACTTACATTATGAAGTATTTATTCTTGCTAAAAGCCATCATGTTTCGTTTCCTCTAAGTATGAATAAAAGTTTGTTTCCGTTTGATCTCGTGCATTCTGATGTTTGGGGTCCCTCCCCTGTAAGTATGGCTTCTAGAGTTAAATGGTTTGTTACATTTGTTGATGATTGCACCCGTATGACCTGGTTATATGTGATTAAAAATAAGAGTGATGTTACTATGGTATTTCAGTCTTTCTCTCAGATGAATCAGACACAATATTCCTCTATTATTAAAGTTCTCTGCTTTGATAATGGAGGTGAATATATTAATTTTAAGTTGTCTCAATTTCTTTGTGCTCATGGGATTCTCCACGAAACGACCTGCTCTCACACTCCACAACAAAATGGGGTTGCTGAGAGGAAAAATCGTCATATCTTAGAAATTGCTCGTGCATCGATCATATGTGCCTCCGTTCCTCAGTGGTTGTGGCTTGAAGCTGTCATTTATGCTGGCTATATCATAAACCGTATGCCATCAAGGGTTGTGGGATTTCAAACACCACTTTAGGTGCTCAGTAAACATGCCCCCGTGGTGTCCATAAATACTCTCACCCCTCGTGTGTTTGGTTGTGTGGCGTATGTTCATATCCAAAAAATTCATCGTAGTAAGCTTGATCCCTGTGCACTTCGGTGTGTCTTTGTTGGTTTTTCCCCTCAACAATAGGGATATAAATGTTATCATCTTGGAACCCGCCATATGTATATGACTATGGATGTTACATTTTCAGAATCCGAATATTTTTATGCTCCTACCCGGTCCACTTTAGATCACTAGGGGGAGAGTGAGAATGTGGGTGATCTTGGTTGGTTGGATTGTGATTTAGGAGGAGATATGGGTGGTAAACCCGAGACTAGTGATGCCGGATGAAGGGTGAACATCATAACAGCACTTAGTGCCGTGTATAGCAAGGATGGGCAGCATGTTATGATTGCCGAGAATAGTGAGCAAGTTCAGCAAGACAGTGCTGCCGAGGAGAATAATCAGGTTCTGCAAGCTCTTGCCGAACCCAGTGCTGAGTTTAGTAGCGTATTATCCCCTCTCTCTAGTTCCACAGTATCGTCCAATGCATATTCTCTGAATATACCTGAGGTGAGTACAATAGATGTTTATACAACTAATCCAAATAATATTGTAAGTGCATATAAGTTGCCACTAAGACAAAATCGAGGTGTGCCTCCTGACATGTTTTCTCTGGAAGGGAAAGTGAAGTATCCAATTGCCAACTACGTATCCTGCAAGAACCTTGCACCTGAACGCAAGGCTCTGGTAAATAACATAGAGTCCATTAAAGTTCCAACTTAAGTGGAGAAAGCTTTGAAAGATCCAAAGTGGGTGAAAGCAATGGATGAGGAAATGATGGCTCTACATAAAAATAAAACCTGGGAAGTAGTGGAACTACCTAACGGGAAGAAGCCTATTGGATGCCGCTGGGTGTTTACAATTAAATATAAAGCTGACGGATCCATAGACAGATACAAAGCAAGGTTGGTAACAAAAGAGTATACTCAAACGTATAGTGTAGACTATTAGGAGACTTTCTCTCCAGTAGACAAGATGAATATGGTATGTGTTCTTATTTCTTTAGCTGCAAACATGGATTGGCCACTAAAACAATTTGATGTGAAGAATGCTTTCCTTCATGGAAGTTTGGAGGAAGAAGTATGTATAATTTTTCCTCCTGGATATGATGCAGGTAGGAAGACAGGGGTTTGTCAATTGCGTAAGTCACTTTATGGACTTAAGCAGTCGCCTCGTGCATGGTTTGACAGGTTCACTTAAGCCATGAAGAAGAATGGATATTGTCAGAGTCATTCCGACCATACGCTGTTTGTGAAGGGTAAATTGAATAAAGTAAATGCGTTGATTATCTATATAGATTATATGATTATTACAGGGGATGATTTTGATGAAATATTAAGGTTGCAGATAAACCTTGTGGCAAAATTCGAAATGAAGAACTTGGGAGACTTAAAATATTTTCTAGGAGTTAAAGTTGCCTGTTCATCCAGAGGTATTTTCTTGTCTCAGCGTAAATATGTGTTGGATTTGTTGAATGTTGATGTATATTTCCTTCCTAATGCTAGAATATATTTAGTATAATGGCATAAGCAAGGGTGTCGAATCCACAGGGACTAATTGGACCTATGTAATTACTTGTTTTGCAAGAACTCTAAGAAATGAATCAAACTAAACAAACTAGGCAGATTTGGAAATGAATCAAACTAGTCTAAATAGACAGATTTGTTGTTGTAACTTGAAAGCATGAGAAAATGAAGTAAACACAAATAAATGAATCAACAACTAATGTAATGGGATAGTATCAATGGAAATGAAGCTAGGGATTCGGTTTCACCATTGCTCAACTAAGTCCATGTTTGTCAAGTTAGTTTGTACTCATTCATCTACCTATTTCTTGAGTTTGTTTCACTTGGATATGATCAACCATATGATGTGTGGATTTGATCAAATGTCTCTAATCATGAACCTAATTGTGATGTGCAACTTTGGTTCATAATCAAGATTATGTAATGTACAAGAAACTTTCATAAAACCAAAGGGAATAACTTGGCAGGATGTGTGCTAAACACTCCCTTCATTCATTCACATATCTACCAAGATTATGCATGATGTGTGTTCTAATCTTGGCTACACAACTTTGTGATTAATTCAAATGATGATCAAACATTAAAATCAACACACTAAGTCACCATTAAAACAGAAAATGAAACAAGAAATAGATGGACAAACTGAGCATTCTAACTTAATTACATGGCAAACTTTGCAAGGTTACATCGAATCCCTAGAGGAAGATTAGTTACACTTCATGTTTACAAAGGTTTAACATAAAAATGAATAACATGAGTGAACATAAGATTAAGAAGGAGAAACCCTTGAAGCAAAACTGATGTTGAAGTCCTTGAAGAGTTCCTTGGTGTTGCTTCTCCAAATGTGGTGCAGATGAAGGTAGAATGGCTTGGTTGAATGGTTTCTGCCCTTGGGACAGAAAATGGACAGAGAATGGAGTGAAATGGGAGAGGTTATGGGTGTGTAATGGACTGGTTGAAAAAGAAAACTTGCGGAACCCCCTCTTGGTGAAGTGAGACTTGTTTTATAGAAAGGAATGTGTCTCCAACATTCAGATTGGATCTGGAATATGTTTAATTCAGATGGCAGTGCATAAGTCAGCTAGAATGATGGGTTTCTGAGGTAGTGGACGCATGGCATGGACAACATCTGCAAGTATGTGTTAATGTATTCAAAGAAGCATGTGCCCTTGCTGCAACAAGTGAGTGGAACCTGCAAAGGTGAATTGGATCACCAGAAATTGTTTGTACAAATCTGGAAAGGGGAATAAAGCACACGGCATGAACAAGGAATGAGTGAATTTCTGGAATAATGGGTGAATAACAAAAGGGAGATGTGCAAGCATGTGGATTTCTGCAAAGATGAAACATGAGAAAGATAATGGAATGCACGGAATGGATGTGAGCATGCATGTGAATGCATGTTTTGGTGTTTAGAAATGCATAATCTGACTTGGAACCACATGGGATTTGCATGACATGATTGTGTTTGTTGGTGGAAATATGGATGAATGTTTTAGTTAATGGGAATGGGTGTGGAAGTGCACGGGATGGACATGAATGAGTTGGAAATGCAAAGGGAGCTGGAAATGCATGTGAGTAGTGCTCGGCAAGGTGTTTGAACATGCATGTGAATGCATGTTTTGGTGTTGGAACCACCCAATCTGACTTCAATCTTTTTGCCTTGTTTAGATTCACCCAATATGGCCGAATTGCACCACATTCCTTCATTAGCCTTCCAATTGATCTTATTACACACTTGGCTGCACATTAACACCAAACAATGTAAAATGCAACTAGTTTAATCCAAAACAATCACAAAGACGCCAAATAAGGAGGATATAAATGCATGCAAAGTGTGACTTATCAAATACCTCCAAACCTGGTTTTTGCTAGTCCTCGAGCAAACTTAAAACTAAAACACACAAAACACAAACATCTAACTAAACCACTTTCGCTGGCCAAACGATTGCACTGAGCATGTGCAACAAGCCTTTGAACCCCTAGGTGTCCCTAGTTGGAGGAGTTGTGTCTCCTGAGGGTTTACAGTGATGACACCCACAAACATTTACAAAATCTGCAAACAACTTGGTTAATACATGCTTTAAACAAACTAATAAGAACCAATGAAGATTTTGTCATTCATTCAACTCAAAAGATTGCCACTTCAAAGAATCGTATCAATTGTAACGTATAAAGATATTTCTCCATATCTTACAACTTCAAAGTCACCATACCCAAATGTTTAAGATAGAATTCGCCTCAACTCTACTCCTCACAGATTTCACTCAAATTTTTCACTCAGATCTTAAGGTTTAGTCTCTCAACAACATATATGAGTGAAACTATGTAAAGGGAATCAAAATTCTCACATATGAAATCTGAAATGGAAGCACAGTTTCTGAGTAGATCTCATGAAATGAATCAAATGCTAAGAATATAGAAATACACACACTTACCATCACCCATGAATACATCCTCAATGATCAGTTAGGTCTTTCTCAGGGTTGTTATGCAAGGCTTAGGGTATAGGTTACGAGAGAAGTGATATGAAATACTAGAGCTTGGGGCATACCAAAGTGTTCTTGAGGATCATGCTCTTCACTTACATTTGTTTTCTTTCTTCTTTGTTTTTGGCATCCAGGCCCTATGTCTTATAATGAGGAGATTTGGAACTTGTATCCATTTTAATTCTCTTCTTTTTTTTTTATAACCCTTTTTTTTTTTTTTTTTTTTTTTTTTTTTTTAGAAGCATCTTCAACATAGGTGCCCTCGGTACATGCCACAATCTTGTTCTAAGCTCAATTTACCTTTAGTCTTCATCACCTTGGTATTCCCCAAACTATAAGGTATGGCTTGTAATGGGCTAGAATGGGTAGAGTATGGTGTGGGTGATGAAAGAATTGGGCTAAAGTGTTTGGCTGCAACAAGGGCGAATGGAGCACACAAAGGGATGGGATTTAAGCCTTTTAGTAGTTAAAACATGCATAGCCTAACATCGTCTCATTGGTTTCATTCATGAATGATACTAAACACATGGTATCTACAAAGAGAGTAATTCTTAGTATTCAATCAAAATAGAAGTAATGAGATCATTTAAAGTGAAATTGAAAGAAACAGATAGGAGTAGAAACACTTTAAACCCTCTCAAAGAAGCAATTAGGCTCAAAATAACTCACTAGGGCAGTCTCCACTATTCTTCTTCCAGCATTTGAGTATGGTACCTCTATCATCATAATTTCAGAAGTTATAGCCT
The DNA here is from genome assembly GCF_041283825.1 of Pyrus communis. Classification (NCBI taxonomy): domain Eukaryota; kingdom Viridiplantae; phylum Streptophyta; class Magnoliopsida; order Rosales; family Rosaceae; genus Pyrus; species Pyrus communis. Next base: position 28,694,256 of record NC_142573.1, read on the forward strand.
TATAAATGACAACAAGATGCAACTCTTTTCCATAGCAACCCAATCGTTTGTTTTCAAACATAGTCCTCATATACATTCGTATTAGCATGCACAAACATTCTTAACCAAAACTAACACCTCAAATAGGCACAAACACAAAACAAAACTTCCAAACCACCCCCAAACCTAATCTAAACATTGCCCTCGATGTTTAAAATTGTATGCAATGCAAGTAGGCAAAGAAAATGGAATGGTAACAAAATAAACACAACATAAAGAAAGAACACAAACCACACTAGGTTGCCTCCTAGCCAGCGCTGTATTTAATGTCTAGGCAAGACATGGTAGCTTGTTTATGGTGTTGAAAATTCAAGAACATCCACGACTTGATACACTTGCTCTTCATCCACTTTATCCAAATATGGTTTCAATCGCTGCCAGTTGACTTTAAAAGAGGTGCCATTCTTCATGTTCTCTATCTCCACAGCTCCGTGGGGAAATGTTTGCAGCACTTTAAATGGTCTCACCCACCTAGACTTCAATTTTCCTGGAAAAAGTCTCAAACGTGAGTCAAACAAAAGTACTTTCATACCTTGGTGAAACTCCTTCCTTAGGATGGCCTTGTCATGATAGAGCTTAGTCCGTTCCTTGTAGATTTTGGCATTCTCATATGCCTCATTTCTAAGCTCTTCCAACTCATTAAGTTGGAGCTTCCTTGCTACTCCAGCATCCTTGTAATCAAAGTTGAACTTCTTGATGGCCCAATATGCACGGTGTTCAAGCTCCATTGGCAAATGACAAGCTTTCCCAAACACAAGGCGATAAGGACTCATGCCAATGGGGGTCTTGTATGCTGTTCTATATGCCCATAGTGCATCATTTAACCTCAATGACCAATCCTTCCTTGTAGGGCTCACAGTCTTCATCAAAATGTTCTTGATCTCCCTATTGCTAATCTCCACTTGTCCTGAGGTTTGAGGATGGTACGGGGTTGCCACTTTGTGGTTGATGTTGTACTTCTTCATCAAGGATTCAAAAGGTTTGTTGCAGAAATGGCTGCCACCATCACTAATAATAGCTCTTGGGGTTCCAAACCTACAAAAAATCACATCTTTAAGAAAATTCAACACAACCTTATGATCATTAGTTCTTGTAGCAATGGCTTCAACCCATTTGGATACGTAATCCACTGCCACTAATATGTATAAGTAGCCAAAAGAGGATGGAAATGGTCCCATGAAATCGATTCCCCAAACATCAAAGAGTTCCACCACCAAAATGTTGTTCAATGGCATCTCATTTCTTCGGCTAATGTTCCCCATTTTCTGGCACCTATCACACTTAGAACAAAAATCAAAAGCATCTTTGAATAAAGTAGGCCAAAAGAAATCAGATTGTAAAACCTTTAGCGATGTCTTTTTGGCACCAAAATGGCCTCCACATGCCAATGTGTGGCTAAATGTTAGGATGCTTTGTTGCTCACTCTCTGGGACACATCTCCTAATGATTTGATCAGGGCAATATTTAAACAAATATGGTTCGTCCCAAACGTAGTGCTTTACCATGGCAAGGAACTTCTTTCTTTCCTGAAAAGAGAGGTCATTTCTCATTATACCACAAGCAAGATAATTAACAAAATCCGCATACCATGGTTCTTGTTCTTGAACAACAAGGAGTTGTTCATCTGGAAATGATTCATTTAGGGGCAAAGGTTTTCCAACTCCATGGTTTTCATTAAGCCTGGACAAATGGTCAGCCACAACATTATCACTGCCCTTCTTATCTCGAATTTCCAAGTCAAACTCTTGTAGTAAGAGTATCCATCTAATCAAGCGTGGTTTAGCATCCTTCTTTGTCATCAAATACCTAATGGCTGCATGATCAGAAAACACAATAACTTTAGATCCCACAAGATATGACCTAAACTTTTCTAAGGCAAAAACAACAGCAAGCAACTCCTTTTCAGTTGTGGAATAGTTAAGTTGAGCATCATGCAGAGTCTGGCTTGCATAGTATATCACATGTGGAAGCTTGTTCACCCTTTGCCCTAAAACTGCACCAACAGCATAGTCAGAGGCATCACACATTAATTCAAAAGGTAACGACCAATCTGGTGCCATAATAATAGGGGCCGAGGTTAGTTCATTTTTCAAAGTATTGAATGCATCCATACAAGCCTTATCAAAATGAAATACAACATCTTTAGCTAACAGATTGCATAATGGACGAGTGATCATTGAAAAGTTCTTAATGAAACGACGATAAAAACCCGCATGGCCCAAAAAACTTCTTACTCCCTTCACAGTGGTGGGGGCTACCATATTGGTGATGACGTCAATTTTGGCTTTGTCTACCTCCATTCCTTTGCTAGAGATTACATGTCCCAACACAATTCCTTGTTTTACCATAAATTGGCACTTTTCCCAATTGAGAACCAAATTTGTTTCCTGACATCTTTGAAGTACTAAGGAGAGATGGTTAAGACATTCATCAAAAGAGGAACCAAACACTGAGAAATCATCCATAAATACCTCAATGAACCTTTCTACCATGTCAGAAAAGATGGCCAACATGCATCTTTGGAATGTTGCTGGAGCATTGCAAAGTCCAAAAGGCATTCTCCGGTATGCAAATGTGCCAAAGGGGCAAGTAAAGGTTGTTTTCTCTTGATCCTCCGGAGCGATTGCAATTTGATTGTAACCTGAGTATCCATCCAGAAAACAATAATGTGAGTAACCTGCCAATCTCTCAAGCATTTGATCTATGAAAGGCATAGGAAAGTAATCTTTTCTAGTGCTAGAATTCAACTTCCTGTAATCGGTGCAAACACGCCAACTGGCCGTGGGCTTTGTGGGCACAAGCTCATTGTTTTCATTCTTCATCACTGTGATTCCCACCTTCTTAGGCACCACTTGAATGGCACTCACCCATTTGCTATCAGAGATGGGATATATGATCCCCACATCTAACAATTTCAACACCTCATTCCTAACAACTTCCTTCATGTGTGGGTTAAGTCTTCTTTGTGGCTCACGGGTTGACTTTGCCCCTTCCTCCAAGATAATCCTATGCATGCACATGGTAGGGCTTATTCCCTTGATATCTGCAATAGACCAACCAAAAACTGATTTGAACTCTTTTAACACCCTAATTAGTTTATCTTCTTCAATTGGGTGAGATCAGAAGCTATGATAATTGGAAGAGTTTCAAATTCAGCTAGATATGCATATTTTAGATGTGGTGGGAGTGGCTTAAGTTCAAGTTTTGGTGCCTTAACAGTGGAAGGAGTTAAATGTGACATTGATGATTCTAAAGGCTCTACAATAGGTGAAACATTCAAAGGATACAATGCCAATGCTTCCAAGGCAGCTACTTCTTCCATGAGTGCATCTTCTTCATCAAACTCATCTTGAGATTGACTCAAAATAGTTTGTAAGGGTTCATTCGATTGTGCCTGCAAGAACTTAGAGAATACAAGTGAATCAAGCACATCAATGGCATAAGAATCAAGAGATGAAGAAGGATGAGCAAGAGATTCAAACACTTTGAATTGAACTGTCTCTCCTAACACTGTCATAGTGAGGAGTCCATTTTGCACATCAATGATGGTCTTGGCCGTGGCCATGAAGGGTTTCCCAAGCAATATAGGCAACTCACGATCATGTATAGGAGCTTCTTCCATGTCCAACACTACAAAATCTGCAGGCAATATTAGTTTATCAACTTGAACTAGGATATCTTCTACTATACCTCTTGGATATTTAACTGATCTGTCTGCAAGTTGTAATGAAATAGTGGTGGCTTTCAAATCTCCCAAACCTAGTTGAAGGTACACTGAATAAGGCATTAAGTTGATGCTAGCACCCAAATCAAGCATTGCCTTCTCTACTTTCCTGTCCCCTATGGTGATGTTGATAGAGAAACTGCCTGGATCCTTGAGCTTTGGTGGAAGTTTTCTTTGCAAAACTGCACTCACATTCTCAGACACCACTACCTTCTCATGTGGTCCATACTTCATTTTGTAGCTGTTTAACTCCTTGAAGAACTTCCCATATGCCGGAATGTTCCTAATGGCATCAAGCAAAGGTAAGTTAACATTCACTTTGCTTAGTATATCAAAAATTTCTTTGAATGACTTATCCTGCTTGCTCTTGGCAAGTCTTCCAGGGAATGGTATTGGTGGAGTGTATGGTTTCTCGGCCTTGTGAAGATTTGGTGCTTCAAGTGAGGAAGTAGCATGGCTTGGTTCCTCATTTGGTTTCTCATTGTCTCCTTGAGTAACACCTGCATTCACATGATCATATTCATTAGTAACTTCATTGCCAACTCTATTATCAATAACCTTACCACTTCTAAGTGTAGTGATTGCTTTGGCTTGCTCTTGGTTCCTTTGGAGTATCACGGGTTGGCTTGGAAACTTCCCAACCTCTCTTTGGTTCAAGGCATCTGCAATCTGCCCAATTGTGTCTCCATTTTGGTTAGGGCGGCTGAATGTTGTTGGAGTGTGCTATTGGTGGAATGTTGGAATTGCAAGGTGTTTTGGGCTAACAATTTAACCGTGTCCTCAAGGCTAGTGGCAGGTTTTGGTTGGAAATTTTGGAATTGATTATTGTTCTTCCATGAAAGGTTGGGATGATCTCTCCAACTCGGGTTATATGTATTGGAATACATATCATTCCTTGGCCTTTGGTTGTAAGAATTCATGAGGTTCACTTGTTCTTGAACATACTCGGGGTAAGCTTCCCTAGATGGACATTGATGAGTAGGGTGGTTTGGTAAGTTGCAAATGGCACACACTTCATTTGCTTTTGGCACCATGTTGAGCGCGGATTCAAGCTTCCTTTCTAGGTTAGCTACCTGCAACAAAAGCTCATGATTAGAACTTGTTTCATAGACTCCAACTTTCTTACCCCTTAAATCTTTGTGTTGAGCATTAGACCCCAACATCTCATAAATGTGATATGACTCTTGAGCATTCTTTTTCTTCAATGCTCCACCTGCTGCATTATCAACAGTTGATTGACAAGTTTGGGTTAGTCCATCATAGAAAATTTGCATTTGTAAGTGAAAAGGTAACCCATAGTGTGGACATTGTATCAAGAGGCCTTTAAAACGCTCCCAACACTCATTGAAAGGTTCTCCATCATCTTGTTTGAAGTTGAAGATTTGTCCCCTTAATGTGGCTGTCTTTTGAGTGGAAATGAACTTCTCCAAGAACTTCTTAGCCACGGCATCCCATGTGGTGAGGGAACCTGGTGTTAGAGTCATCAACCAACTCTTGGCCTTATCTTTCAAGGTGTAAGGAAACACTCTCATCCTCAAATTCGCTTCACTCACTCCCTGCAAAGGTAAACCACTCACAACATTGTAAAATTCTTTAATATGAGCTAAAGGGTCTTCATTAGGTAAGCCATAAAATGAGGGAAACATATGAAAATGTGAAGATTTGAGATCATAGTTTCTAGCTTCTGTGGGCAGCAAGATGCATGAAGGTGAATTTGGTATGATTGGTTGAGCAAAGTCTTCCAAAGCTCTAAGTTCATCTTGGTTGCCCGCCATCTCTTCCTCTCTTTCCCAATCAAATTGCTCAGATCCTTTACTTGTTGAACTAGGTGAAGTCCTTTCCTCTTCCTCACGGATTAGGGATGAACTTGATGGCACAAAGTTGTCCACAGTGTGGCCCTTTAACCGTTCAATTCTTTGGCCTAACTCAACAAGTCTATTTGACATATACTACTTGAAATAAAATACACAAGTGTGAATGAAAATCAACTAGCAAACAACAATGAAATGAACAAAAATAAACTTAAAAACGTTTGAAAGGACTCAAGGGACTCAAAACAGATTCACAAGACTCAAAACAAGCTAAAAACTCTCAAAACTGCCTAAAAACACAAACTGGGCAGTTTTGACACTAAACTCAATTTTGGACGAAAATTAGGTTTGAGCTTGACTCAAAATGCTTCAAAACACAAGATAAGACAGATTCTAAGCCTAAAACTTAACAAAATATGGGGAGAAATTGTATTTGGACGAAATGCAATTAAATGGACAGATTATAACGAAAGCAGATTGTAAAGCAAATTGATGTAAACCAATGGATAATGGAATGGCTAAGGGATTCTTTTCCACACATGAAATGTATGCAACTTAAATCAACTTCCAGTTATCAATTTGACAAGTTATGAACCTTGACACTAATCAAAATAGCAAACAAGCAAACAAGCAATTACAAGGGACTGAAATCAGTCCCCAGCAACGGCGCCATTTTTGTTGATGTATATTTCCTTCCTAATGCTAGAATATATTTAGTATAATGGCATAAGCAAGGGTGTCGAATCCACAGGGACTAATTGGACCTATGTAATTACTTGTTTTGCAAGAACTCTAAGAAATGAATCAAACTAAACAAACTAGGCAGATTTGGAAATGAATCAAACTAGTCTAAATAGACAGATTTGTTGTTGTAACTTGAAAGCATGAGAAAATGAAGTAAACACAAATAAATGAATCAACAACTAATGTAATGGGATAGTATCAATGGAAATGAAGCTAGGGATTCGGTTTCACCATTGCTCAACTAAGTCCATGTTTGTCAAGTTAGTTTGTACTCATTCATCTACCTATTTCTTGAGTTTGTTTCACTTGGATATGATCAACCATATGATGTGTGGATTTGATCAAATGTCTCTAATCATGAACCTAATTGTGATGTGCAACTTTGGTTCATAATCAAGATTAGGTAATGTACAAGAAACTTTCATAAAACCAAAGGGAATAACTCGGCAGGATGTGTGCTAAACACTCCCTTCATTCATTCACATATCTACCAAGATTATGCATGATGTGTGTTCTAATCTTGGCTACACAACTTTGTGATTAATTCAAATGATGATCAAACATTAAAATCAACACACTAAGTCACCATTAAAACAGAAAATGAAACAAGAAATAGATGGACAAACTGAGCATTCTAACTTAATTACATGGCAAACTTTGCAAGGTTACATCGAATCCCTAGAGGAAGATTAGTTACACTTCATGTTTACAAAGGTTTAACATAAAAATGAATAACATGAGTGAACATAAGATTAAGAAGGAGAAACCCTTGAAGCAAAACTGATGTTGAAGTCCTTGAAGAGTTCCTTGGTGTTGCTTCTCCAAATGTGGTGCGGATGAAGGTAGAATGGCTTGGTTGAATGGTTTCTGCCCTTGGGACAGAAAATGGACAGAGAATGGAGTGAAATGGGAGAGGTTATGGGTGTGTAATGGACTGGTTGAAGAAGAAAACTTGCGGAACCCCCTTTTGGTGAAGTGAGACTTGTTTTATAGAAAGGAATGTGTCTCCAACATTCAGATTGGATCTGGAATATGTTTAATTCAGATGGCAGTGCATAAGTCAGCTAGAATGATGGGTTTCTGAGGTAGTGGACGCATGGCATGGACAAGATCTGCAAGTATGTGTTAATGTATTCAAAGAAGCATGTGCCCTTGCTGCAACAAGTGAGTGGAACCTGCAAAGGTGAATTGGATCACCAGAAATTGTTTGTACAAATCTGGAAAGGGGAATAAAGCACACGGCATGAACAAGGAATGAGTGAATTTCTGGAATAATGGGTGAATAACAAAAGGGAGATGTGCAAGCATGTGGATTTCTGCAAAGATGAAACATGAGAAAGATAATGGAATGCACGGAATGGATGTGAGCATGCATGTGAATGCATGTTTTGGTGTTTAGAAATGCATAATCTGACTTGGAACCACATGGGATTTGCATGACATGATTGTGTTTGTTGGTGGAAATATGGCTGAATGTTTTAGTTAATGGGAATGGGTGTGGAAGTGCACGGGATGGACATGAATGAGTTGGAAATGCAAAGGGAGCTGGAAATGCATGTGAGTAGTGCTCGGCAAGGTGTTTGAACATGCATGTGAATGCATGTTTTGGTGTTGGAACCACCCAATCTGACTTCAATCTTTTTGCCTTGTTTAGATTCACCCAATATGGCCGAATTGCACCACATTCCTTCATTAGCCTTCCAATTGATCTTATTACACACTTGGCTGCACACTAACACCAAACAATGTAAAATGCAACTAGTTTAATCCAAAACAATCACAAAGACGCCAAATAAGGAGGATATAAATGCATGCAAAGTGTGACTTATCATTGAAGAAAACTGGTATGCTAGGGTGTAAACCGGTAGACACTCCTATTGTTGAGAAACATCATCTGGGCATATATCCGAATCAGGTACCAGTTGATAAAGGCAGATATCAAAGACTTGTAGGAAGATTGATTTATTTGGCTCATACTCATCCTCACATTGCCTATGCTGTAAGTGTTGTGAGTCAGTTTATGCACTCACCAAGTGCAGACCATATGGCTGCAGTCATGCATATTTTAGCATATTTGAAGTCCGCACTGGGAAAAGGAATATATGGGAGACACGGACATCTGAGAATTGAAGGTTTTACTGATGCAGATTGGGCTAGTGATGTAACTGATAGGCGATCGACATCTGGATACTTTACTTTTGTTGGAGGTAATTTAGTTACGTGGCGTAGTAAGAAACAGAAAGTGGTCTCACAATCATCAGCTGAAGCCGAGTACAGAGGTATGGTGCAAGGAATTTGTGAGATTCTTTGATTGTGTAAGCTTATTTGGGGACTTGGGTTCAAACCAAAGGATACTATGAAATTATATTGTGATAACAAGTCTGCAAGGGATATAGTGGACAATCTAGTACAACATGATAGGACGAAGAACGTGGAGGTTGACAGACATTTTATTAAGGAAAAACTCGAAAGAAAAATTGTATCTCTTCCGTTTGTCACTTCCGAGGAGCAACTTGCAGATGTCCTTACTCATGCAATATGTAGTAGAACGTTTAATGACTCACTCATCAAGTTGGGCATGTGTGATATCTATGCACCAACTTGAAAGGGAGTGTTAGCGTGAGTTATAAAGGGTATGTAAAGATTATGTAGATATTATATGGGTTTTCTTTTAGGAAGGTTACATATTGTGTCCTTTTATGTTTCCTTGTGTAATTAGGACTGGATGTATATATCTTATACTCGTGAAATAATAGAGATTAATTCCTGCTGTATAATTTCAACTTATAGTTCATCCAAATGCTATACAACTTATGTTACTAATTTGTTTCCACATTTCTTCCTTAGTCATTTCTATTCTAAATGATTTTCCATTCTTGGTTAATAGATTTTTCTAAAGGGTTATTATGTTCAACTTCTTTTTTACAATTTCTGTTCTTCATGGTTTCATGCCATCTGATTCAAATGTTGTTTCATTACAGGTTCTGATGTGATTTTTCCAATGTCTTATGAAAAAACGATGTCGCTTTTGATATTCTAAGCATCCAACTTGAACAAATTATGAGGTATGTACAGTTTTTAAACCCATATTATTGCGCTGACACCATTGCTAGTCAAATCTAAAGGTAGGTATGAAAAATTGATCACCCGATAACTAAGAGAACTGGCTCTCCAACTTACATCCCCTATATGCTACTATGCAAGTAGAAAGAGGACAAATAATAAAAGAAAACGTGAAAAGAAATGAAGAGGAAAACTTGACCACTAGTCTGTACATTTTTTGCCAAAATTTCTGCAAGGATGCATAAAATATCGAGGAAATTGACTGATTTCCAGAAATATTGGGGATATGGGGTGAAATGTACACTTCACCTCCTTTCTATATATCATTCCCTGAATTTTTGGATATTCCCGTGAAAATATCAAAATATTCAAGATATTTCAAACATTGCCGATAACTAAGAGAACCAACTCTCAACAAACGAGTATTTATCAAATATAGCCAAAAATTAACCCTTAATTTCAAAAATGTCACTTTTTATAAAATCTTTCAAATATATCTAAAATTTCATCTAAATAGACACAAATACCCTCAAATTTAATAATAAAATAAATTAAAGACTTTTTAGCCAAAATGATTCGTGACATTAACATAACTCCTTAATCTGGTCCTTAACAATTAATGATAATCACTAGTAGTGTTCTTGAATTTGTCTATCGTGAATCATTTTACTATTTCCTTGAATTTGTCCATCGTGATCATTTTACTTTTTTCGTGAAAAATCTGTCAATTGCTTTGTTAGTGTGATGATGTGGCGCTATGTGGGTCTCACAAATACAATCATATAACGACATGTGGATTAACTTTAGAAACTATTTTTATATTTAAAGCTCAAAATGATATTAGTAAGAAAAAAGACGTTGAAGGCATGATTGAAATTCTGTTGCTCCCACTTGTAGTAACCACGGCGACGCTCAATGTCGGTGATGTGGGGGTCGAAGGAGATAGGGTTGTGGTGTTGGAGTGTAGAAGCAAAGGTGAAGTTGGATTAGAGCTTGAGGCGACAATAGCTAAAAAACATTTAATTTATTTAATTATTATATTTGAGGGTATTTGTGTCTATTTAAGTAAAATTTTAGATATATTTGAAAGTTTTTATAAAAAATGACATTTTTAAAATTAAGATTAATTTTTGGCTATATTTGATAAATACTCCTCTCCAACTTACATCCCCTATTTGCAACTACACGTAGAAAGAGGACAAACAATAAAATAAGAGAAATAGAGAAGATACTGATGATTGAGATAAGAATAAGGCTTCATTTGTGTGAGTGAGTGATAGTGAATGAATGAAAATGCAAGCTCCAAGTCCTAGTAGTTACACAACTCTGCTCCATATCCCTTGTCCCACTGCTGCAAATGCAACTGCAACAACTCCAAAAGCATTGCTGCTGGTACCACAAAAAAGCCCTAACCTTGCAGCGACAGCGAGTGATTTTTCTTTTTCTATTTTTAGAAATCCAAACCTTTTCACCGCCGTCTCTCAATTCAGTAGCAGTCCTCATGTGCAGGTGCAGTGCTCATCTTCAAACAAGGTCGATTCGTCCATCTTGTCCCAGGATGATGGTGATGACGATGCTACAGAATCGGTAGCCATAGGCGAAGATATTGATCTTGATATAGATATAGAAATAGAGATAGAGAAGACGGGAAACAACTGTCGGAGGATCCGGTTGGAAATTGGGATAGAAGCCCCACTCAACACGGTCTGGAATCTATTGACTGATTACGAGAGATTGGCCGACTTCATTCCGGGACTCGCCGTCTGCCGAGTGCTCGATAAGACGGACGGCTATGCTCGGCTTTTGCAGGTCTCTCTCTCTCTCTCTCTCTCTCTCTCTCTCTCATTTGTCTAATAGCAGGGCATGAGAATCTGGTGCTTTACAGTTAAGGAGATCAAATTAAATATGTTATCTGAATGAATGAATGAATTAATTAGTAACAGATTGGGGAGCAGAAGTTGGCGTTGGGGCTGAAATTCAATGCTAAAGGGATCGTAGATTGTTACGAGACTCCACTTGAGACCCTTCCTAATAATTTCGGTTACAAGCGTGATATCCGATTTAACATGGTTGAAGGCGACTTCGAAATCTTTCAAGGAAAATGGTCTCTCCAACAGCAACACCCACACCCGCAGGTACCAACTTAACTCACTATCTATAGATACACATATACATATATTATATATAATATACAGGAGCGCTCAAGCCCGTCAATGCCGGCCCTAATTAGGAAAATTAATGATGCAATTACAGCAGCAGCAGCAAGTGCAAGTGCACACAAGTCTCTCCTACATGGTTGATGTAAAGCCAAAGATGTGGCTGCCCGTTCGCCTTGTTGAGGGTAGACTTTGTAAGGAGATCAAATTAAACCTAGCATGCATCCGACAAGAAGCACTCAAACTAACTCACCACAACACTACTGCTCCTCAATAATATTATTCTTATAAGTATATAGTTATCCATCCTTGGATTAGATTTATTGGAAAGGAACAATTTCTTGTAATTATAATCTGTCTCCGAGTTTCACTTGGCCTTGTAAATCTCAAAGAAAGCGAACTAATTGTAAAGAATTATGAATTTCCAACTACGACAAGTGGCTTAGTGGAAAGTGCGAACAACTTGCTGTAGAAAAAAAAAAAGGAGAGGTTCTAAGTTCGATACTTTGTAAATTATGAATTTGCTTAATCATGACCATGGGTAAAGTGCAATTCCCAACTAGTGTCCTCCAGTTTCAAAGGGTTGGATAACTGTAGTTTGACACTAATCGTCTCCCTTTTCAAAGAAAAAATAATAATTATGAATTTCCCTCCGAATGTCTTGTGTACAATCCAATGGAGCAATCTAACTGATCATCCTTAATTTTTACTTGTGCTTCTAATTATGGTAAATTATATAAAACTACCTTAATTATGAATCGATCCACAATTTCATACCTCATGTTTTAAACATTGTAATGTCATATCTCAACTTATGAATTCAATAAAATGTAAAACATCCGTTAAAAAAACAAATAATGTTGCAATTGCAGTCTTCTTTGATCACAAATAACCTGACTGTCCACATACCAATGGCATTAGGCATTCAAATTTCATGAGATAATAATTTCACATATATACATGACACTTACATTAGCCTCAATATAAGCATCCTGTTGAAAAAATCAAATCCCGAAAAGTTTAGAGCTTCATCTTTATATATACTACAAAAACTGGCATAGAACCCATTCCCGAGTTCTAACCGCTCCCTTCTCCCTTGGGTCAGGGATTTTCGTTATCCTTAGTCCCTACACGTACATAACTGAAATAACCTCTTAATTTGTCCAGCATTCAGAGCTTAAGGCGGAAACTGAATGCCAGATCGTTTTATCGTACTGCCAACTGTACAAAACTTTATTTTACACTAATGATATCATTTTTCGACCCTAAGGTTATTACATAGATGTCCTAGTTCAGGCCTCGCGTACATCCATGATTTGAATTTTATATCAGCCACAGAAGTGCAGTAGAGGTAGGACCTAAATGTTACAAGGAAAAAGTACCGCCTGCAGATGGAAGGAGAGGGTTAAATATAACAGAAAAATGAATCAAGAACTCAACAAAAACGTTATTGCTTGTTGAACATATCCATGTAAAGAATTCTTTTATGCGATCAATGCAGTACAAATGCATGTTTTGTGGGTTTCAAAAGTAAGATGAAAAATGGAGTACCTATAGTCAAGAAGGCATCCTCTAAATAATTCAAATCGAAGCAATTGGATATCCGATTCACCCAATACAATACAAGAAATACATGCTATAGTCAAGACTCAATACATTACAAGAAATACACACACGCCGAGTTAATTCATTTACATTTAGTAGTATGCACGCAGTTTCTCCCTTTTTTCCGACAGCAATTTATATCCATGATTCAGAGAAAATCAATTGCTTATAATAAAAGGTTTTAACTTTCCTTCTTTATTTTGTGTTTTGAAAAGGAACAATTTTATTAAAAAAATATTTGCAATCAGTGAACAACCAGAAGCCAGATACAAGGGGAACTAGCAGAAATCATCATCCGCTGCCTCCCAGTCTAGCAAGATAGTCGAAAGTGAATAATCCCTGAACTGTGACAAGACCGAAGCCCAAAAAGAAGACTAGAGAGAATAATTAGGGGGTATTGTATTGTAAATAAGACCAAATAATTAGGCTCACACGGAGGAGGAAAAATTAGAGAGATTGGCTGGTTTGTGGGGATGCAAAGTGGGCTCTTGGCCTGTCAAGTATTTGGGTCTTGCTTTAGGACGTAATCCCAGAAATATCTCCTTCGGGAACCGATTGTGGAAAAAGTCCAAAAAAGATTGCAAAGCTGGAAGTGTGCCTTTCTTTCAAGAGGGGAAAGATTAACTTTAGTTCAATTGATGTTAGGAAGTTTACCAATTTATTTTCTATCTTTGTTCAAGGTTCCTAAAGGAGTAGTCAGGAATCTGGAAAGCTTAATGAGGAAATTCTTATGGGTTGGTGTTGGTGAAGATAAGAAAGATCACCTCATTAATTGGGATACAATTTCAAAACCGAAAGAGGAAGGAGGTTTAGGTATTGGCAATCTATTGGTAAGATCACCACATGTGCTCCACGTAACCCCGTTGTTTTGTCAGCTAAATGGTTATGGCGTTTTCCAGTCGAAGGTGATTCCATCTGGCATAAAGTGACAATGGTTAGCACTCCAAGATAGTTCGGTTTGGACAAGTAGAAGTCTTGGAAGGATATTACCCAAGGGTATAGTTCTTTTCTGCCATTTTGTTCTTGGTAAAGTAGATCAAATTGAAGAAAGTTGAGGTTCTACTATAAAACCAATTGGCAATTTGGGAAGTAGCCCAACTTCTTATAAGTCCATGCAAGGTCCCCTCTTCCACATCAATGTGGGACTCATTCTCAACATGTCCCCTCACATGTGACGAATTTTCGAGTCTAACATGCGGACAACACAACGGGGTGACGTGGAGCACATGTGGCCTTTTGGCTTCACACGTGGGATAACCTACTCTGATACCATGAAGAAAGTTAAGGTTCCACCATAAAACCAATTGGCAATATGAGAAGTAGCCCAACTTCTTATAAGCCCATGCAAGGTCATTTCTCACACATCAATGTGAGACTCATTCTCAACACAAACTAGATTTTGGGAAGACATTTGGCTGGGCTAAAGATCTTTACAAGTCTCATTTCCTAGGTTGTTCAACTTATCTAGATTTCATAACAAGAGTATTTCTAATGTGGCTAGTTTTGCTGAACATTCTTTGAATTAGGACTTTGTGATTCGAAGGAATTTGCGTGACGTGGAATTAAACGAATTGTCATCTTTCCTAACAAGTTTGGATCGGGTTAGCATTCACCCCTCAAGGGTTGATGCAAGAAATTGGATACTTTACTCTTCAGGAAGCTTCTCTGTTAAATTTTACTGCGATTATCTTCTCAAAAGCTATGCTGATAGGGTATTTTAGGCTTATGGCCTGGTTTGGAAATCTAAAGTTCCTAATAATGTGAAGGTCTTTACTTGGTTAGTGGCTCATGGGAAAATTAACACTTGTGACATGCTCCAAAAACGGCAACATAGCTCATGTCTACAGCCTGATTGGTGCATTTATGCAAGAAAAGTTCAGAGTATGTTGACCACCTATTTCTTCACCGTCCGATGGGTTTAAATTTCTGGTTGAAGTTGTTTAAGGAGTTCAGTATTAGTTGGGTTTTACCCAGGCATTGGTATTCTCTTATGGTAGAGAAACATAAATTATCAGGAAAGGGGAAGAAAATACAGGTCTTACGGGGATGTATAGTTTCAGCTATTTTTGGGGTCATTTGGATGGAAAGAAACAAGCAGATTTTTTTAGGACAACAAAGGCAGTAGAAGGGAGGATATGTGGGATAATGTTCGGTGGTCATCTCTGTAGGCTGCGATTACTTCAGAATTTAAAGATTTCTCTTTTTTAGAAATTTGGCGAAACTGGAATGTGGTTATTCGTTAGTCTTGTGTTGTTTTTATAGTTTCTAAATGTCTGGGTGATGGTGATTTTTATCTTGTTTTGTTTGTGCCTTTGCGGACTTCTTGTCCGCTTTTGTATTTATTTATTTTTTTTTTTTTTGCAACAAAAATTTGTTTCTTCTTTCAAAAAAAAAAAAAAAAAACACCTAAACCAAAGTGAATAAGATAACTTCTTAATTGCGAGAAAGCAACACAACACCAGCTCACATGCTAATGCAGAACCAAAGTGCAGGCTTTCCTAAATCAATCAGTGTTTTAAAACACACCCCAAGGCACGCCTAAGCTGCTTCAGAGGCGGGGCGGGAATGATAATGCTTCTACCCTGTGGGAGTAGGCGAAAACTCTCCTAGACATGGTCGAGGCACACCTTAAGGTGGTTGACCTAGCGTTCCCAAATCCATCAGAGATCATCGAAGTCAAAAGGCTATGTCCTCTGGTTTATGACTGTTGTAGTGCGGCAGCGTCTTCACGAAGACGACGAAGAATTTTTTTTTTTAAAGACTTGGTCCAAAACGTCGTCGTTTTGGTCAAGTCTTTAAATGTTTTTTATGACTTGGCCCAAACGACGTCGTTTTGCCCAAGTCTATATTTTGTTATAACCCTCAGCAGTGCCCAATTATTTTTTATTAACCCATAGTAGTCCCCAATTATACCCACATCAGTCCCCAGTTATTTAGGTCTTGTAAGGCTTTGCTTCACGCCTCAAGGTTTTAGCCACGCGAGGCTATTCATGAAACGCCTCACCTACGCCTTCGCCTTTTAGAACATTGAAATCAATGGTTGTTTTTAGCCTTCAAGAAGGTACTGATTCAACCAACAATATGGAAGTGCAACCTTTAATTCCATTTGAACAATCTACAATGGAGAAGACATCTAGTCTATTTATGAAACGTCTCCCCTACACCTTCGTCTTTTAAAACATTGAAATCAATGGTTGTTTTTAGTCTTCAAGAAGGTACTGATTCAACCAACAATATGGAAGTACAACCTTTAATTCCATTTGAACAGTCTACAATGGAGAAGACATCTAGTCTATTGGATAAGCAAGATTTAATTCTTCCAGCGAGTGACATTCCTTGTCCTCAGGATTCCAGCGACATTGTTCCCTATGTTCCTCTTGTCGTGCAACAAACTTTTGAGGATGTTGAAGTTAAAGATGTACCACTGCTTGTCTTTCAGTTTCTTCCATTGAAAAGAAAGTTAATTTGGTCATGCTAAATATCTATTTGCAGTTTGCAATGTTCTCCGTAAATAAACAACAATTTCTCATGAATTATTTTTTGCTACTGTCACACATAGTTGGCAAAACAGAAACTAGAGTCCTATACAATCTTCATCTCCCTGACGTCAAGAATTATCCGTTTGATAACGGCTAGGGTTCAAGCTCCTCACCAAACTCGACGGAGTCGATTTTTCAAGCGGGGGAGAAAAATGCGGAACCAAAGTGCAGGCTTAAATCAATGGGTGTTTTAATCTTTTACTCTTTAGGGTTTTTAGTATTTTAATATCCAGGGTTTTAGTATTTGGACTTCCTTCTTTATTAAGATTCTTTTCAGTTTGAGTAGGATTAGATTTAGTTTCTATTCTATTTTGATTAGGATTTCTTTCCTAAAATAGGTTTACTTTCACGTGTCCATTAGGTTTAAGGCTTTATAAAGATCCCTTGTAGTTCAGATTAACAAACAATTAAGAGTTTATGAATAGAAAGCGGTGGGATTGTTTTGGTGAGAGGCGAAGGACGGGTTGGAGGCCCCTGGAGTGATTCCAGTTATCCTTTATTGTTGTTTTAATCTACGTTTTCTTTGTTTTCACTTCTGCTAAACAATCTAATTTTCGCTTCTGCAAACATTCATTTGTAATAAATTAAAAGAAAAGGAGGACAATGCTACTTCAACCTACCTTAACGCTTTGATCCCCATGTCCATGAGATAAGCTCGTTGCTCATCCTCAGCATCAGGGAACTTCTTGAGTTCCTTACTATAATAAAGAATGTCATCTCGCAGATGTCCCGCACCTGCACACCTTTTAATTGAAGAAACAAAGTCAGAAACATCAACAACAAGAACCAATTACTAGCACCTGAAGGTATGTTAAGGGTCATTAACTCCGCGCAAATATAAAATAAACTAAAATCGAGAAAGTGCATGATTAAACAAATGAAACACAATCTGTCAAGCATAGAAGCACAATTTTTCTTTTTTAAGTTGACAGAGACATGGGTTATCTGCTAATATGGCACAGCCAACCCTCCAATTTTCTACACTACTAATTCGTAGACCTGCTTTTACATTTCAAGACATCACCTGATGCTTAGACAAGTAGGAAGCACCATAAGGAGAGAATTCTCCGTGGACTTTTTAATATATAAATACCTTTCTATAACAATGTCAACGTCTGCTTTGCTCTTAGGACCGTAAACAAGAACTCTTGTAAGGCTTAGTATGTCTCGGTAGTCACCCATCCCCAGAGCTTCTTCATCAGAAGCTCGAGAAGGCAAATCCTCTTTAGGTTACACAACAGGTTCATTCTAACCAATGGTTGTGGATCCTTTGGTAGGGAGTTTGTTTCTGCACCAGTTCTGATACAAATAATAGCCATTGCATATGCAACTCCTCCAAACCTTGTGTGCGATACGAAAATGTAACACCCTGCAGAACTATAGATAAAAGTTAATTTTACTGAATTTAGAATTATTAAATTCATAAATAAATTCACAAATTGAACAGCAAAGCAAGGGACGAAGCAAATTCAGCTTCTTACAAAACTCATGAACTGCAATAATGATTTATACCAAAGAACCTCAATAGTAAAAAACAAAAAGAGAGCAAAAATTGGAAGTATATCCAGATGCCAGAAGTGGTGTATTACTATAAGACCTCTGAGTGTTTTTCACTTAGAAAAATATAAATAAACTCCTGTAACATGTTTGTGGTATCATGATGCGGACAAAGCCCTTCAGTATGTTGAAATATAAGTGCTTTTAGCTGAATAAATTTGTATTTAGTTTCAGTTTACAGATTTAAATGTGAGCCATTGGATTACATTCCAATTGGACAGCTAAGATGTAATCTTAGAGTTAGTGATTTGTGTTGACACATGTAACTATATTATAGGGTAGATTGCATGAATGGTTGGATTTGAGTTTTGTATTATACAGAGAGAATCTCTCTATCTCTAACGGTAATATACCTCTCGCACGTTTTGTGTGAGGTGAGAGAGTGAATGAATGAAAGCAACTTTCTGTGAGAACCTTCTCTTTGCACATCTCTGAGATTTTTCCAGAAATAATCATCACCATTTTCGATTCATTCCTTACCACAGAGATCATAGTCTCTGAGATTCTAACACAGTACACAACTTTGTTATTGTAATGGAGGGCAAAGATATAATTCCCAAAAGAAATAATGGTGTCAAGAGTACTTGCTAATTTACATCTATAAATTTTATTTCACAATTTTCATTGTTTGGTATAATTTTTGTTAGTTTTAACAAAATATAGCTTTAGTGGTTTCGCCAGTTACAGATGGGAATCATACAAAGTGCGGATACTTACTCATCTATGCAGTATTGAATTGCATCCACATCAGAAGATAAAGCGCCTCTTTCTCTAGTTAATGGTATTCTCCTGTATGCAAAATTATAACCCTCATCTTTCAAAGCGGTATATACTTCAGCTGGTGTCTTCACATCATCTGCAAAGATGCTTTCTAAGTATCCTATGACACTGAACTGGTTCAAAGCTGGGCTATATTCTTCACGGTGTAAAAGCATACGGCCACCAGACTGCCTGACCTCAGATAGTATATCTTCTTTTAGTCGTGCTTCCATGTGTTCCACCTGCAAAATGTTCCGTTGAATTTGAAATTGGAGTTTACAGTTAGCTTAGGAATTGTACTTGAAATATGAAAGGAAAAAAACAAAAATATTGGTGCACACCACTGGGCCTGTGATTCCCACATGCTTGAGAGTATCAACAGGTTTGTTTAACTCCCGTAGAACAAATGGTGTGCCATTAATGTAGACAACTACTTCTCTCAGATCAGTTAAAATCACTTTTTGAGCAGCAGATCCTTCTGCTTTGGGTTTGGCACCTAAATATGCTAACATCTCTTTGGCACCAAGAATTGTCGGTGTAGCCATGCTATACACAGGATATCCATCCACCTGATTGAAACAAAAATAAAATTAGGCTAAAAAATAATTATAATCCAGTAAAGCTTATATAAAAAATATTTATATACGCCAATGTAAATATATGGGATCCAATATGATAAAGAAAAATATACTGGTTCATGCAATCAGTAACTCTGAGTGCCGGAGTTAGCACTTCAACATATCATTAAGTGTAGCCTTTACGCAAAACCATTATGCACTATCTATGGCTTTTGGCAGCACCTAAGGAAATGCTTCCAATTAATAAGTTACAACTTACTAGCAATTGGGCTCTTAGAAAAATTTTACGGCATGTTTAGAATTAAAGAACTACCGACAAAAAACATTATTGAGTAAAACCGCTATCTACAAAATCACTCCAGAGAATTATCTTGAAAAAACTATTCTGATTCTTGTGAGGAATTTTTTTTCAAGGATGCAGGCAAGTGTAAGTAAACAAATCCATGCTTAACAATCATTAGTTGGTATCTGTTTGAAGGTTGTAGCTTTCGATGTAGTTGATGCATGGTTGAAACTGTTTCCCATTTAATTGTAGTTTCCATTATTACCACTTAAAAAGCCAAATGCCTTGAAATGTCTAGAATCCCTCGAGTATGACCTAAAACAACAATTAACTTAATTACTCCAAGATGGATGCTGTGTTGTCTATTTAGTAGCTAAGGATTACTCTTGATGCATTTTGTCTCTTATATAGGGAAGTACTAGTTATGTTAATATAAACTAGACTAGACATATATCCAAACTTTTTAACCTAGAGAAAAACACAAGTATAGTAATCAGTGAATGCTTGCAGAATTTTGTCCCATTGATAATAATTCAACAAAGATTATAATATGAATAATGCCTTAAAATTATATTATATATACTTCAAAAAACTTGTCCCCTTTATCTTGTTGAACCCGAAAGGAGCAGAGAAAAGAAGGCTTCTTTATATGGAAAGGTGAGTTCTTTTCTTTTTCCTGCTCTTTCTTTTACTCTTTTCCCCTTAAATGGTGGTAATCATAAACATTAAATAAACCCTAGCCTCTATCTCATGAGTTTAAACAAAAAGAAGCAGAGAAAAGATGGCTCGTATGTGGCTGGCTTACAAATAATTTTTGAACATTACAAAGTAGCCCCTTATTCTTGCTTTAAAAACCACGACCTCCATTTGAAGGAAAATTGCAGTACCTCTGTTGTATCTGTGTGACATATCAGAAAGGGCCGTATATGGATGGATTGCTAGCCAATTTTCTTAAGTATCTGTGCGACATAGCTCACATCGTAAAACACCACTGCCAATATCCCAGGCGTTGATTTTTTTCTTTTCTTTATTTAGTCGTCTTATAATCTATTTCATTTCCTATATACGGATGTGTTGTTTTTTCTTCCTACCAAATCTCACACTACTTTCCACAATTTTTATCCCCCAAAGACGCTTGAAAATTTCCCTGAAATGTGAAGGTATTGTTGCTGGTGCAGAACCCCAGCACCTCGTTTCCCCTTCCTGCTCCTATTGGCCTATCAATGTTCTATTTGGTCAGATTAGTGTTCCACATGCAGTATGTCAACCTTGCACCCCAATCCATAATAAATATCCAGGTGGTTTTGGGGTTGGTTACGTAACCAGAGAAAAAATTCACGTGTCAAGAACCACGGGTACAAATATTCCACATCATCCAAACATAATGCGTCCACGTATTTGTCTCAGTCGGTCAGTCCCAACACGTGCGGTTGAAAATGTAACTCTCAGATCCAATAGGTGAGGGTTGGGTGCTCTAATTTTACCACTATTCTTCCAAATTCCGACCCCACTGCAAGTTCTTCTAACTTACCATATGTCAGGTTATAGGATAAACCATTTTCCAACCCTGTTAACTTATATTAAATACTTCATTGAGCATGACGAACACCTAAAACCAGAAGACGACCTCCTGACTCGCTTCACCTCAAATATGTAAATTTAAACATATAAGTTTGTATAAAATCAACCACATGGAGTAATGCTGTTACACACATTGCATACACTCCATCTGTAGCCTTATCCAATTGAATAGAAAACTTAAGATCCCTACTTATCTATTGCGCAGGAAGAAATACAAGCATACCTTAAAAACATGTGGTGCGCCATGTATTTGTATGTGACTAGACGTCCTTTGACCTGGAAAGAAATACATTTTAAGTATTGAACCTTTCCCCAAAACCGAACCACTACGGGCCTTGACAATGGCCTCCATGACAGCATCCCCATGCTGGGACTCAAGTGGTGCCCTTAACTCCTCCTGAATTCCACAAAAAAATAAAAAGGCAAAATTATATCCATCCCAAAATAAGAGAAATATCAACCAAGCTATTAGAGTGAGCTTGGCACCCAAAAAAAAAAAAAAAAAAAAAAAAAAAACGAAAAAAAAGTCTCTGAGCCAAAAGTAGAAGGAATTTACAGGAACAGTTAAAAAGCGTCCAGGTCCTAGTCTTATGTTCCATTTCATTGTTTGAACCTCCGGTCGCTGATGCAACCAATTCTTAAACGTCATGCTAGATTCTCCTTGCCCACAAAATCCATCAAATGCTTCACTTCCCAAGTATGCTGCAAAAGCAATTAAACGGAAGTAGCGCTCCAAGTGCTCAGCACCACGATTTAATGCCAACCTCCTTACCCTTGGCTCAACATGTTGTTGATTGAATACCTTTCTGTACTGCAGAACAGGTTGACGTATGTTCTGTAGAGCAGAGCATCTATCAATTATAGCATCCAAGGCTTCCCGGCATTCCACCCCATTATCAAATAATCTTATTATTTTCCACAACAAGAGGATGCCATTCATGCCGAATACACGGCTTTGCTCCTTTTCATTTCTAAAATTTGTAACACTGGAGGTTGATGCAGCACTACTACCTCCAGTTTCTTCACCACTTGAGCTACCACCATCCACTTCTTCAAGGGTAATATTGTCAACCAGGATTTTGATAGGTCTCCCGTAGTCAATTTGGAGTTTCAAAAGGCAAGCAATTACCGTACCTGTAGTTGTCCTTCCTCTACCCATCTGTGAATATTAAAAGGAAGAGAATAAAAAAAAAGATCAGGAGAAAGAAAATAATAGAAGGCAAAAGAAAAATACTACAGATTGGTTATGAAAAAAATTTATTGTCTCCTTTCACGCATACAGAAAAGAAGGAAAAGGGAAAGAATTAAATGTCAACCTGGCAATTGAAAACAAAAGCAGTGTCCTTGGAAGCAGAAGCAATATTAATAGCCAATGTGTCAAAATCAGAACTTTTGGGAGCTTTACCATCAGTGATGGGTACAAGCGCATACTTGATGGGAAAACCATCTTCCTCCAAACCTTTAAAAAACTCTACCAGGGTCTGAATAGCCTCAGAATTTACATGCTCCCAAGCATCAAATATTTGCCCATCATCCATTTCATGAATAACCATTATGGCACCCCCATAATGCTCAGCTTCTCGCAAGATATCTTCTTTTAACCGAGCTTCCATCCTCTCCACGCTCTCACGATCAATACCCTGGAAGAATAGATCTTAGTTTCAATATCTCCCTCAAAAAGGAACAAAACAATGCCAGTTGTACCAATGATGACAGTTGTAATTACGTCTTGGATTTGTACTCTTGTATGGGTCTTAGATGCCATGTTCATGCTAGGATACTTGTCTGCTTGAAACCCCAAATGTGCCTAGGTTGAGGTCCATATTCTTTTTACTCTTGTTAAAGGTCAATGGAGTTAAAGTTCTGAGAAGAGAGCCATTTACTCTTTTCCCATTTGCAGTACAAACTCTCATCCATAACTGTACAGACATCTGTCTTGATATGATAAAAAAAATTTAAAATTCTGGACTGGCTGACTGGTGCAATAAAAGCTGGACACTGAGCGACGGTGTTGGTAATAATTCTTTGTATTTCAAAAATAAGTATGACTTGATGAAAGATCAAGGGAAGAAACGCTTGTTATCTGGAGGTGGGAGGCTTAGTTTTGTGCAATTTTCTTTTTCCTGTTTAGTAACTGGACATATCCAAGATGATAACCCTTGGTGTATGCTTTTCGCAGATGATATAGTGTTGATAGATGAAACACAAGAGGGAATAGACGCAAAGCTTAACCTTTGGCGGAAAGTGTTGGAATCTAAAGGTCTTCACTAAGTAGGTCAAAGGTAGAGTATATGGTGTGCAAGTTTAGTGGGAAAAGGGGTCCAAATGAGATAGGGGTGAGGATTGGAGACCAGAAAGTACCAAAGAGTAAGCGCTTTCATTATCTTGGATCTATCTTGCAAAAGAGTAGAGAATTGGATGGATATCTCAACCATAAAATACAAACTGGATGGATGAAGTGGAAGAGTGCATCGGGTGTATTGTGGGACTAACGACTGCCACTAAACCTCGAGAAAAAATTTATAGGATGGAAATAAGGCCATCAATGCTTTATGGCACAAAATTTTGGGCAGTCAAGCATCTAACACGTGCAAAAAATGAGTGTAGTGGAGATGAGAATGCTTCGTTAGATGTGTGGGCATGTGAACCGAAGACCTACAAATGCTCTAATTAGAAGGTGCGATCATGAGACAACAGGGTCAAGGCAAAAGGGGTAGAGGAAGACCTAGGAAGACTTGGAAAGAGACTCTAGAAAAAACATGGGGTACTTGGAGCTAACAGAAGACTTGCGCAAAATTGAGCGCATTGGCATTCTAGAATTCATACAATCAACCCCACTTAGTGGGATAAGCTTTTGTTGTTGCATTAACGAAAGAGGTTCTGGAAAATTCACTAGCATAACATGTCTTTGTCCAAAATTCCAAATCGCGTGCAAAAGTAAACAAGAAGCTTATTAGAGATCTTCTAGTGAAGGGCATAGAAGAAGGGGAAAATGAGCACATGGTGAAGTGGGAATTGGTTTTAAATCTATTGGAATAGCAGGACAAGACTGGGGATGGGAAGTTAAGAGTCAATGTGGTATTGCTAGGCGTTATAATATAAATATTATGGAAGTGGTCTTGGAGCAAATCCTTTTGCCATGCTGTCCACAGGAGTAAATATGGTCTTGATGCCAGCGGGTGGTTATGTTCATCATTACCCTGCATGGGAGACCCTGCTACTGAACCCCATCATGCAAGTATAGCATATGTAAAGGATAATATTTTCTTTTATTCCCATAACATGCTTATGTTCTCAAACAATGAATTGCACCACTCTTCAGGCAACAGAGGCATCTCATGATGCCCAATTATCTGGCAAGATAAATATAGCTAGGCAAATCTTTTGACAGTACAAAGATGATTAAAGTACCATGCAAAGTGTACTACCTATGCCGTGGAAGAGTACATTTTGCTCCTTGCAGTATATAGCAAGTTATTGATGTAATCTAGGCTTATACTGCAAGGAGCAAAATGTACTCTCCCACAGCATTTATGGTATGATCAAACAACTGAGTATAAACTACTAAACCAAAGTGTCTGATGGTTTAAGTGAACTCCAAGCAACAAGTACTATTTCACATTATATTTCCATGAAATTATATAAAGACGTGACAAAAGGTAAAACTAAGAAAAAATATTACCGTGTAGTCGTGTACTTGAGCATATTTTTGTAAGGCCTTTCAACCTCGCGAAGTACAAATGGTTTTCTGTTGATGTAAATAACAGGTTCTTCTCTCATATTATGCCAAAAAACTGGGTGGCCATCTTTGGAGTTACCAATCCTTTGGATGACAGATCATATACCATCAGTTGTTGGATTTGCAACTCCATAAACTGAAAATCCAGGGACCTCTCGGAAATTAGGGGCACCATCCACTCTTTCTGGTAAATTTTGGTTTTGACAACCAGGACAGTGGTCACTTTTCAAAACTGTTTGGCTACCAAGAACCTCACCCTTTCTCAAGGCGGCAACTACACCCATCTCACAAGGCCGACCATCAGCAGATTCAGCAATCTTCTTTAAAGATGGCTTCAAACTTGCATATCCAAGTGCACCCATTGGATCTCTTCTCAGAAGCCTACAACCAAGAGGAATCAAAGCAAAAGAACTTAACCAGATAGTGTCCCAATAACTAAGTGTGCTAATTTCATTTATTCCGTGAACATAAAGTAATCATTAACCAAGTTTCATCTCATTTGTACATTAGCAGACAAGGAAAAAAAAAACCAAGAAGATGGTACAAAAAAGAAAGGAAAAGTCAAATGCTAAGCCTGTTATTTTTACCTGCGAACGATACTATACAGTTCAGGCCTAGCTTTCATCCAGTCGGCAAAACTACTATAATCAATGGAACTAGAACGGAGGGCTGCTCCTTCTGAATGAATGTACACGGTAAAGCATATAAGGAAGTAGTATCGTTCCAAATACTCCACGAAAAATGAAAGTGATGCCTCCCTTTTCATCTCATCTGGTTGGCGCATAATACTATTGCGATAAGTGGGAATTGCTTCACGTAAGTTCTGTACTTGGATTCAATAGACAGAAACATCACAACTCTAAGATAAAACATGAACAACTTATATGAAGCAATAAAATCATATATTCAAAAAGGAAAAAATAAATTTGAACTTTCATGGAAAAGTAAAACATGTACTGAGATGCCATTCAGTAAAGTCAATCAATAAAGGATTGAAACTATACCCGCATAGAGGCACACTTGTCAATAACTTTATCCACTTGTCTCTTTCC
Source organism: Pyrus communis (assembly GCF_041283825.1). Taxonomy (NCBI): domain Eukaryota; kingdom Viridiplantae; phylum Streptophyta; class Magnoliopsida; order Rosales; family Rosaceae; genus Pyrus; species Pyrus communis. The sequence goes on from NC_142573.1 coordinate 28,720,486, forward strand.
CTCAACACCACCCTAAAGGCACGTTGTTGATTAATAAAATACTTAGGAACATCTTAACTATTTAATACAACAATAGGCAACAAAATAAGATATCAAATACCTCTAGTACCTGAATCAAGCTTCTTATGACCGCATATTCACCACTACGAATCGCATCTTCTGAGCTTGGAAAATTGTCAGCAACAATTTCACTGGATTCAGAAATTGTCCAATTGAATTGGTTCTTGGAATACCTATTTTATTTGAAAATAATATAAAATGAAGAAATCCTTAAAAGCATAACAAGCCACAATGTAAACCAATAAAGGACTTGAAATTCTCTAAACTAAAGACACCCTAAATAACTGAAATTATTGTACACATGCCCAGGACTCTCACAATAACCGAGCAGAAAATGCAGACAATGGTTTATTTTTCAATGGAGGAATTTGCTAATGGTAAGAGAAGCTTTTGGTATTTCAGAAAAATAATAATAATAATAGAGTTGGGTGTTCAATGGCAGGGATAAACACTCAAAAGATGGACTCGGTTTTGATATGTGAGGTGTGTAGGTGGCCTATAGCACATTTGGGATTATCTTCAAATGACAAGGCAACACAGAGGCAATTAGCGTTTGGCACCCTGTTGCAGAAAAAATGTGGAGAAGAAGTTAGATGGTTGGAGGCTTGGAGCAAAGAATTTTGTTGCATGGGGGTAGGTTGTAATCCAATCGGTTTAAGCACGCACCAATAATCACCTTTTGGTTTTAGTGTGAGCAAGAGGCTAAAGAGAGCAATGAGGAATGTTTTGTGGGAGGGAGTGGAGAAGAGAAAAATAGATCATTTGAGAAGATGAAAGTAATGGCTTGGGTGAAGGAAACCGGAGGAATTTGGTTAAGAATTATGAGGTGCTTGGAAAATGGTTTTCAAGGTTTCGGTTAGAGAGCAATTCCTTCCATATGCTGTCCTTATATAATATGGGCTTTATGAGTGGTAGGGATCCAGCTTTGTGACAAGAGCCTCAAGTCGAAGTCCTTGGAAAGATAATTTTAATGCCTTCTTTCTTTTTGTTCTTATTGTTGTTTTGGGATGTGGAATGGGAAAAGCGTGAGGCTTTGGAAGAATGTCGAGTTCCAGAACCGTTTTGAACTATTGTTTCCTCATCTATACAGAACTTTGTGCAATTGTTTCTAGGTAATTGGACTGGAGAGGAATGTTAGGAATTGGCTTGTCAATTGTTAGTGTCCTATTTTGCTTAGGATTGTATTAGGAAAGCTAGGGTGCACAGATTCTTGTCCTACAAGGATTAGGAAAGAATTAAGTGGGTGTTCGACTGTAGAGCTAATGCACATATCCCAAGTGATGAAAGGTCCAAGCTCAAACCTAACTCTGCACACTGCATATTCTTAGGTTTTGAGAAAGGAGTGAAGAGTTTCAAGCTATGGGATATCATCAACAAGAAGAAGTTGTCAGCCGAGATGTTGTCCTTGATGAGACAACCATGCCTCTGAACAAAGTTGAGACCAATTGAATCCGATGCTTTTGGGCAAGAGGAAGAGCATCGACATCATTTACCAAGTAGGAATCAGGTGGAGCAAGAAACAGGGCAGATTGTAGACACTCCAGTCCGCTAGACATCCCAAAAGTTTCAAACTTCAACCCACAATTCACCTGAATTCCATATATGTATAGCACTGGACAAACCCATTCAAACACAAGAAGAAGCCTGACAGATTGGGGTTTGACCAAGAAGAAGTTAATTATGCTCTTAACATCAGTCAAGGAGATCCAACTACTTATCAAGAAGCTATAGCAAGCGATGACCGAGATAGTTGGATGAGTGCACTGACAAGAAATGGAGTCTCCTTACAAGAACTTCGTTTGGTAGTTGGTTCCTAAACCCATAGATTGAAAGTTAGCTGGATGCAAGTGGGTTTTTAGTAAAAAGGCAAGATTGCATGAACAGGATGCCGTCAGATTTAAAGCAAGGCTTGTGGCAAAAAAGTACTCACAAAACGAGGGGGTGGACTATGATGAGATCTTTTCACCCGTGGTAAAGCATACTTCTACCATATTGCTTTTAATGGTAGCATGGCATGACATAGAGATTCAGCAGATGGATGTGAAGACTGTGTTTCTCCATGGGAATCTAGAGGAGACGATTTGTGTGGCCGAACCAGGAGGGTTTGTTGAGTATGGGAAAGAGAACCTAGTATTGCAGCTTAGGAAGTCCATGTATGCCTCAAGCAATCTCCAAGATAATGGTACAAGAAGTTTGATTCCTTTATGCTGAAAATTAATTTTTGGAGATGCTTATATGACTGTTGTGTATACTATCATGTATTCTAAGATGTGATGATCATGTTGATGTTGCTCAAGGCAAGTCTAGAATTCAAGACTTGAAGAAGATTTTGAGCGAGGAGTTTGACATGAAGGATCCAGAGGCTACACAAAAGATCCTTGGCATGGAAGTTCAGAGATATAGGACCGCTGGACGGATCTGGATATCACACGCCAAGTATACCCAAAAGGTTCTTGAGAAGTTCAACATGCTAGAAGCCAAGGTAGTTTCAATTCCTTTGGTGGCTCACTTTAGGTTAAGTTGGCAACAGTATTCAAAGTCCGAGAAAGAGAAACAAGCAATGGAGAAGGTGCCTTATACTAATGTCGTGGGCACACGACCTGACTAGCTAAAGCAATCAGTGTTGTTTCCAAGTACATGGCAAATCCAAGAAAGCAACATAGGGATGCAGTCCAATGGATTTTGCTTTACTTGAGAGGTTCTTGGCGACAGCCGACAAGGGATTATGTTTGAGAAGCAAAAAGAAAATGCAAGGGTTTTGGGATAGCTGATTCAAGCATTGCTTGAACTTGATCAATCTCGTTGATTGATTTTGGTGGAGCACCTCCTCAGTTGAGATGTAATGAGGTGAGAAGAAGTTTGCCAAGGTGAAGGTTCTTGAAGATTTCCAGAGCTGCTTCAAGAAGGGCGAATTAGAAAATATAGTCTTAGAGGATCAAATTGTTTTCCCAATTGAAGTAGTTTTTAAGGAGTGATTTTCCCAATTAGAGTTGGTTACCCAATTGGAGTTGTTTTCCCAATTGGAGTTGTTTACCAAATTGGAGTTGGTTTCTCAATTGGAGAAGGATTCATGCCTAGAGTCCAATTAGCATTATTAATCCTTATTGAAGAAGACCTTTATTATGTCTATATAAAGGGACTATTGTACTAGTTTTGAATTGGAGCAAAACAATAAGCTGTATACCACTCAAGGAGTTAGAGTGAGAGAAGGGCAAAGTATGTGCGAGAGAAAAGAAAAGCGATAAGAGTGTATTTCTTGTTGGGTTTTTTCTAGCCCATGATGAGTTGTCCTAAGTGGATTAGGGATTATAGCATGGGAAGATTTAGTGGTTGTTCCCAATTGGAGTGGTTTTCCCAATTGGAGTTAGTTACCCAATTGGAGTTGTTTTCCCAATTGGAGTTGTTTACCCAATTGAATAAAGATTCATAACTAGATTCCAATTAGGATTCATAATCCTTACTGAGGAAGACCTTTATTATGTCTATATAAAGGGGCTACTGTACTAGTTTTGAATGGAGAGCAAAACAATAATTTGTATACCACTCAAGGGATTAGAGTGAGAGAATATTGTAAAGTGTGTGCGAGAGAAAAGAAAAGAGAGTGTATTTCTTGTTCTCGTTCTTTCAGCTTTTTCGTCAAGTCTTAATTCTAGAGACTTGGTAAGATTATTGATAGTACTCATTATTGATAAGGTGAAAGATTGGTGTTGCTGTCCCATGGATGCAGGCACATTTCACTGAACCACGTTAATTCTTGGTGTTATTTATCTTGGTTACTTTTGTTTTCGATTTCCCGAATTTGTTCTGTCTTCCCATTCTTAAATGCGATATTCTCAACATTTCTTGTTCTTGTTTCAGGTTTATCGTCAAATCTTTAATCCTAGAGGCTTGGCAAGATTATCCTTTGTACTCATTATTGATAAGATTGTTGTTGTCATCTCGTGGATGTAGGCACATAAAGCTGAACCACGTTAATTCTTACTGTTGCTTATCTTGGTTATTTTGTTTTCGATTTCCAGTGTTTGTTCTGTTTTTCCCATTCTTAAACACGATATTCACAACATACTGAGGTGCAACAGTCAAGACTTGGTTTGACTAACCAAGGTGGAAATGTTAGAAATTGGCTCGTCAATTGTTAGTGTCCTATTTTGTTTAGGATTGTATTAGGAAAGCTAAGGTGCACTGATTCTTGTCCTACAAGGATTAGGAAAGAATTAAGTTTTCTAGTACAATTAGATTGAGAATCCTTGAAGCATAATTGGAATAGGAATGAAAGTGTACTTTCCTATCCTATATAGAATAGGAAACCAAATAAGAAAATAGGCATGTAAACCACTCCTATACTTATAAATACGGTGCCGCAAGGCTGAAAAGCAAGTGAGAAAACAGAGAGCCAGGAGAGGAGGAGGCATTATTTCTAGGGTTTGAAAAAAGTATTGTATACTATATTATTAATCAAAGAAGGCGTGGTTTCTGTAGCCCGAACAGTATAAACCTGGTTTGTTTCTAGTTATTCTCTATTTTGCTTAGTCTATTGCCGGATACATCAAAAAGAAAGATCCAAAAGAGGAGAGTCAGAATTATAACAAGGATTAGCAGAATTTTTTTAAACTACAAAGGTAACGTACAGGAGAGCTCTTGGGAAGAAGTCAGGTTTCCCTGGGGGCTTCTCTTTCTCAACCCTTTAGAATCTTTCATTTTTGTAATTTTATTAGACTGGAGAGCTGCTGTGGGATAGCTTTTAGAGTTGTATTACAGTGTAAAAGGTGTATTTTGGATTTGTCTTTTGATATTTGTATCATTTTCTTGCCGATCTCCACATTGATGTGTTTTGTGTAAAAGTGATGTTTAAAGTTTAGACCACTTGCTTATTTTCTGTCCATATGTGTTGTTCTTGTGGTTGAGGTTGTTCAGGGAGGCTGGTTTGAGTTGGATGATTACAATTGTGTTGTCTTTGTGATTATTATCTTCTCATATCAGAAATCAAATAATATACTGTTTAAACTTGAAAGGGAAGGTTTGGAGAGAAAAAGGAGCATATGAGAAAATCATACTTTCATTAGAATAGCACAAATAAGCCCCTTCGCAACAGAGATTAACCAAGTTTACAAGTCCTAGAACTACAAAATTCCTTCGGATGACCAAAATGAGTCAATGTAATAGAAGAAGTATTTAAGTGAATAGAGTAAGAGGATTACTGGAAGCTCCTATACGGTTGAGGTATATCAAATTTGCAATCACCATTCCTGTTGTAATTCACCCACGTCCCATTTGACAGTTAAAAATTATTTCTGCATTTATGTCAGCTTGAGAAATTTTATGAACCTGAATACATAGAATAAATGAGTAAATAAAGCGCACGCATCAGAAAATGTAATTCAGGAAGGTGATAATATTCCATGACCACAAGACCACAAAAAGACCAACTCTAGGAGTGCAGCTCAATTCATGGGCATGCCAAGAACTAACCCACTCCAACCAATTTAGGTTGGGTTGGTCATGGTTCCCATCTTCTTGGACCCAATTGATTGAGGTCTGGTCCCAGGTTTTACCTGGCCTGATATGAATTGTGCTATATATACCGTTCGACGAGAAAATGAACTAACCAAAATATCAAAATCCAGCTCCTTAGGTGACTTTTCATCAGTTATAGGAACACGTTCATAGGCAACAAGGTATCCTTGTTCTTGCAATTCCTCGTAAACCTACAGAATAATAAAATAAATAAATTGTTTAATATTAAGAATACTGGTCGGTTTCACTTGTTCTCTCATTCCCATCTATGACAGTTGTTCCAGTGAGATACCTCTAGTGGTGTCTTCACAGAATGACATGACACCGGTTCCCATTGATCCACCATCTGACCATCTGGCAGTTCATCAGTGAGAAGGATCTTATTTCCATATCTGCTATTTCAGATGTGAAAATAACGTCCGATATCATAGAAAGCAGGCGTGAGAAAATGTTACATACCTTGCAGATTCAATTAAAATATCTTCCCTTAACCGGGCTTCCATTTGTTCAACCCTAGCCTTGTTAATTCCCTGATGGTTTTTGTAAAGCCACAATAGATTTAGAAGGAAACATAAAATGTGGCTAATTAACATGTTGACATGTCTGTGAATTGCAATGCAAATAGCATTATGCATGTATTATAACTAGCAAGCCTCTATATTCCCTAATTCCCAACCCCAAAACAAAACATAACAAAACATAACAAAACAAAACAAAACAAAAGGAGAAAGGTAAAAACAAAAGAACAAAAAAAACCCATCCTATTCTCCTCATTAAAGCAAGTACTAAAATCATAAGAAGCGCACTCGAAATTCAAATTAATGTAAGACAGACTATATTTTATAATACATAATGTTAGACGATGAAGTTATTCGTTCTGTACTTCTTAAGTAATGAAGGCAAGTATAATCATAGGATATGCCAAATTTGATGGTAAACTTAACAAAAAGCATACCGTATATTCAAGGTTGGAAAAGGGCCTCTCCAAGTCACGCAAAACAAAAGGGCACCCATTAATATAGACCACCTGTTTGAAGATATGGAGTAACATAAGAAAATGCATACTCAAGGATAAAAATTGTGTCAAATAAAAATATGAAAAATTAGAATAAGAGCTTTTGCAAGTCTAAGAGTACCTTCATATACCGATTAAGGAGTTGGACTAGACAATTTTAGATTAGTCCTATGTTTGGAAACATCTTGGACTAGATGGCTAATCTAATTCCTTAAAAAACAGAAGAAAAACATACACTCACATACACAAAAAGATTAACTGGTTGACCAGTGAGGAGAGGTGGGTTTACACGGCACTGAGAAAACTGGGGCTTAAGGAAACTTTCCCAATTGATACAACCAACAGACCCAGCTTATGGTACAAGACTTCAACTCATTCAGTCTGAAGTATCTCTCCACAATTCATTCCTTTCAAGCCCTAGCTTTCTCTTACTCTGTTTGTCCCTCTTTGGTGTCTGTTCCAATTCTCACATGTTTTTGTTGGGATTCTTCCATCCTCTATATATTTCTTTCTAGTGAAAACTTTGTATAATTTCTTACTATTTCTTTGATTTGGATCTGTATCTTTAGCTTATTTATTCTATGATGGGAAACAGATAAATGTTTGGATAATTTTGGTCAAATTCGAAAGGCTTTTGCTCAGTCAATATGTTTGGAACTTCAATGTTATGCATAATTTATTTTTGTTAGGAGTGGGCTTAATTTATTTATTTTTCTTGGCATTTTCCGGGGATTTTGTTGGATTTTTTGTTCGAAGGTAGTTTGGAATCACAAGGTCCGAAAGCCTATCCAGCGTTAATGTTTTTCTTTTCTACGCTGTGTCAATTGAGTTCACAGATTTGTGGTATTGCCTACGTTAGGCAGCATAACAATTATGATTTTAGGTTTTTGATCAAAATGGTGTGTATTTCTTCATTTTGCTTATGCCATGTACTATGTCGCACCTGCATTCATAATTGTTATCAAAACATTATCAAATTTCTGGTGCTGTTATAAGAGTTACTACTATCCAAGTTCTAAATGTTTAGTGTTGAAATTTTATTGACAAAGTTCATGTAATTTCCTTCAATTGTGTTATTAAAAGATGAAAGATGTTCTGCCTACCGTCGAACAATCGATGTAAGAACTTAGAACCAAGGATTGCCGCTTGGATGATATTTTCCCTTGATGAATCTTTTTCTCTAGACACTGAAACTAATAGTAGGGGTGAAGCAATTTCTTCTATTGTCGACCGGATACTGCCACATGTTTACCTATAATCGCGAGATATCCCCACTATCAGCCTCCAACAGAGCAAAAATGCTAGATTTGCACTGATCTTGAACCAAAATAGAAAGAAAGAGGAAGAAAAAGAAAGAATGATATGGTATAAGTGTTTTAAATCCCTCCACACAACACTAATAAGTGCACTAAATCCCTAACCAAATCAAATCAAAATCAAAACCAAATAAGCACTAATTAAGCTACCCATCTACTAAACCATAAATTAGGGCAGATATTTAGAGGAATCCCAAGATATCCGTAGATATATCCGTAAATCTGAAGACCGATATGATCTGTACAGTCAACATTCTCATTCTTTGGATCAACTGATTGGTCATTGATTTAACTATGCATTACACTGTTAGGAGCAGAGTTAACAGAGTGTTCTCACTCATTCATTATGTTGTCAAAAATGCAATTTCAGAAATTTTGTACAGTGAACAAAAACATGTATTTCTTGTATTGGCTTGATACTTTGTAATGTGTTTACTGTTTTGGCTACGACAATTAATCTGTGTATTGCTTATGGGATATGTATTCTCATCTTGGAATGATAAATAAATCATTTTCTTGAAGTGAATTGAAAGTATTCTTAACTAATTTGTGGGTTGTGCACACCATCTTTCAACCTCCAAAATTTATAATGTTATTCACCAAGAGTAATTTCACTATATCTTTTGAAAAGAATCTCATTTTATAGTTTCACTATTTAAAATAAGATATTATCGTATATCATTACTTTTTATTTTATAAAGAAACAATTATATTAAAGAAGAAAGAGGCAGCAAATACAGAAGTGGTGGAGAAGCAGACCACCCCAAAGCAAACTACGCTGCACTGAAGGGCTCTAAAACTCCTAACACAAACTAAAAGGTAGCCACCTTCCAATCTCCAAATTAAGGGAAGAGAGATTCTCCATAATTAACGTATTTTATTATTCTTATTCAAAACCTGCTTATAGTTCACTTTGAATATACACCAAAAAGAGAACAGAAATATAAAGTTTATCTAGTTTCTTTGAAGAACACTGCAGCAAACGTTTTATAGTAATTAGTCCAGTCCAAAAGGAAATAGTATTGCCAAATCAAATTCTATTAACTAAAAGGGGCATCTACGTGTTTAACCTATCCTAAAGCCAGCCAGTTTCGCACCCTCCCTCACCACTTGGGTTTGCCCCAAGGACTTAAATGCCAGTTTGATTTGAATCCATACAGATATGCTTAAACGTACTAAGTAGCTCTCACTCCCTTTCTTTTCAAAATTTCAACAAAAGCAAAGAGTACAAAATATGAAACCCTTGAATTTCTAGGACAACTATGAGTCCTGCAGCATCAAAGAAGACTTCAAGGAATAAAGCTATACTGTTCCGCCTTAATTTAACCCTGTCAGAAAAAACAACTATAACTAAATGGAACTATAATGAAGGGTTGGTCTCTGTGAGGGAGTGTATCCCAACTTAGGTCCATGTCTGTCTAAATGATAAACCCTTTAGGCTCATATACATACTTGAGTCTACAGTGAACACCTTTTTTTCAGCCCCAAAAAAAAAAAAAAAAGAACCGAGAAATTCCTGCTTTGAAAACCCTAAATTTTTTTCCACACCAAACCATCCTCTAAACCACCTAAATAATTTAAGTCAGATCCAGGACGCACAATTAACCTTACAGTTTTCTGCCATCCTTTACAAGTCAGATTCAGATTCTTTAAAAGGTTGCCCCACCATATACGAATAATTAGGCAGCAATACACGGTCTACCAAAACAGTATTTTGTAACAGAAGACAGATGTTGTGGGATAAAGTTCATTTATGGTCTTTATTATGGTATTCAGTTAGATTTATGGAGTGTTCATAGCTCTTTCAATTTTATGGGGACTTTGTTTGACGTCTCGTTGATTGTTTTCTGCTTTTCTTTACTGACATCTTGTCCACTTGTGTAATTATATTGTCATATGAATAACATTTCATTTCATTAAAAAAAAAAAAAAAGTGTCAGGAAAATTCATCCCAGACTATGAAAGACAACTTTTGCAGAAAACACCAGTTGGCATAATGGGCAACATTGAATGCTATAATTACTACGGGATCGGTGAGGGGATGTAAACCAAGAGCTATTACTTAATGTATAGGCACAATATCATCAAAAACAGTTGAGCTCATTAGCTTTTGATTGTCAATAGCTATAAATTTATAGTTTAGGTTTCTTGTTTATAAAATATTTTTCAATATTGACTTCGCAAAACTGTATTTAGTTCCAAATCGTGCGACAACATACTCGAGATTAAAATGTTGATACTTGATCACTATTATATTCTGAAAACAAGATTTCCTACAATAATTTAGTATTTTGGTTCTTAACAGTAAAAAATATGATGCATATTTTATAACTTAAATATGATGCTAGTCGATTGCACCAATTGTATTGTGCAAACTTTCAATATAGGAAAGAAAGAAATCAAACAGTGACAGGTAGAAATAGCATGGAAACATTTAATTTACCGGCTCCTCACAAAGGTTAATCCAAAGAACTTGTGCTCGCTTCCCATCAATATGTTGAGCTCCAATATTGTTAAGAACATTCTGGATTCCACTGATTGTTGGAATGGCAACACCATGAACATGTTGCGAATCGGCCTATAAAAGAGGATAAATATGAAAGGAAAACAAATCAAACAACGGAAAGTGATGAGAAGGGAAATGACGTGAAACAATTGAGAGTGATTTAGAGAAGTTTCCATGTAAAACTCAAGTTGCATTAACACGATGCATTGAGGATGCTACAATGAAAATATGTTGAACCTGATTACGGACAGATTTATATACCTGAGAACATGATGCATGTACGTGGTTGAAGAGGCAACTACTTGACAATGTACATTTTGTTGACAATGTACATTTTGTTGACAATATACATTTTGGTGACAACGCAAGTGAAGTTGTAAGTGGTAAGTACGTGTTTGTCAATATATGCGATGTAAGATTGTAGAATTGAAGCATTAAAATCAACCACTAGATTCAGTGGCCGGTCTAACAAACAAGTGCTTCCTAAATTGAATCAAAACAAGGAATGAACCCAAAGTTGGTGGTTAATTTTAAGAGGAGCAAGAGGGAAAGAAAGACCTGGCGGTAATTGGGAGCACCATCGATGTAGGGAGACAAGCGTTTGTTCTGGCAGCCAGGGAAGTGGTCGCCCTTGAGAATGGTCTTCTTGCCCAGCACTGATCCTCCTCTTAGTTTCATCACCTGCTCCGGCTCCTTTGGTATCGACATGGCTCATTTATGTAATTTCTTTCTTGAGTTAGTCGTCGAAAATTGCCCACATACAACTAGAAGATGATGAATGGATGAGATTCCCTGACTACAGAGTAGAAGATATAGGAAACAAATCCAACAAAAAAAGAAACAAAGGAATCTATCCTCAATTGAGACACGGAGAGAGGGGTACACCCGAATTAAATTGAATTTACAAATAGGATAAGAGCTGGATTTTAATAATTACCTCCAACTCCAATCCAATCTAATCCACAGTTTCTCATCTCATCTCATCCACTGAAACTGAAAATTAATGTCTCTCTCTTTCCTAAGACGCTTAAAAATAGAGAGAGAAAGAAAGTGCGAGCGAGGGAGAGATGGATGACGATGAGGAGATGTTGATTTGTTGAGACTGAGTTGCTGAGTTGCTGCGAGTGCGAGTGCGAGTGCGACAATTAAGATCTCCAAGGTCGAGTCAAACATAATTTATTCCGGTCTTTCAAAAACTTAGTATTTTAATAAATAATGCAAGATTTGTTGAAAAGTCTGGTGGGTAATGAATACCCACAGTAATTTGGCAGAAGTTTTCAACATTGATAGAAGTTTTCAATGCCTATAAAATTAATCTTGACTTGGGAGGTGAAGGAAGTTATATTGTCAAAGATGTGTGCTTGGAGTTGCTCTATAAATAGAGCACTTCGTATGTCTTCAATACAGAGCACAGAGAGAAAGAGATAGAGCAGAGAAAGAAAGAGAGGAAGAGGAGAGGAGAGAATAAATAGAGTTATATTTGTACTCTTATTATTCAAATTATAATGAAAGCACTACTGATGCCCGAGGACGTACTGCAGTCACACTGACTGTAGAGAACCTCGTAAATTTTGTGTCTTGTTTTATTTATTCCACTGTACACACATCGTCGATTTTACAACACGTTATCAGAACGAAAGCTCTCATGTCAGTGGAAAGTATAACGCCATAAATCCGATGAAGCACTATCCACCTCTCACCTCCGTCATCTAAAATCTCACAGAATAAAAGGTATGTCCATTTTTCGTCTCTCCCACTGCGCCAGAAGCGCCCCACCGAATTCCGGTGAGAATTGAAATTTACGACCTGAAGTCATCACGAGATGAGAAAACTCGTACCTGACAACTGGTTTCCAGAGATCCAGAAGAATCTCATCAGACTTGGAAACCCAAATCACGTTGTTTTCGACGGATCTTGAGAACTCTCATGAATATTTGGTTGTTTAAGATGGTGATGGCAATAATGAATCCACACAGGGCTCCCTCTCTTGTGCCTCCGTCAACCCCACTGTCATTTATGTCTTTATAGGGAGGTACTTGCTTAACGATGCCATGTTCCTTGGGTCATGCAAGAACAACGCCAGTTTCTAGTAGCCTTTTGGATTGAATTGAATTTGAGCAACCTCCATAACTACCCCGTTGGCCCTGCGTTTCGAGACTAGCAGAGACATAGAAGGAAGAAAAATAATAGAAAAGGGAAATTGATGGAATGGTAAGGCACATGTGAAGAAGAAAAAAAAAGGATGTTGACTGCAACCTAAGAAAAATATATATAAAAGGATTTGAATGGTGCATGACACCATTTGGTCAACATAATATAAATGGTTTTTGTTGGTTTATGGCATCATGCTGCAGAAATAAGAAAAGTAACAATAATAAGGTTTGAATAAGTGCTGACAAAAGAAAAAAAAATAATAAATAAAAGGAGGTATGATACTTCTTCTTATTTATGTGAATTGGTGTTGGTTTAAAACCCTTTCACAAGTTCTATTTATTTTAAAGCAATTTATTTATCATGGACGGTTTTACCGCCTACTGCTTTAAGTTTTGATTTATGTGAATGGTGCTGAATTAAAGCCCTTGTCACAAGCTTTATTTACTTAAATGCAATTTATTCATTATGGCTGGAATTACCGCCTATTGCTTTAATTTATTTATTGTACTTTTTTTGTTATGATAAGTACATACTGGACCCGAAGTTCCTTGATCAGATCAGAACCTGCAGTTTCTTGATCCTCATCAAATAAAAAATGATTGGACCTGAAATTCCATCAAACAAAAAGATCGGGCATGAAGTCCCTTGATCCTCAAGATTAGGACATGAAGTTCCTTGATAAGTACCTTAAGTTTGAAGAGCCAAAGTGCCTCAACTTAATTACAATAAAAGCCATAAGAATCGAAACGGAAGGCATCGGAGCAGAAGACATAGGAGCGGAAGGCATCGGAGCGGGAGGCATCGGAGCTAGAGCATTCCAGGCCTCAATACTTGGCCAAACGCTGGATGAGCCAGGAAAAAGGTGCCTCTGGAGATAAGCAGAAAACCTTTGACGATCGCTTTGAATCCGACCTTCAGACTCTTGCAGTTCATCAAGCTTCCTCTTCATGCCCGTCGAATAGTTGTTTGCAAGCACGTGCAAACTTCTATTCTCGTACTTAAGCTGCTGGATCTCTTGCTTAAGACTTTCCACCTCTGCCATCAATGATTCCACCTGACGGGAGCGGGCAAGCAGGCGTTGGCCCATGTTGGACACAGAACTCGCACACTGAACACTAAGTGAGAGGGACTCTTGAACGGCCAACTCATCGGACCGTCCTGACAGCAGCCTACTATCCTTTGGAGTGAGGAGGTTCCTAGCTACTATTGTAGCTGTTGTGGCGTCCTGCATCACGGAGTCTTCACCTGTGAGAGGACCGTTAGAAGATAAGAAAGAAGGGCGCCATACGTTACCTTGACGCGGCGTGCCCGTATCACTGCTGAGACTCAATTCTAAGCTAAGGTTCGATGGGTTTGCCATTTTTCAAAAGTGTTCAAAGAGATGGGGTGGATAGAGTTAATTCTCAAAGGGCCGGAGTAGATTTTCAAGAATGGGAATTCTTCAGAGTGTGTTTGTTGTGGTGATCTATAGCTCTATAAAAACCCAAGGCGACGCGTCTACCGATTCAAAAAGCCGGAATTTCCGGCGTAATTTAGGCGACGTTTTCTCGGCTTTTCAGAAGACGCGTTCAACTTTGTCAAAAGATTTCTTCTTTTCAGACAACACGTGGAGGCCATCATCGCAACTACACATCTTTAGCCGACAAGCGCAAAGTTCGGCAACGCTTTCTCTGCTTTTCAGAAAACGCGTGCAGCTTTGTCAAAAGAGCCGCATCCGCACTACTACGTGTCGTTCAGAAAACGAAGGGGCGTCGTTCAGAGATCGAAGAGGCGTCTGCTCAGAAATCGAAGAGGCGTTTTCAAAGATCGAAGAGGCGCCACTAATTCAAAAAACCGGATTTGCGGGATCAAAACGTTTGTCGACAAGGGTAAAAGAACAATACCATCACTTGATATTATCTCTATATATGTCGACCTTCGTCTTTTATGGCAAGGCAAACCTGAAGAAAAATGCACAACTCTCCCTCACCTCTGAGGGCGCACTCCCAGCAAAGCCTTTCAAAATACTCAATTCTTTCTTCTTCCCCAAAGATGATACCAGATGCCTGGAGTACATATGACCCAGGAGGAAACGGCGGATTGAAGCATGTGCTGATTCATTCATCGCTTCTTCAAAGCAAAGGTATCTCATATCATCAAGGTCAAAAGCAAAAGTATCTCATATCATGCTATTTCCCTGTCCTTTTCTTTGTCCTTGTTCTTACTCGCATGGCAAAGTGAAAGAAGCAATCAGCCGGCACTTGGAGTCAGTCTTCCGATCTGGTTCCGACTGCCTGGAATTTATTCCTGGTTGCTTACCTAGCGTTGCTCTTGAGTAGTCATCTTCAACGGTTGATACACTTCCAGAGAAGGGACCACTCCTGCAAAGATTGAACAAAGAAACAGATAGCAGGAGGAAGCTCAGACCTTCGGGGGAGACACTAAAGGGAATCCTGCTGCCCAGTTCAAGAGTAGCACAAAGGAAAATCAACGATGGGCGGAAACCAGTTCAAGAGTAAGCCTGTGGAATCATCAAGATCAACCCATGCAATCACCAAGGAGAAGAGGGAATTTACACTCCATAACCAGATTTGCGTCCCTAAACTCTTCTCTTTGTTAGTTACATTCTGCTATGTTTAGTATGTTTAAGTGTTTTTTGTGTGTTTTCTTATGTTTTGTGTGAATCTATGCTTAAAACATTGAGGACAATATTTGATTTAAGTGTGGGGGGGTAACTAAGTTTATTTTGATGCAAATTCGTGGGATTTTATCACCCATAACTTCAAATGTTGTTCCATGTTGTTTTAAGGTGTCTTTAAGTTGTTTTAGAGTGTTTTAGTATGTTTTGTTTTATAAATCCGAAAATCACATAAAAATTTGAAAAAAAAAACATGTTTTGAAAAGCCTAAAAAGAGTGTTTTGAGTCGTTTTTGTGTGTTTATGTCTTAGGGTACCTTCCAACACAATAATAAGGATTTGGTTTGTAATTGCATGACTGTTAAAAAGAGTTATAAACATAGATGAAAGTTTGATTTACTCTTGGTATATGCTTGGTTATGGTTATAATGTATGACTTCACATGCAATCATAAAAGAAAAATTCGTTTTTGTAACATGCTTGAAGGAAGGAACTCAAACAAACGCTACGACCCTGTGAGACTCGAGCCATTACCTTCTTTGGAGAGTTATTTTCTGTGATTCTGTATTTTCTAAAGTTGTTGCATGATCTCATTATTCCTTGCTTGGTTGCTACTTAGAATGCAATTGTATCATGATAGAACTAAATGCTCGAACTTATATCCGTTTCATTCAAAGCATGATATTGATTGCATAACATACAATAAGATGAAGTTGTTAGTCAAGCCAAAGCCAAAAAGCCTATCCCTTTTCACATGTATTGTAGGATTACCCCTTTTGAGCCTTTTCAAGCTTATTTTCTTTGTTAACCCCTTGTTCTTAAAGGATAGTGAAGCATGACTTAGAATGAACTCCTTTTAACCAATATACTGCAGAAAATAAGTGTGGGGGAAGATAATAGGGCACGGCCAAAGAATGAAATAAAGAAAAAAAAAATTGTTGAAAAGAAAGAAAAAAAAAAGAGTTGAAAAATAAGTGAGAATGATCTCACAAGCATTGGTTATTGAAGGAAGGGTCCAAAAGAGTGAATTTGACCCTAGTTGTTGCATGAATTTTCCTTGTGTTTAAAAGTTGATTTCTGCCATTAAAAGTGAGTTTAAGTGTCAATTTCATTACTTCGCTTCCTATTACTTTAAGAACCTTTGTTTTACTTTACCTTTCTTTGTTAAACCATTACCCTTAGCCCCGTTACAACCCTCAACTTCTATCTTGATGTTATGTATTCAATATGTGGAGTTTGAAATTGATATGAGCTTATGGAATCACTGGTTCTCATTCTAAGTAGTAGCATTCCATTCATGAGATCATATTCATGTCATTATCGTAAATCCAGAAAATGTTTTCCTTGTTATAACATATGTGAGTGTTCGTCTACATGTTTACATCAATCTTCTCACATATAACTAGTGTAGGGTGTGTAGTCAGAAAATCTGTGTGAAAATAGAGTGCATTCTAATAAGGAATTGAGGAAATTCTCTAAGGCATGTTACAACATTCAAATCATGGTTTTAAAATGCTTAATTGTGAACTAGTATGTGGTGACTATGAGTAAGAATGTACTTAAGTGTAAAGATGGCTAAAATCTGTGGGAATAATGATTTTTAACTTGTCATGTGCATTGGAAATCCCTGACACGATTGTTGGAAGGTTTAGGTTGTGTTTTACTTGTTTAGTGTCGTTTTGTTTGTTTTGTTTTTCTGTTTTGCTCGAGGACGAGCAAAAGATAAGTGTGGGGGAATTTGATAGGAGCATATTTAGGCAACTTACTTAGCTTGTTTTCGTGCATTTATATTGTTAATTCATAGTTGTTTTAGTAGTTTAAACCATTTTCGTGTGTTTTTAGGTTCATATGGCTAAGGAAGCAAAAAGATGCATTTTGGAGCATTTTGGAGCAAAATTGGACTTGGAAGGGATAACTTATACTTGGAGCAAAAGGAATGGACGAAATTGAAGAGTTGATGTCACAAGGATTCCTACTTTAAGTAGCCACACACCTTCCACATTTCAGCCACATGCACTTGTTCCTCCATCATTGCACCAACAACAACATTGCACATGCACTCCCTTTAATTAATTAACCCACATGCACCCTTTATTCTTTCATCATTCCCTCACATTCTTTAAATCAGCCAACACATGCATCCACCTTTCTCCCATCAGATTTCCAACATTGCACATGCATTCCCCTTACAATTTCAGCCATCCTAGCTGTTTTGCACATGCATTCACTTAACCTAGCTGTCATGTTCCCTCTCCCATCCATTCATCTCCCTATAAAAACCATACACACTTCACACAACATTCATTTATTCTCATTCACTCTTCCATATTCCAGAAATTCGTCAAAACCTCTCCACACCCTTGCAGCAGCCACCAAAACACTTTTCTCCTCCATTGCAGCCACTCCAACCACTCCCCAAACCATTCACACCATCAAATTATCCTTAGACCTTGTGCTACAACGAAGAGGAAGATAAGAGGGTCTAAACGTTCATACAATTCAAGTTTGAGTTGTTGGAATGTTTAGGTGTTTCTTTGATTTCAAATGTTTAATTTCAATACTCTTTGTTTTGTACGAATGAGGAATGGAAGAGAAGAGGGCCTAAACGTTCATACAATTCAAGTTTGAGTTGTTGGAATGTTTAGGTGTTTCTTTGCTTCCAATGTTTAAATTCAACTAAACCCCCCTTGGCTAGGGGGGAATTCGAAATATATGTTTATGCTTGCATTTTGATTTGATTACTTCTAATTGCGTTTCATAAGTTGTGGATTCAATTCGTTTAACTGTTTGATTGATAACTTATTTATATATGTTTATTGAGAGTGCACACTTCATTTTCATGCATGAATATGACGCTAGAATATAAGTGAGTTTCACCTAATAGTTACGAACTTATATTCACAAGTAGTGGAGGTTGCTTATAAACAATCGCGTTAAACGAATTCTTGGCATAAGTTTCATGCGTATTCCATAGTAACGAATGCCTCGTCAACACTTATAATTTTCATAGAGCATAATGATTCTTACTTGTATCTCTATTATGCAATCATGTAGGGGACTTGTGGGGAATGTTTTGGGTTGTCGTATGCAATCATCCAATCCAATAATGTTAGGAAGATTTGAAAGTTAATTTAAGCGGACCTAATTAACTTGGAGCGTTGAGAATTCATGGTTTATTGAAATGCAATTGGAAATCGTTTTATTATGCAAGTATAACATGTATGGAGATGAACCCCTTAGCCATTCTATCATCCATTCATTCCATTCCATCAAATTCGTTTTACAATCTGTTTAGTTTATTAACTTGTTTTGTTATTTCAATTTTCGTATAAATCTAAATCCCCCTTTACTTTATTGTCCAATTTAGTTAGAAAGTGTCTTAGTTTATGTTTCTAAGTGTTTTGATTAAATTTGTTACATAAATTCGTCCAAATTCACCAAAGTGCTCAAAACTGCCCAGAAAGTGATTTTAAGGCAGTTTTGAGTGTTTTGGGTGATGTTTGAGTCTTTTGGTTTGTTTTAATGTTTTAAAGTTTAGTTTTGCATTCTTTGAGTCTAGTATAGTGTTTCATATTGTTATTTTACGTTTTTGAGTCAAATCCAAGTGGTTAACAATCCCTCCTAATCCCCGGTCCAGAACGATCCCTACTTATACATATACTACAATTTGACGAAAAAAGGGTATAATTTGTGTGCGTATAAATCTCGCATCAAGGTACTTCAAGCATTTACAATAATTATATGAAGGTAATATACCTAATCAATTTAAAAGTATCGATAGAACTCTCAATAATATGCACAATAAAAAGGAAAAGATCCACTCACCTGGAGTCCACGCTATACTTCTCTAGCACGCGCATCGAGGCATCCTGAATGATCGGTTCCTGTGGCCAATTATCAAATCACATCTCAGAACTCTTATCCGTAGAATACGCAATTCACATAAAACACAACCTCAACGACATTCTGAAATAGTTTGATACCCATTGACCACAAGTCAATCGTCGATCAAAGATCGACGGTAGGGTTTACAACCCTGTATAACTTGACCCGGAAGATCAGCATATCAGATTTTCAATCCACAACTCTCAACGATCCACAATATGTTTCTAGAATAACATATTAAAATTTCATTACGATCCAACGGTCGGATCATCGATTCACATTTTTATCAAGTAACGTATCATAACGAATTTAGGTTCCAACGATCAACCTACGTCATTCAAATGACAAAACTGAATTCAAAACATTCGGCCACCCCGATTCGCCGGAAAATCCAACTATTTCCAAAAATTCTCAAACTTCACAGAAATGAAGATCTCAGTGAGTGGAGCAACTTTCATACCTGCCACGAAGTCCAAAAGTGGACGGAAGATGGTCAATTTTGCCCACGAAACCGGCGGGTGCCTAAAACTTCCCGACGTCGATTTGTCGTCTACGGTGGTCCAACGGGGTCAAGGTTGGTTGGGTTTTGCTCCTGGGATGATGGGCTACAAAGCCCAAGTGGTGGCAGATGGCCATTGCTTTGCCGATTTGCCGGAAAATCGAGAAGGGTGGCCGGAGCACCATTGATTTTCGTCAACTTTCGTGGCCTCAAACTTCCACATCCCATGGTTAATCAAGGTGATTCTTGGATGGGTTTTGTAGAGGGGAATGAGAGCTTCAAGATGGTGGTGGTGGCATCGAAAAACTCCACTGGAGTTGGCCGGAATCGGCCTTGGAAAATGGGCACCCGCGGTGGGTGCAGGTGGACGAAAACCCATTTCCCTTTTTTTTTTTTTTTTTTCTTTCTTTTCTCCCTCCATTTCTGATTGGGCTTCCCCCACAAAGTGGGGATTTAATTTAAATAAACACTAACCTTGAATAACCAATTTCGAACGTCCGTAACTATACCGTTATAATCTGGACTCGCAAACGGCTTTCGCCTATAAATTCGTACCAATGAGTACTACGAGGATATGCTAAAAGAATAAGTCCCACATCTTTCAAGTCGATGGTCAACGGAAGTCAAAGTCCTTGCCTCTAGGGCAATTTCGTAAATTCACGCTTTTAAAATAAAATAAAAACGTAAAATTTGGAACGAGTTGTCACATTGAATCCCGTTCTTTTTCCATCAATAAAATTATGGGCAAAAAAATGGAAAAAGGCAATTCCATTACAATTTTGAAAGAACGTGGAAAAATAGACCTATATACTTGGATACAATACAAATAGCCAAAATATGTTGAACCTAGACAGTTACATATGTGCATTTGTAATACCATGAAATACACTCATATGATAAGACACAAGGTTGGAAACGAGTTTATATAAATGGAGAATTATATACGAAGGGTTATGAGTCGCCCACGTCATATCTCCATAAGTAAATCCCTCAAATATACATGGAAGCGAATTGCTCTGTATAAATTCTAAAGGAAAATGTGTCATGAAATGTACAAAATCCCTGAAGGATTCAAATTGCTTGAAGAAAACCCCGGAATGGTAAAGCATAAAATATGTACTCAATACCAATGGATGATATAAATTGCCTTAGTGAGTACTTTCATTATGGTATTATTGCAACATACTAAAATCTCTTGCAAGAGTTGATGATATTAAATTGGGACTCCTGAAGAGTCAAGAAAGATTATAAAGTGTTGAGAGAAATATTGTCTCGAACTGCAGAATCGAACAATATGCCAACACGAATCTTATCCATGATGTTTATGACATTAAAGAATCATATGGATTGAAGATTTTGAGTTGAATACTCAAATGATTTAGACACTAAGAATGATCATTTATCTTCGCGAGGTAAAGATAAATTGATATTTGGTCCAGAAGTACCACATCTTAGTAAAATTTATGTTTTATTGTATTTAACATAATAAACTGAATGAAATAAAGCTTATATATTAATATCTCAGAGAAATTACATACACATTAGTTAAAACAAACAAACAAAAGGGAACCTTCACAAAGGTTACTCATGTGAAGCCTCAGTACTCGGAAGTACCCCAGAAAGGGAAGACACCAAAAGTTGATTATTTGGAGTCTCAATACTTGGTGGAACTCCAGACAGCTGAGACAATGGATGTCTTTGGAATAAAGACTCGAACCCCCGATTGTTATTTTGAGTTCGACCTTCGGATTCCAGTAGCTGGTCGAGCTTTCTTTTCATGCTCGTAGAGTAATTATTTGCAAGCATGTGTAACACTCTATTTTCATGCTTGAGCCCTCTAATCTCTTATTTAAGACTTGCAACCTCAGCCATTAATGATTCAACTTGGTGAGTTCGAGCAAGTAGGCACTAGCCCATATTGGATACAGAGCTCGCACATTGAACATTGAGAGCCAATGAGTCTTGAACGGCCGCCTCATTAGACCGGTTTGAAAGGATTCTATTGTCCTTTGGAGTGAGAAGATTCCTGGCTACCACTGTAGCGGTTATGTTATTCTTCATCACAGAGTCCCCAACCGTAAGAGGACCATTAGAAGATGAGAAGGACGGGCGCCATATGTTATCCTGACGCTGCTCGTCTGTATCAATATTGAGACTCAAATCTAAGCAAATGTTAGATGGGCAAGCTATTTTCAGAAATGATGAAGGAAGTCAGATAAAATCTCAGAAATGTAAGAAAGGGAAATTTCAGCAGGCAACAATTTTCTGAGTTTTTTTTAACAAAATTGATATCTTTATAAAAGGAGGGGCAACAGGACCACTTATTCAAAAATCGAAGAGACACCGATTTTCGAATTTGAAAAGCTGGATTTCCTTGCATGACGTTTGTCAACATTTCTCAGAAGCAATCTCAGCTCTTGGATATCACGTGCAACTTTGTCAAAGATTTCTGATAAAGTTGAAAACGCGTGAATCTTACTGTTCTAATTACACCACTGTTGCTGACAAGAGTAAAGGCACAACACTACTACCTGTTATTGGGAAATCCATATATATGTCAACCTCTGTCCTCCATGGCAAGGCAGAACTGAAAAATATCTAACTCTTCCTCATCTCCGAGAATGCATCTTTCACAAAGTATCTCGAAATACTCAGTTTTCTTCTTCTCCGAGAATACCTCTACAAACAAGTCACACCAGAGTAAGAGTATCTCATATCATCAGGGATGAGAGTAAGAGTATCTCATATCATGCAATCTCTCTGTCCTTTCCTTTACCCTTGTTCTTACCTACCAAGACAAGGACAAAGCAAGCAATATGTCGGAACCTCCACTCAAACTTTCGTTGCCACCAATAAGTGATGGTCCATTCAAATGCAAGGTTTGTATTCCACTCCTATATCAGAGGATAAATACTACAAAAGAAGATGTCAAACCTGCATAAGGAAAATACCACTTCTGCAAGGGGAGCAAGTAAGGCAAGTGAAAATGATACATTGAAGCATGTGGAGACAACCACAACAAACACATGTCAATTCATTCCCGACAAAGCCTAAGATCACTTGTCACATGAAGCTACTCATGGTCCAATTTCATTTAAGATCAAGCCTAGACGGCCTTTGAAGAAATCACAAGTCCGATTCAAAATCAAGTGTCCACTACCCTTGAATCAAATTCAGCTCCAGATAAAATAGGTAAATTCAGACCTTTGGAGGAAGTCTAGCAGAAGGCCCTCCAACCCAGTTCAAGAACAAGTTTGTGGAAAGTTAACAACAAGTAAAACACCTCATTCAACAACTATCACTGCTAAAAGACTAAAGCAGCAGGATCAATGATCAGCCTAAATAATTTGAAATCAGGGGAAATACTCATCAAGGGGGAGCATCCAAAAATAGATCAAGATCTTAACGAGGCAACTCATGTTGATATGTGGGCATCCAAGGGGGAGTGTTGAAAAGTCTGGTGGGTAATGAATGCCCACAGTACTTTGGCAGAAGTTTTCAACATTGATAGAAGTTTTCAATGCCTATAAAATTAATCTTGACTTGGGAGGTGAAGGAAGTTATATTGTCAAAGATGTGTACTTGGAGTTGCTCTATAAATAGAGCACTCCGTATGTTTTCAATACAGAGCACAAAGAGAAAGAGATAGAGCAGAGAAAGAAAGAGAGGAAGAGGAGAGGAGAGAATAAATAGAGTTATCTTTGTACTCTTATTATTCAAATTATAATGAAAACACTACTGCTGCCCGATGACGTACTGCAGTCACACTGACTGTAGAGGAACCTCGTAAATTTTGTGTCTTATTTTATTTATTCCACTGTACACACATCGTCGATTTTACAACAAGATTATATTTCTTATCATTTTTCACCAAGGGTCAAAGAGGCATATGGTTAAATAAAGTCCTCTGATAAAAAATCATCTCCAACCAAAGACCAAAGGGTCAAACATAATTTATTATTTTAATTTAAAAACTACAACAATTTAAATTTCAAAACTACAACAACTTAAATTTCAGAACTACAACTTAAATTTAAAAATTACAACTTAAATTTTAAAAACTACAAATTAAATTTAAAAACTACAACAACTTAAATTTATAGGGAAAAAATGAGATTTTTTTTAATATTCTTTCAAAAAAATTTAGCCGAACAAAAAAATCAAATCCAATGGTAACTGGCGTCACGTTGACATCAGCTAGCCGTTGGATTTGAATTTTTTTTGGGCTATAAATAGGGTGGATTATGGGTTATAATTCACACACCTTTGAATTCAAACTTTTTCAATTCAATCTCTTTCAATTCAAGTTTGCATCGAGTTCCAACTTTGGATCCTCTTCGGATTCCAATTGGGGGTCTTCATCCAATTCTGAATTGGAAGAAAAATGAGCGTAGATGAGACAAGAAGATAAGGAGTGTAATGAAGAAGATGAAGCATGGCACAACACACAATATGTGACAGCCATGGTTATGACCATGGTGTGTTAGCCAACTGAGGAACAAACTTAATGGGGTGGCTTTGTTGCTGGTCGCTCTTACAAACCACGAAACAAAGTGATGACGCATGCCAATCTGATGAACAACTATTGCAACCCCAACTTAGTATACACAGAAAAGGATTTCAGATGTCGCTTCTGGTGAGGCGTCATGTCTACGAGTGTTTACTTCATGATGTCCAGAAAGTCAATCCATACTTTTGACAGAAGCTAGACAGAGCAGGCCGCCCTGATTTCTCACCTTATCAGAAGGTTACTGTTGCACTACGAACGATGACCTATGGCTCCTCAGCTGATTCGATGGATGAAACATATGGTATTTCTGAGCTTACATACCTTGATACTCTTACTGAATTCTGTAACACAATTGTTTAGCTTTGCAAAGATGAGTACCTCCATCAGCACTATCAAAAAGATCTGGATCGGCTCCTTCACAAAGCTGAAAACTGTGGGCTTCTGAGCATGATAGGATCATTAAACTGCATGCATTGGAATTGGAAAAATTGTCCCACTGAATGGTAATAAGGCTTTAGCGGAAGGTCAAGAAAGCGACCTGTTGTGTTAGAGGAAGTTGCCTCGTATGACACATGGATCTGGCATGCTTTCTTTGCATTTCCTGAATCCCAAAATGACATTACAATTTTTGGGCATTCACCCTTCTTTAATAAATTGATGGAATGTAAATCTTCTCAACTTGACTGCTATATCAACAACCGTCAGTACAATATGGGGTATTACTTGGCAGATGGCACCTACCTAAAGCTGTTAAGGGTAGAGGGTTTAGGGGTTAGGGTTGAGGGGTTGGGTTTTAGGGTTGAGGGTTAAGGGGGTTTAGGGTTGAGGATTTAGGGGGTTAAGGGTTTAGGGTTTAGGGGTTGGCGGTTGAGGGTTGGGGGTTGAGGGTTTAAGGTTGAGGGTTGAGGGTTTAAGGGTTTAGGGTTTAGGGTTTAGGGTTGGGGGTTTCGGGTTGGGGGTTTCGGGTTGGGGGTTTGGGGTTTAGGGTTTGGGGTTTAGGGGTTGGGGTTTAGGGTTTAGGGTTTGGGGTTTAGGGTTTAGGGTTTGGGGTTTAGGGTTTAGGGTTTAGGGTTTAGGGTTTAGGGTTTAGGGTTTAGGGTTTAGGGTTTAGGGTTTAGGGTTTAGGGTTTGGGGTTTAGGGCTTAGGGTTTAGGGGTTTAGGGGTTTAGGGGTTTAGGGTTTAGGGCTTAGGGTTTAGGGGTTTAGGGGTTTAGGGGTTTAGGGTTTAGGGTTTAGGGTTTAGGGTTTAGGGTTTTAGGGTTTAGGGTTTTAGGGTTTAGGGTTTAGGGTTTAGGGTTTAGGGTTTAGGGTTTAGGGTTTAGGGTTTAGGGTTTAGGGTTTAGGGTTTAGGGTTTAGGGTTTAGGGTTTAGGGTTTAGGGTTTAGGGTTTAGGGTTTAGGGTTTAGGGTTTAGGGTTTAGGGTTTAGGGTTTAGGGTTTAGGGTTTAGGGTTTAGGGTTTAGGGTTTAGGGTTTAGGGTTTAGGGTTTAGGGTTTAGGGTTTAGGGGTTTAGGGTTTAGGGTTTAGGGTTTAGGGTTTAGGGTTTAGGGTTTAGGGTTTAGGGTTTAGGGTTTAGGGTTTAGGGTTTAGGGTTTAGGGTTTAGGGTTTAGGGTTTAGGGTTTAGGGTTTAGGGTTTAGGGTTTAGGGTTTAGGGTTTAGGGTTTAGGGTTTAGGGTTTAGGGTTTAGGGTTTAGGGTTTAGGGTTTAGGGTTTAGGGTTTAGGGTTTAGGGTTTAGGGTTTAGGGTTTAGGGTTTAGGGTTTAGGGTTTAGGGTTTAGGGTTTAGGGTTTAGGGTTTAGGGTTTAGGGTTTAGGGTTTAGGGTTTAGGGTTTAGGGTTTAGGGTTTAGGGTTTAGGGTTTAGGGTTTAGGGTTTAGGGTTTAGGGTTTAGGGTTTAGGGTTTAGGGTTTAGGGTTTAGGGTTTAGGGTTTAGGGTTTAGGGTTTAGGGTTTAGGGTTTAGGGTTTAGGGTTTAGGGTTTAGGGTTTAGGGTTTAGGGTTTAGGGTTTAGGGTTTAGGGTTTAGGGTTTAGGGTTTAGGGTTTAGGGTTTAGGGTTTAGGGTTTAGGGTTTAGGGTTTAGGGTTTAGGGTTTAGGGTTTAGGGTTTAGGGTTTAGGGTTTAGGGTTTAGGGTTTAGGGTTTAGGGTTTAGGGTTTAGGGTTTAGGGTTTAGGGTTTAGGGTTTAGGGTTTAGGGTTTAGGGTTTAGGGTTTAGGGTTTAGGGTTTAGGGTTTAGGGTTTAGGGTTTAGGGTTTAGGGTTTAGGGTTTAGGGTTTAGGGTTTAGGGTTTAGGGTTTAGGGTTTAGGGTTTAGGGTTTAGGGTTTAGGGTTTAGGGTTTAGGGTTTAGGGTTTAGGGTTTAGGGTTTAGGGTTTAGGGTTTAGGGTTTAGGGTTTAGGGTTTAGGGTTTAGGGTTTAGGGTTTAGGGTTTAGGGTTTAGGGTTTAGGGTTTAGGGTTTAGGGTTTAGGGTTTAGGGTTTAGGGTTTAGGGTTTAGGGTTTAGGGTTTAGGGTTTAGGGTTTAGGGTTTTAGGGTTTAGGGTTTAGGGTTTAGGGTTTTAGGGTTTAGGGTTTAGGGTTTAGGGTTTGGGGTTGGGTTTAGGGTTTAGGGTTTAGGGTTTAGGGTTTAGGGTTTAGGGTTTAGGGTTTAGGGTTTAGGGTTTAGGGTTTAGGGTTTAGGGTTTAGGGTTTTAGGAGTTTGGGTTTAGGGTTTAGGGTTTAGGGTTTAGGGTTTAGGGTTTAGGGTTTAGGGTTTAGGGTTTAGGGTTTAGGGTTTAGGGTTTAGGGTTTAGGGTTTAGGGTTTAGGGTTTGGGGTTTTAGGGTTTAGGGTTTAGGGTTTAGGGTTTAGGGTTTAGGGTTTAGGGTTTGGGGTTTAGGGTTTAGGGTTTAGGGTTTAGGGTTTAGGGTTTAGGGTTTAGGGTTTGGGGTTTAGGGTTTAGGGTTTAGGGTTTAGGGTTTGGGGTTTAGGGTTTAGGGTTTAGGGTTTAGGGTTTGGGGTTTTAGGGTTTAGGGTTTAGGGTTTAGGGTTTAGGGTTTAGGGTTTAGGGTTTAGGGTTTAGGGTTTGGGGTTTAGGGTTTAGGGTTTAGGGTTTTAGGGTTTTGGGGTTTAGGGTTTAGGGTTTGGGGTTTAGGGTTTAGGGTTTAGGGTTTAGGGTTTAGGGTTTAGGGTTTAGGGTTTAGGGTTTAGGGTTTAGGGTTTAGGGTTTGGGGTTTAGGGTTTAGGGGTTTAGGGTTTAGGGTTTAGGGTTTGGGGGTTTGGGGTTTAGGGTTTAGGGTTTAGGGTTTAGGGTTTAGGGTTTAGGGTTTGGGGTTTTAGGGTTTAGGGTTTTAGGGTTTAGGGTTTTGGGGTTTAGGGTTTAGGGTTTAGGGTTTAGCAATACGTAATATG